>NW_027118075.1:0-346127 GCF_038497915.1 Lipomyces doorenjongii
AGCGACAGCTCTGGCGCGACAAGCTTCCCCGACTGTGTCAGAAGAAGGCGGCCGAAATAGACCTGTCTCAGACTACGGAATGTTGTGCGCTCATCTGTTAGCTCAACAGGCCGACTTTCGATCGCAACCGTGGCGGTTTGAGATCGCAGTTAGGTCGCGTGGGCACTTGTTCTCAATGTATCCGAAGTTTCATTGCGAATGCAACTTCATAGAACGGATTTGGGGACATGCCAAGAGGCAAATTCGCGCGGAGTGCGATTATTCCTTCGCTCTGTTGAAGGTGAGGGTTTCCCGTATTTTGTCAGAGATTCCGTCCCAACTGGTCTGCCATTTTGCTCGCATGGCATGGCGACATATACATGCCTACTCTATGGACCTTGATGTCAAGGCGGCGACGTTTGCCGCTAAGAAATACCAATCACGTCGCAGGCTTCCTGATAGCTTCGAAATTGATTGATGTCAGATTATCCCCTTGGCAGCATCGTCTGGGTTCAGTTTGCGTTGACCGAAATTCCTTCCTTGTCTGCTGTGCCGTGACCAACCCATCGCGCCAGGAATTTCGCGCGTTCCTCGCCGTAAATCGCAACTTTCGATTTAATAACGCAGTTAAAACGAGCCAGGGCTGATAAATGGCGGCTGGTGTCGTGGGTGGGATCGACATTAATGACTACTGCCACTCACAGGCCACCGATGACAGACTCGGCGAACTCGGGATTACGGTAGCTCGGTTGCCATCCGACCAATGCATGACAAAATTCTTGCCAAGTTTGCCAGTCTCGTATGTCGTCCTTACACCTGCAACGCTACTGTGGGAGTTGTCAGCTCGTGATGGCTTCATCTATGCATGGAACGCATTCAGGAGTTGCAACAATCTGGTCTCAATGGCTAGAACTAAATCACTGTCAAGCCCTTTAAGGCAATCAGAGACGTACCACGTATCGACAACGTTTACTCGTGATCGCTTTGCATTTCAATAATTTCTAAATCTGCTCTATTCATGCCAAATGAGCAATACGTGTGACACTCAGTCAATAACGACATTGCCTATGGTACAAGATAGCGAGAAGCTGTGTGGAAGAAAGCTGTTCTTTGACTCGTGGGTTAGGGTAATTGGATGGTTGCCATCACACGAATTGTAGCTGTACTTAACGTTAACTCACAGTCCAAATAATAGTAGTTTATAATACTGTTAACAAACCTAAAATTGCGTGTTGTCTAACGAAGAACGAAGGATTTCTCGCTTATAACTTTGCGCAAGCTTAATAGCGTTTATTGGTTGTTAGCGTTGCATTAGATCTACCTAAATACTTCATTTTAACGCAAATTAGTACAACCCTCGGCCAATACTTAAACTTTACCTAGCCCTCACGATAATTTGAATTCGCTGACTCATGATTGCACAACTGCTTACGAATAAAATACAAGTCGAAATTTTAAATTTTCTTGCACTTTCCGCTCAATCAGGCACACTTCATAGAGTCACCGTCCAAGTCCACATCATTGGTCGCCAATTTATGCCGGTTGCAGTCCATCACGCACTCCGTCATATATTTTCTCATTCTTTGCCTCGCAATTCGTGTCTTCTGTCAGCAGCTGCATCTCGTGCCCCACACGTCCCTACCTTTACTCTCCGTCAGTACCGAGCAACTCGACCACAAATGTCGACCCCATCTGGAATCGAGACCGTAGTCTCGCGCCTCGAAAACCTCGGCATATCCTCACCTGCGCTGTACGATACTCCTATGCTCAACGTTGCCGGAAATCCATTTGACCTGTTTCGCGCCAGCATCAGCAAAACTCTGTCGGAAGTCTCTGGAGTGGAGGCAGACCTCATTGTACCTGCGCTCGAATGGACATTGACCCCCGACAGAGGTGATCTTGTCATCGCGATTCCCCGGCTCCGAGTGAAAGGCAGAAAGCCAGATGAACTTGCGGCCGAATGGGTAGAGAAATACCCAAGTACCCCGTTCCTGAGCAAAGTCGCCGCAAAGGGGCCCTTTATGCAATTCTTTTTCGACCCGCAACTGCTTTACAAGATCGTGATTCCTGAGATTTTAAAGAAGGATAGTACGTACGGATATGCCAAAATTGGGGCTGGAAAGCGGGTTATCGTCGAGTTCAGTTCACCGAATATCGCGAAGCCGTTTCATGCAGGTCATCTTCGAAGCACAATTATCGGCGGTTTCCTGTCGTCATTGCATGAACGTTTGGGATATGAAGTTATTAGAATAAATTATCTCGGTGACTGGGGAAAGCAGTTTGGTATGTACTTTTTCTGTCTGATGAATTGTCGAACTAGAATGCTAACAGTTCAGGTCTGCTCGCTATTGCGTTCGCAAAGTTTGGCGATGAAGCTGAACTTGAGCGTGATCCTATCAACCACCTGTTCAAAGTCTACGTTACTGTAAGCTCTGCTCAGGCCGCTGAGAAGGATGCTGGTGCTGCCGCAGAGGCGGTTCTAGCACTCAAAGCTTTGCTCGAGAAGGAGGGTATTTCCGAAGAAGAAAAAGCTGATCTCGAGAGCAAGCTTGTGGAAGCCGAGATCAAGGCGAAGGACTTGGCCAAGGTTGCTCTTGAGGCTGCCATTGTTCTCGACAAGAACCATCCGCTCAAGGACACGAAGGACATTGACCCGGCTTATTTCATTCCACGGCCAATCGATTCTGAGGCCAAAGCTTACTTCAAGAGAATGGAGGACGGCGACGAGGAAGCCCTAGCTGTGTGGAAGCGATTCCGGGAGCTCAGTATTACAAAGTACACAACGACTTACGAGCGACTGAATATTCACTATGCCGAGTATTCCGGTGAATCCCAGATTTCCGAGGCAAGCATGCAGAGTGTCATTGACCTCCTCCAGCAAAAAGGCATGTTATACGAAGATCGAGGTGCGAAGCTTATTAACTTCGCTCAACACAGCAAAAAGCTTGGAAAGGCACTCATTCAAAAGTCGGATGGAACTTCGCTTTACCTAACACGAGATCTCGGTGCTGCCATCGAGCGATACGAGAAGTACAAGTTCGACAAGATGATCTACGTCGTAGCCGCGCAGCAAGATCTCCATCTTGCGCAGCTTTTCAAGATGATGGAACTGTGCGGCTTTCCGTGGGCTAAGGATATGGTCCACGTTAACTTTGGTATGGTACAGGGAATGAGCACGCGTCGCGGAACTGTCGTGTTCTTGGACACAATCTTAGAGGAAACCAAGGACGCCATGCACGAGGTTATGAAGAAGAACCAAGCCAAGTATGAGCAAGTCGAGAATCCCGTAGAAGTTGCCGATCTTGTTGGAATTTCCGCTGTTATGATCCAGGACATGCAGTCCAAGCGAGTAAACAACTACAAATTTGACTGGAGCCGAATGCTCTCGTTTGAGGGCGACACTGGTCCATACCTTCAGTACGCTCATTCCAGACTCTGCTCCGTCGAACGTCGGGCCGAGATCACGCACGAGCAGCTCATGGCGGCGGATTTCTCTCTTCTGACCGAGCCAATTGCCGAAGAACTTATCCGGACACTTGCGCAGTATCCTGATGTTCTGATGAATGCTCACCGAAATTACGAGCCTTCAACCGTGGTGTCATATCTCTTCAAGCTCACACACATTGTTTCGAGCTGCTACAATATCCTATGGGTCGCTGGCCAGGAACCCCCTCTCGCCACTGCCCGGATGGCGCTCTACTCATCTGCGCGGGAGGTTCTCAAGAGCGGAATGATTCTCTTGGGATTAACTCCTGTTGAGAGAATGTAAAACTCTTCGTGCCTGTTACTATAATTAAATTTCCTTTATATATTGGTAGAATGGGTTGTTCAACTGTAGAATTAAATGTACACATACACATACATATACAATATCATACTTATTAACTCTCACCATAAACTTTTATTAGAAGTTGTAATTTACAGTATGTTACAAATCTTCGAATATCGTATATCCCGTCTATAAATTTACAGGTCTATATTTCCAAATTCCATAAGGAATGCAAGTCTTTATCTTTCGCCAAACGCCGAAGCTCGTTAAATGCAGCCTCAATCTCAACCCGACCCGATTTGCATCGTTTAAGCATGCGGTAGACCTCGATGATCCTCCGTCCAAAACCAAAGACTTCGGCATTGGAGGTCCATCCAAATGGTCCGTCGTTGCCATGCAGATTAATCGCCTTCAGCAACAGTTTTAACGCGGATGCTTCCCACTCTGTCAGTCGCTTTAATGAAGTCTCCTTCGTATCACTATCGCCTGCTTTTCCGAAGAGTTGCATAATCATCTCAGCCCATAGCTCTGCGTCCTGCACTTCATTTCTGTAAAGATTCTGCTTCTCGACAACAAAAAGCGACAAATCTGGCGCGAAAGCGTCCTCAATCTGCCGCGCGGGAGATTCCGTTCCAATAACCTTCCTCTCAGCGAATAGACCCAGGCCGTTAAATGTCTCGGTCGTATTGCCGAACATGTCAATTAATAACTTGGCAAATGATTTCTCACAATATACGCACGTCGTTATATACTTGCTCTTGAGAATAAATGTGCAGATAAAGTCTGTCGCAATCTCACGGAGATCTTGGTCGTCGTCGGAAAGGAAGTCCAATAACTTAAAGTACGCTTCGCGTAAGAAGATTGTCTTGGACTTCTGCAGTTGCAATTCGAGAACTGTCTGTACAAATGAGATGATGGATGCCAACGAAGCCTTTCGCGTCGAAAATGGCTTTCTGAAATTAGTCTACATCGTACTCAGAGTGGAGTGCAACATACCGCATCATCGTCACTGAACACTTCAAGGACGCTATTCCATCGCGAGTAATAATCGTTGCCACCTGTTGACACGGACAAAGATGCGACTAGCGGACCTAGTGCCTCTAATGCAGCCTCAGACACCGTGTTCGCTTCAGCAATCTGTAGATCGATGGCGCCATACAGCCCTTCAAACGTGGCGTAGACGGGCTGTCCATTCCACTGTTTCAGCCTACTCAATAACACGCTGAACAATCTGATAGTGGCCGATCGGACTTGGCTCCAAGTACTTTCACACCAGGTCATCCATACCGGCGTGATAAGTTCCTCGCACGCAGATAATGCGAACTCATCCACATGTTCAGAGATAATCTGCAGAGAGACGATGGTGCCGATATAGCTACCGGTCCTGATGCAATCATTGAGAATATTCAACGCTTCTTTATCGTTCGAGTTCCTTACAAGTCGCTGGACGCAGCGCTCTGTTAGGTATCCAATTATTTGCTCCTGGAGCAATCTATCTCCCACACCATTCTCAGTGGTCCTGAAACTACTTAAGACAAAGTCATAGAACTTGTGCTTTAGAATGGACTTTGGCGTTTCTGCATGAACGCCGGCAGCACTTGGGTAGTCAACAACGGATTTGCAGACACGAAGGAATGCAAGAATGTTCGGTGAACACCCGCACTTGACCATGTCTTCGAACTTACTTGCGAGATCAATATAGACTTCCACCGGTATTTCTGAACAATATTAGCTTAGGTCATCGCAAAAACTTAGACAATGTAATGTACCTGGTTGAGAGCTGCGCGATGTGAACGATTCCAACAGTACCTTTAATGCCAGTAGTCGGCCATGAGTACCATTTTGATTGGATCTCGATAGATCATCTGCGAGATCCCGGTAAGTTTCGACCCAGCTGGCCGTGCTGACAAGTGCAAGTAGTGAGCGCGCCGCGATTTCTCGAATCTATTCCGACAGGTTAGTAATGCTTTTATCTTACCAAAGCCACAGAATTGAGTACCTTCCAAATCCTACTCGACAGGCAGCTCATTATAAGTGGTCGAAATGCATCGAGCCCAGAGTATCCATTCGTTCCCTCCAACCGAGACATAAGCGACAACACTGGATACACGGTTTCTACATGACTTGCCTCAAGCGAACCTAGTTGATATACGTGTTCTTTCAAATGCTGCAGCAAGATATCCTTGACATTTTTAAACCGACTGAAAAACAGTCGTGCAGACATCGTGCCTACCGTAAGTCTCGAATCAGTGAACTTGCGACTTCCAAAGAGTCGAGTCTGCAATGCAGCGAACAGCATCACACCGCAGTTTCGGATTGACCACATTTCGCTGGCGAAGGCGTTGATTGCCATCGCGAGGGCTCTATCAATGAAAAATGCTGAGGGGCCCGATAGTCGGGCTTCCACGAAGATCGATTTGATGCAGTTTAATGCGTGGACTTGTGGTAGGTCAATCTTCTCGTCCGACAAGTACGCAGGCGTTTCTGCAATCTCAGCGAGACGGTCGAATGTCTTTTGGAGAAGTGGCCTATCGGGATTGATTTCCGCCGTTAAGACGCCAGCGACTAGAAACGGTAGACCGCCCGAACGGCGCGTAATGTACTGTGCCTTGCTTTGAATAAGCTGAATGTTCTCTTCTAGCCATTTAGCTGGTAGCCCGATTAATTTGTTTGAAGTTGACAAGTTACAGCGGGTACAGCATGCCACAAACGTCGGATAAACGGACGAAAATGCGCCTCGATGACGAATAGTGGCAAGTTCACTGAGAAGAAGGTTTCCCATATCCGTAACAGCCTTATCGTCGAGCAGCTTGCTCTCATCGTCAGGAATTCGGGACAGCAAAACCGTCAGAAGAGCACTGGATTCGCCAATAGCTCTCCAGGCATAGCTGAGAATAAGCTGTGTAGCAGGTCCGTATTCCTCTTCTAAACTAGCCAGATACTGCTCCTCCAACTCCTCTGGGAGATTACCTTCCGGAGAATCATGGCAAAGAATTTTCTCAACAATGCCCCATACAGAAAAGGCAAGTCGGAGTAGTCGCTCATGCACCTTATTCCAATACAATGCCTTCCCCTTAGCTTTCTCGGAATTGTAGTCAATCTGCTCAAAAATAAACCTTAGACCAGTAAAGTAGCCGTGCAGAGGATAATCCTTGACTGCCAAAGACAGATTACGTTCAGCCTCTTGAATTGCCGACTCCAGTATTCCAATGAAATTGTTCAAAAACATCGCTTCCCACTCTCCCCCATCGCCAAGTTTGCCGTACAAATAATAGCAGAAATCCATGATTCTCGCGCCACCGTCGCCTTCGCGGCCGCGCAATCCTTTGATCATGCGGAGGCCCTTCTCGCCATACCTGTCCACCACCAACTTCTTATCTACGCCGTCCTCCAACAATGCTGACACGGGTGCCATTTTCAGCAAGTTTATCGATGCATCTCTGACATCCTCATAATTATTCATCAAATTGTCCAATAACACCCTAACCGTCTTCGGCGTAAAAATTGGTATATTAAACGGAAAATCAATATGATTTTTCTCATGCCACTTTGCATCCACACGATCATCTAAGCCAGCACGAATCAACACTTTGAGTAACTTCAAACTCATATGAATGCGTTGGTACGACGATCCAGGACGAAGAAGTTCTCGCAGGTAATCAAGATACCCGTTCAAGAATTTCACGTTCGCAGCGATTTGAGCCTCAATTTCTTTCGCGCGGGAAACATTGCTTGTTATAATACATTTCTTTTGTTCGCGGGCAAGCGCGTAGCAAGAATCCCGGATGCGAGTAGTCATTTGTCTCATGAACCCATACACTCTGTTACGGAATTCGGGATCGGATTCGAGAATCAGGTCGTCAAAGGCTTCGGTTAGGATATCGAGGGTGGTAGGAGAGATGGGCTTGGATGCCTGGGGAGATGAGACAGCAAGGGAGAGGCCGCCGATTCGGAGATCTTCTGAGCTGTGATGGAGGAGCCCCCGCAGAAAATCCGAAGGTAAAACTGACGTGTTCGATGCTTCGTCGAGTAGGGCGAGGTCTTGTCCGACCTTTAAACATCCTATGAAAACTGAAATATCAATTTCAGTATGCAGCGGCTGCTTCTGTAACTCCTTAATAAACAGCCCGAAAGCGACGGCTGATATGCGGAAAATATTGGGTAACAAATAAATCTGGACATGTGATCTCAAATTATCATTTCGTAAGGCACTGACCACCTCCGAACCCCAAATCTCGATCCATTTCTTCTCGACAGCTTCAAGTGCTTCCGGATCCGGTTTCTTACCCAAAGCCTCAATTTCAGACTTTCGTATTGTGACCAAAATCGCTGTGATCATCTTCAAGACAGGATTAGCTAATGCATTGCTGTATGTTAATTGAAGTGAATCATGTATAATAGCTGGATCCTTGGCCAAAATTATATGGCCTCCTAGTTGCCTCGCAAGAATTTCGGTAGTAAAGTACACGACCCGCATAGTTCGGGGGTACATTAATATCCGGTCAATCCACTTTCCCAGCCTCTCCGTTCTCTCGTCCACTGTCCAAACGCGTTCAATAAGCGAAATCGTTTTCATAAACAGCTCACGTAAGGCATTGCCCAGCGCGGCACCTGAGTCACTCCAATATTCGCAAACAAAGTCGAAAACAATGTCTGCGTCGTTCGCTGAGCCAGCTGTCGTTTCTTGCTGCAGTCGAGTTGTGAAACCGGAGGAGTGCAAGCAGCATTGGCTTGTTCGCTGGATCCAAACTGTAAGTGTGTCGCACGCAACAGTCCTATATTCACCCAACCCGGGCGAAAGTAACAGTGAATTAAACAGGAATGGGTACATTTCTATCAATGACCTACTTATTCGTCAATAATCCACAGTGCTTGTCATGCTCAACCAGATTATGCAGTTACATACACCACGTCGCTCTTCTCGGAAAGAAAATCGTCAACCCGGTTAGCAACAAGATATTTTCTAATCTTCCGGAGCTCATCTTCAGATAATCGCTCGTTAAGCTCACGAGACTGAGCTACTATAGAGCGGATCACTGTGTGAGCGGATGCGTCTAACGCGGCTGCTGGTTCTTGGTTCTTCGCGCTCTTCTCAGCCATTTGATTGTTTGTCCTTTGCACTCGTTTGGCCTCACTAATACTGCTTATAATATCAGACGCGTAATCCTGCTAGTGAACAATTAAGGTGCATACTTGTTGCTGAGCTGATTCGTTTCAGCTTGGGCGACATTTCAAGGTACAAATTACAAGAAAAAATTCGAGTTGGGAGGAATATTAAAGTTTAAATCGTCAAGGAACCCTAATACAGTAAGTTCACGTGATCAAATTTCACTTGATAACTCGATTCAATTTGGTCAAATGCTCTTTCGGATCTGTGTAGGTGTTGGCATTTACACAGCTTATGTAGCGCGTGCTAATGCTATTTTTATGCTGCCTTCTTGGAATTACCTGGAAAGCTGACTGAGATGCTAGTTGAACAAGCTATTGCCTGTACTTACCAAATGCACTTCCAGCTAATACTCCCACATTCAACCAAATGGGGTTGGATAAGAATTAGGAATGAATGGCAGTAGCTGTGTTGCAATATACAATGCGCAATCATTATTCCTTGTACTGAAATAGTCTATGACATATTAATGGTGTGAAGGCTTAGCTTCGGGTTAGGATTTTGTATTGGCAACCAAAGGGGAGCATAATTCCCCGGCATGATGAAAAGGTTATACTTGTCAGTTTTTACCTGCTCACAAAAGCTTGCAGTCATACAAGTACAGGGACAAAAACCGGGCCAGTCAATAGAAGAAGTAGGCGATAACCTTCCCGAATTTATCATCACGCTCGCCTAAGAGCGGCGCCTATCAAAAATGTACACTAGTCCCGCCCCTGAACTTTGTTTGACAGCCCACAAGACAAAGTTACTGATTGTAAAGGAGACTTTTTGGTGCCTGCAAGTAAAATTAGGAGTCATTGTTAAATTTTGTAAACTGACGGTTGAAAGGCAGCTGTGGATGCGGATGTGGATGTGTACGGAACATATTAAATTTCATGTGCATCGTATGTTTAGTTAGCGTATTATGCGCAAGATATTCCCACAATGGCATGGAAAGTATTATTGATGGTGCATTAACTCCAGTCACCACACAGCACCAGATTAATACGAATTATAATTACAATACCGGAGCCTTTCAAATTAATTTCCCGAGAAACACTCAAATCCTGAATTAAACTACATAACACAGTTCAGGTAAGGATATGAAAGTGAGCATATGGACCAGGCTGATAACTGCGATGGCCTATGCAAGGAAACTGAACAAGCATTCGTCGGCCACAGAAAGAGACACCGAGAATAGATACACGATGGGGCGCGGGCGCAGAGCCCTGTGGTGGATTGCTGATGAGAAAAAGCCTATCCGCCCGATAAATGAAGACAAATGTGGACCCGTGCCGGGTCATGATCCCTGAACGGCGGAGTTTATGCGGACATACAGAATCCAGATACGAGACCTTGGCTAGCCCATGTAACAAGGCGAACCGAATTAGGCTCTACGACATATTTCTTTGTCACTGCAGACGGTGCACCAGAGACTTATACACCACTTTGAATAAAGGAAGGCCGCAAATTGGATCTCCACAAGGTCTCTGGTAAAGCGGTCCTAGACTGGCAGCGTTACTTGACCACCGGGCAACCCGCTTGCTGCCGCTGGTGATATATTTAGTACAGCACAAGCTTGACACACGCGGTGGCCAAACAGACGGCCGGCTATCTCCAGACTGCCCTAACCCAATTAATTCTAGAGCCCTAACCCAGAAGCTGCCAGCCACTCCTTATCGCCAATCAATTATCTTGACTGAAAATTTCGTTACTTGTGCAGAGACCACACTGGGTCCATTCCTTGGCACCTAGTTGGACCGCACATTGTCGAACATGATTCTGCCGTACAATTGGCCTGGATATGGTTATGAATGAGTGAGACTCGCGAAATAGTCGGCGCAAAGGAGGCTAGGAGCCAGAGCACTCCTGAGGATGGATGGGCTGAATGCTAACGTACACGGTTCTACGGCGAGACTCTGACCCGAGCCATCTCAAGTATCATGCTTTGCGGGCAAATTAAGTGGTAGGAGTCATCGACACCTTCGTTTATCGGTTGTGAATTGCGCATTTAAATATATACTCTATTGTATTTTATTTCTTGCTACTGACGGCCGTGAAACTGCTTCTGTAGTCTTGTCATGGGTTCGATGAGAACTCCGCGTCGGTACACTGTATATAGTTATGTGTATGTATGTATGTGTGTGTGTGGAAATGGTTCCAAAGTCGCCTGATAGGAAGGTTGACCCGGTGGAATCTATCCACAACCCTGTAACGGTAATACCGTGCCAAGCTCCAAGCCAGGGTCGTCTTTTTGTCCTGGCTCGGACAACGGGTCCGCGGTTATGTCATACTGTACAATAATTGCATACGACCCGATGCTAAGTATGAGGTATAGCCAGAGCAGGGGAATTGGGCGGCGGTGGGTCTGTAATGAAAATCATGATAGGACTGCCAGATGATGGAAGAACAGGCCCCTGCGTTCACCGTAACTTAGTTGTGCGTTTGCCGTCGCGCAGCAGCTCTCCGCTGCTTCCCGTTCGGCTCGCCAGTTCGCCCTACTCGTTCTTTGCTCTAATCTCCACTTCACAACTCCTCCTTCTCATATTTTCTCGTTGTCCGGCCTGTCTCGTGCACGCGTGAAGCGCTCCTCTTCTACTCAGGCTGCAGCAATTGGCCTGCTTTTGCACCTCGTCCCAGTCGCCGCTTTCCTAACTATTGGTTAAGATGATGACAAAAAAGATTGACCGGCTCCGACAGTGGACATCCGAAAAGCTCGGCAACGAGCAAAAGACCCAAGAGTCAGAGGATTTTCGAGAGCTCGAGTATGAGATTAACATGCGCTACGAAGGAACGGAGCGCCTGCACCAGTCCATGGCTCTCTATGTGCGCAACCTCTCCAAGCGCCGCGAGCTCGACGAGCTCGAAAAGACTTCGCCCATCGACATTCTGGGCCAGGCCATGGCAATATACGGTGATGAGTTCGTCGCCGATTCTACTTACGGCCAGGCTCTCTACAGGCTCGGTGTTGCCAACCAAAAGCTCGCCAGACACCAGGAAACATTCGTCGAACGAATTAATAAGAACTTCCTCGAAGGCATTGAGAAGAGCATTGCTCAGTTCAAGGACTGTCAGGTGTGTATATTCATTGCTATTTACGTACATTCTGCTATGGAGCTAACTGCTATAGGCCGCCCGTAAGAAGCTCGAGTATCGACGACTGGCCTACGACACCGCACTTTCTAAGGTTCAAAAGACAAAGCGGGAGGACGCTAGGTTGGAGGAGGAAGTTCGTGCACAGAGAATAAAGTACGAAGAGGCCGGTGAAGATGTCGTCCGCAAGATGAACTCTATCCGAGACGCCGAGAGCGACAATTTGGCCGACCTTGTCGACTTCTTTGAGGCCGAATGCGAGTACTACGAGCGATGTAATGAAGTCCTCGTCAATCTCCGAAAGAACTGGGTGTCTGAGTATGTCAATACCTTACGTTGTAATTGTCTCGAATTAAGGTGCTAAATTGTTCGAACAGCCTTCCAAACGGCTCTCCGTCCACTCCGAAGGGGGCACGCTCTCGTTCCACATCCATTAAGTCCTTCGGCAACTCCCATGAAGACATTTCCCCCCCTCGCCGCCCTAATTTCAAGTCAGGAGCGTCGTCATCGTCGTCTATTCAAAGCTCTTCTTCCAATGGATATGACTCAGCTCCCAAGTTCGGCGCCCTTCGCAATCAGTCATCCTCATCCGCCGATATCGGTTCAACGCTGGATACTCTCCCAACATCCATTAACTCGTCTATTTCTTCTGGCAAGCTCTCCTCGTCTGCTAATATCGGTCCTCCACGTCTGTCTCGTTCTGTTACCGAGCCTCCGCCACTCCCTGGTCCACGCCCGTCCCTTGGGCCGAAGAAAAAGCTCGTGAAGGCTAACTTCCGATATCAGGCGGAAGCCGAGGACGAACTGTCCCTCGAACCTGGTGATGTTGTTATTGTGACCGAGGAAGTCGACGCGGGCTGGTGGATCGGTGAACTTGCCGGCGGCGAACGATCTGGTCTTTTCCCGGTGCCCTACTGCACCGTTATCTCGGAGGGCAGTGCTAACGGTGGACCTGCTAAGCCGGCGAAACCTGCCCCAGTCATGCGTAAAGTATCAACGCTTAACGGAGATACTGAGCAATTTGAGGACGAGCGCGGTGCGACGTCCGTGCCTGCATTTCAGTCTAGCATGAAGAAGCTCAATGGCGGAGTCGGGCGACTAGGTCCAGGCGTCAGCGCGAAGAGGCCACCACCACCTCCTCCGAAGAGAAGCGGTGTCATTGGTGCGATCGGTGCGCGGTAGATTGATTGGCTGGTGTTAAGGGAAGTCATTAGTGTATTGTTCTTGCGAGTTGCTGCTGTTTAGCAAACAAGATGGTTGGGGTTAAAACTTGGTACATTATTTTGATCATCATGTGGTTTAGTTTGTGTTTTCCATGTCTGCTTTCGTGCAATTTGCTTTCGTTGTTTCCATGTGTGTATGATGGTTTAGTTTCACGCTTTGATTTTTTCTCGTTGTCATACTATACATCTTATCCTTATTTGGACTGTAACTCTGTCTCTCGCAAATTTTATATTCTTATTACTCACTACATCTTTATAGATGTAGGAGAATGATTTGTAGGTAATACTCTAAAGCATTTCTATTCCCACAAATGGATATGGGTATATTAGTTGTACTAATTGAATCTTTCATAACGGACATTATAAAATGTATTGCATATGCAGCCATCCACCTATCATACAATCAAATCATGATACAAATCTTTTGCTAACGTATACGCACTTGACGACTATTCCGCAATAGGGGCAGTAGGAGGCACCCACTTTCGCGCCGGTCCTGTAACCCCATTTAAAAACTTGCTAGTTTTCGCAATCGTGATCCCGACCTTACTACACCCATCCACGATTTTGAACCCACTGGTAGCATTCGCATCGACATAGTACCCGCTCATCGCTGCCCAGAATGGAGAAAAGTCACTACTAGGCACGCGGACGAAAGCTGTTAGATTGTCGACGTGCAGGATGTCGAAATGCAATGACGAGCCGATTATGCCAAGGTAGCGTTTTAGTGCTGATTGCAGAATTGTGTAAAATGTTATTAGATCTATTGTTTCTGGCAATGCGACCACTGCAGATGACGGAATCAGTATTCCATAAGTGACGTTAGCATTCCGGCAGTACTATTTCAATAAATAGGTATTAATAGCGTACATTTCTAGTTTAAGATAGCTCCACTCCGTAGCTTTTATCGTTATCCGCGAATTCCTAGCCGCCTTCTTATGCTTGTTCGCCAACTGTCTTGCTTGTCGTCGCTCGCGCTTCTCGCGTTTGGATATTTTACTCGAGATATTCGAGGTCGGTCTGTCATTTTCACCATCACTAGTAAGTTTTGGTCGCTTCGTCGTCTTGATCGCGTCGCGGGTGGTGGAGGAATCAAAGGGGGTGGGATCACTTGTGCGCCTTCGCTTTGATGATGTATTGCTCGCAGTGTTTGATTCGACTATAGATTGTTCCGCCACTACTGATATTTGTTCTGTATGCTGTATTAAGTCTGCCATCTTAGTAAATATGGGTGGAAGGTACTAGTGGACAATAGCCGACTCGGTCGGACTGTCAGTTTTTGCAAGATGTTTAAACTCAATTCGCATGCGTTGCCTATCATGACATCACCAGTCGACCACAATCTTAATACTATCAATTGCAATATGATCAATTAATTCTGGCCGAATTACTGTAGAATTGCACATATACATTAAAAATTACACCATTTTATTCCACGTGATCAAAAGCACATCTACTTCGTAACAATCGACACGACATCCTCATCAGCAACTGCATGCTGCAGGCCGCATTTCTGGGGACTGTATTTCACGCTCGCGCCCCAGACGAGAGCATATCTAAACTGGTCTTTAATCGATCTATGGATTGAATCACATACGGTTTCAACTGTTGCGTTTCTCCGCACGACAAGCGGATCGTCGAATTTGAGAGTTTGGCCGCGTCTGAAAACAGATGAGTACATATTCGTCATTGCGTAAGTACCAGAAACATACCGCTTGGTGTAGACCCGTAGAAGGGATAGGTCACTCCATATTCGCTCCACCAAATCTTCCAGACCTAGATCTAGCTCGCAGCTAATAACGACGGTATGCGGCTGTCTGGCAAGTCTATCAACTTCTTCCAACGACACAGCATCAATCTTGTTGTACGCATATAGACATCTAATATACGATCTGTGACTAGCATTGATAACATCAATGAAATCCTCGACCATCACATTCTCATCCCGAACTAGAACCTCAGCATTGTGTATCTTATAATCTCGTAATATACTCCCCACAATCTTCTCGTCAAGATACTTCGGCGGCGACGTAGCATTGAACTTCAACCCACCCTGTTTCTTGACTTTAAAGTAAATATTTGGCGGATCTTTGTTCAATCTGATTCCCACAGACTCCAACTCCCGTTCTAAAATCGCACGCTGGTCTCCGGCTTTGGTAGCGTCGAGAATCATGAGTACCAAATCCGACGTTTTGGCAGTCGCAATGACTTGTCGACCGCGGCCTTTACCTTCGCTCGCGCCTTGAATGATACCGGGCAGATCAAGGATCTGCAGCTCTGCACCATTATACTCTAGCACACCCTACAAATTGTTAGTCATTGCAATTATCCTCAATCAACAGAAGCTCTAGCGTACAGGCACGGAAGTAAGAGTAGTGAACGCATAGTTCGCCACTTCGGACTTGGTCTTGGTAATTTTGGATAGTAAACTAGATTTTCCGACAGACGGGAACCCAATAAGCGCTATCCGTGCGTCTATTATGAACACCTCAATCAGTACCAGTGTGGCAAAAAAGAGACCATATTCCAATATCAGTTAAGACATACCCCCACTTTTTTGGACTTCAAAACCTTGACCACCGCCAGACGAGCTACCGGGAGTCGGCTCTAACAGTTGCGCTCTGTATCTTGCTAATTTCCCTTTAAGTAGACCCTCAACAAATATCAGCATCCCATATTCATTCATAAGTAATACGGCTTTAACTGACGTACAATATGATATTCTGTGGCCTTGTTTTTCTGGGTCCGGTTCAATTCTTCTTGAATTGATTGAATCTTCTCGCTATATTGATCACCAATGATTAGCAATTTTAACAACGACAACATAATTAAGCAGGTAGACATACAGAATACCCATTTTGAAATATATGTGAACCGGGAGATTTGAAACTTATAACGATATTCTTGATTCAATTCAGCGCCTTGATTGGATTTTTGGATTATTACAATCGTCTAATCGCTCGTCCTTTAGTACCCTACCCTAACCCTTACACTGATGGGAAAATGCGCTACCCCTGAATTCCTCCATGATGAAGCTCCGAAACCAATTGAGACCTGCTATCAATCACTCTAGTATATCATTAACTGACTGTACAAATGGCTTATATACAATATCGTCACTGAAATATCAAACAAAACGCCGACCAAGTCAATCCCATATCAAACAAAACATCATCGATTCACATAACTAAAATCCTACACAACCTACTGTTCTATTTGACAACTCGTTCTATTGTGATTTTATTCCGAGACCTTGGTTTAAAATACTTCGGTTCTCTGTCAGTTGGTTAAGTCGTCGTCTATTGACTTCTGCTGATTTCTCCTTTAAAGACCTCATTTCCTTCGATAACGCCTGTACCATCTGCACGGTCTCTTTCCCTTTCCGCGACTCTTCATCAAGCTGCCGCTGTAATTCTACTATCCGTCTGTCTTGCTCTTGGCCAAATTCGGTCAAGTGCTCGGAATGCTTCTGAACCTCCTCTAGAATTTCCAAAAGCTGAAGGCGCTTCTCTTCAGTTTCTTCGAATTTTCGTTTCCAGTACAAAGGATCTACTTCGTCGGCCGAAGTCACAGAGCCCGTGGATCGAATTGACTGCCGACCGCCGCCCGCTCGTGCCCTGATATCAGTAAGAGCCTTGTGCGCTGCTAATACTTCTAGATTCTGGTTATTCTCCAAAACTTGATCGCATATGAATCGAAGTTTCTTCAATTGGCGTTCTGAATGACGATGTGGCCTATGGAGATTGTCCTCCTCTTTCTTGTCGGGATTCTCATCTCTACGGGCACCAGAAAATTTGCTGCGCTTGGACGGTTCTGCTACTATTTCCTGCTTCGGAGCAATGTCAGGGTCAGTCCTCGACCCTGGCTTTGTCTCAGCATTACTGGAGCTATTTTCGCCAACCTTTCGCCGCAGAGCAAAGCTAGTTACTGGAGTTTCGGCTAAATCTAATCGATCAATGACACTCTTAGGCGTCCACGGACTCGGAAACTTTCCGGGGAAATTTCGTGGCAATCCTGATCGAATTCTCCCCGTAGAGGACTTGGAGATATCACCATGGTCGCTATGTGCGTCGGAACCAAGATCCTGCATTGGAGCAAACGATACAAATTTCTTTGTGCCAGCTGTTCCAGGAGTGCGTAGTATGCTCACAGGAAGTTCTTTCGGTACTGGCTTGCGAGTTGGCGTGTCGATTGTAGGAGTCCGTGGCTCTCGCGCCGCAGACTTGGTGAGCTTGAAATCGGCAGGCCGCTGTATAAACGTCGCTGGTCTCGCATTTTCCTTATCAGCTTTGGAAGATGCTGCAGTCGACGTGAGTTTGCGAAGTAGTCGAGATCGAAGCGACTCAGCTGGACCTGTCGAGGACAAATGAGGTGGATGCCGTATGGAATCTTCTGTAGTATCGCGCATTATAACATCGTCGTCTATGTCCTCAATTTGATCGTCCAGTATTTCTTGGTTTACGCCGTCTTCGACAGCTTCACGCGACGGAAGTGGGGTGCCTGTGAGGAACGTCGGTAAAGCTTTCCACGCCCATGCTGACGCGGCAGGGCTCTCGGGGAACGGATCTAAAGTAGGTTGTTATAATTAATTCCTTCATGTAATGCCAATGATATAGTACCTATGGACAAATCTATTCCCTCTTCTAACAGTTTCTGATCAATTGTGGTTTCATCGACCGTGTCGCCCTCAAATAACCAGTCCAGCATTCTTCGCGATTAATAATCTCCGAACAAAGTTTCAGAAAAGTCAGTACTGCAATATAAAATGAGAAAAAGAAAATTTGTGCATGGCGGATGATGCGACGTGGATAGATAGATGTCGCGATATATCGTGTTCTCACTGTTGAGTACGTGTTGTGTTTGTTGTTAGGAGTAGAGGCGGTCGGAGATCTGCTATCATGAATTGTTGCCAGGGTAACCTTGCCCTCGTACCAAGCGCCGCATCGAATTTGTCGTCGATATAACACTGAGGAGTGCCATTACGAATACACAGTAAGCGTCATAATCGCAGAAACGCCGCACTAAGAAAACCTCCGCGGCGCCGAGGTTGCAAGGTACGACACCCTTTGGATCAACGCAACGCTGCAGTTCATCCGCGTCACCATTAGATGATGGGCGCTACTCCAACGTTCCTATGACTCTTTCCCTCCTTCTTTCACCTCCAACCCACTCGCAATCTCTTTATTACACATAACTACATTAGATCAGATCCTAGCCATGGCGGCTTAAGCAGCTGGCTGTGCTAAGGGGTATGGGCATATTTCTGCTAACTTTCCACAACTGAGATCCAATCATCCGTAGGATGGCATCTGCGGTTCTGATTTTAATGACTGACACATGCTTCATAGACAGCTTCTCCAGCTCTCTTACGCGCTCTGCCTGCACATTGCTTTGCAGCCAAGTCAAGTTCAGCACCTTGACCGTTTGTAGTTATCGCAGTTTTACCGCTACGATTTGTCCTTTCACATACCTGCTGTTACTACACCGGCACGCCAAAATACTGGGGCATTCGCTTATTTGGTGGACTCACGCGAAACGACACCACGTACACGACACCACCGATAAAAATTGACGGGACAACAACGATTACTGCGTTCAGTTGTATGAATGATTGTGAATCATTCGTTATGTTCATGGTCGGTACACAGGCTAATATAATAACTGTCCACTCTTATTATCGTTCGACTACAGCACAGTGAAACCGAACACAGATATGGCGAAGGATCATTATATAGAGACACAGACAAATGAAGTAGAGGCATTGAAAGCCATCTATATGGACGATTTCTCTGAGAATGAGTCAATCTCGGCATGGAATGTGAGTCGTGTGACTGTACATAGCTTGATTGGCATCGATCGATTACTGACGCATTTACGTTCGCAGAAAACTGCGAGTCCGTCGTTCAATATTAGACTTCAAGCGCACCCGGACGTGGCGTCAAAGGCCGTTGCGTCGTTGGTTTTGAGGGTCAAAATGACGGCGACGTATCCCAGATCGATTCCCATTATCACAATTGAGAATCCGAAGAACATTCGGAATAGTCAGTTGAAGGAGATCACAGATTATGTCAATACTCGTCCTAAGGAACTCGTCGGAGAAGAAATGATTTATGAAATTTCCACAACGGTACAGGAAATGCTCGAGCAGATCCAAGACACTCTTAAATCTGCGAAAGAGACTTTGGAAGATGAGCGCGTGCGCCGAATGGAGGAGGAGAAGGTCAAGGCCAGACAAGAAGCTGAAGCTCAGAGGAAGTTCCTTGAACAGACAAACCAAGAGGAGGAGCGTGTTCTTGAGGAAATGATTAAGGAGGAAATGCGGCGTCGCAAGGATAAAGCAAAAGAACATAGAGATCGCTCCAAATCAGCCAGCATCATTGAAGACGACTTCTCCGACGATTCAGTGATGTTTGACAGAATCATCAAGGCGAAAACTTGGGACGGCAGCATTGTGAGCTTTCGTCGTGTTGTTGGAAAAGTTCCGCTGATTGCCAATGGTTCGCTTGGGCGATTCTATACTGTTAAACCCCAGTTGCCAGGGGACAGAGCCAATGTGGACGCAGTCTTCCTGCTTCATGAATTAGAATTGACGGAAGAGTTTTGGAACACGTCTGAAGGCAAGCGGCAACTAGAGTCGCTTGAAGAGGAGCTCAACTCATTGAAAATACTCAGACACGATAATGTCGTCATGCTCTACGATTTTAAAGTAGCGCGTCAGCAGTCGGCCTGGGTAATCGATATATTGACTGAATATCCGAATCTCGGCACTTTGGACGATCTTCTTTCGACGGTTGGCACTATTAGCATTAATGTCGCCCGAGAATGGACGATTCAGCTGCTTGAGGGTCTTGAAGATTTACACAAACGAGGCTTCTATCATAAAGGCATTGACTTACGCTCAGTCGGCATATTCCGCGACAACCCCTACTCTGGCACGATTGCTAAAATATCCAACGTCAGCTACATTGCGAGGCTTGAAGAAATGGACACCAATCATCCATTTACTGATAAGCCTTCCAAGTCTTTGGTCGCTCGAAGGTGGCCGCCTCCGGAGTTCGCTGGTGGCAATAATTTAAAACCAGGTAGAAAGTCAGATATTTGGGACTTCGGCGTGGTGTTCTTGCAAATGATTTGCGGCAAGTCTGTTACAAGAGAACATGAATCTCCGCAAGACCTCATAGAGACTAAGGAATGGTCGGAGCCATTGCATGATTTTCTCATGCGCATATTCAAAGAGAATTCCAGGAAACGTCCATCTGCATTTGAGCTACTGCCATCGCAGTTCTTACGCAATGATGCCCCTTCTCAGATCCCCACAACCACATTGGCTTACAGTCCTCAAGTGTCATCGGTAATCATCCGAAGAGCTAGCTCTTCAATTGATGGCCGGAGCTCCAGATTTGCGAAAGAGGACACCTTGACGAGCAGCAATCATCGATCGCGATATTTGCAGGACTTCGAAGAGGGTCAGCTGCTCGGTCGAGGTGCATATGGCGAAGTTGTAAGGGCGCGCAATCGGCTTGATGGACGGTTTTATGCTATAAAAAAAATTCGCCATACCCAAAACAAGCTCACGAGCATTCTGAGCGAGGTGATGCTTTTGTCTCGGCTATCACATCAATACGTTGTTCGATATTTTGCGGCATGGCTCGAGGAGGATCATTTGTATAGGGACGACGGTATCAGCGAGGCTATTTCGACAGACAGTGAAGAAGATGGTGATGACGACGTCGACCTCCAGATGTATGCTTCTCAAGAGTTGGGCTCCATGAGCGGCTTGGACTTTATGTCGAATTCATTGCAAGACCTTCATATTGAATTTGGTTATGACAGCGACGATTCTACGCCTAAGGATGACCACACCCAGAATAACGGTACAAGTGCTGATAATGAGTCCGTCAATGGGACCGTCATGCGCCGGTCAGCAATCGTTGGCCAATCCATCAGGAGTACACTATTCATTCAGATGGAGTATTGTGAGAAGCACACTCTGTATGATTTGATTCGACACGGGTTGTACCAGAATCCGGATGAGTATTGGCGATTGTTACGACAGATTTTGGAAGCTCTAAACCATATTCACAACCAGGGCATTATTCATAGGGATTTGAAGCCCACGAATATTTTCATTGACCAGGCTCAGAATTGCAAAGTGGGAGATTTTGGTCTTGCGAAGAACGTGCACAGTGAGAAGGTTGCCATGAGCAACGACGCAGTTGCTGGAGAAGATCTCACAACTGACGTTGGTACAACGTTCTATGTTGCCGTTGAAGCCATCGGGGATGGTAGTTACAACGAGAAAGTTGATATGTATTCGCTTGGAATCATCTTCTTCGAGATGTGTTATCCTCTGAAAACTGGAATGGAACGCGTTCAGGTCTTGAAGAATCTTCGCAAGGCATCGATTACGTTTCCGCGCGATTTTCCTAATGAGAAGACTCGTGAGTTGATGATCATCGAACATTTGTTAGATCACAGACCGGCGAACCGTCCCAGTGCTGGGGAGTTGCTTCGTTCAGGTCAGTTGCCCGTCCGCATTGAAGACGAAATGATTCAGCAGACTTTGCGTAGCCTTACGGATCCCGCATCTCCTTGGTTATCACAGGTTCGTGATGCCTTATTCTCAAAGTCGCACGATCTTGTGAAAGATATTCTCTACGATAAGATTCCAAAGGCGATTAACGTTAATGATCTGGTATTGCGAGGTCGGGTCAAGGATAAGCTGACGACAATCTTCCGACTGCATGGAGCGGTGGAGGTTCCGACACATTCAGTTGTGTTTCCAAAGTCTACGGTCTATAACGTACCGAATCGGTATCAGTTATTAGATGCCGCGGGTACCGTGCTGCAGCTCCCGTATGACCTGACTCTTCCCTATGCACGCATTCTCGCCAGAGTCACGCCGCCGTACAGGCGAAGTTTCACGTTTGGTAATGTTTATAGATCTGAGGATCCGAGTGGTGGTGGTGAGCCTCGTGCTTATGGAGAAGTTGACTTTGATATCCTGTCGAGCGATCCGTCAGCATATGCGGTTGAGGAAGCTGAAGTCATGAAAGTGCTTGATGAGGTCGTGAACGAGTTTCTTGTGTCCGAGAAGTCATCCGTGTGTTTTTGTTTGAATCATGCGGATTTATTGTAAGTACCTCGTGAAGGCAAAATGTCCGTAGGACCTGACTAACAACATAGGGAAATGATCATGGATGCATGTCGAATAAATCAGGCTCAACGACCCGCTGTTCTGATGCTTCTAAGCAAACTTAACATGTCTCTTAGTATGAAAGACATCAAGAACGAACTTAGAGCCAAGTCTACGGTCTCGTCTGCAGCTCTAGATGACCTTGATAAATTTGACTTCAGAGGTGAGTGTCTCATTTGGGTCCCGACTGTACTTCCGCTAAGACTCCTCTGATTAGATGATCTCGATAAAGGCTTGTCACGCCTTCAACGCTTGTTCCAGGCTTCGAACTACAGCAACGATCACTTCATCTTTGTCACGAATCATTTACGGAAGGTCAGCAACTTTTTGCAACACTTTGGCGTGACGAAAAAGATATATCTCGTCCCATTGAGCAACTACAATGAGCGTTACTATCGCCGAGGTATTATGTTTCAAGTCTTTATCGACCAGAAGAAGCACCGTATTATCGCCGGTGGTGGAAGATATGATAGTTTGATTAAATACTATCACCATTCCATGTTTGTTGACAAGCCCGTCGGTGCTGTTGGGTTCAACCTTGCATGGGAGCATCTAGCCTCGTCTGCTCAGCGACATGGGAAATACCACACCAAGTCGCGCGATGAGGAACGAAACCCCCAGCTAGGGGAGGCATTGTGTGACGTTCTTGTGGTTGGCAGCTCATCTGACGCAGCGACGTACGGATTAGCTATTGAGATCGTGCAAGAACTCTGGGCGAGCAGTATCAAGGCCGAATTAGCGCCGATCGGATCTTCGCCTGACTCGCTAGTATCGTATTCGAGGACGTCGGGAGTGAACTGGGTTATCATTGTCAAATCGTTGCTGAATAATGAATCTGCCACTTTCAAATCGGTGAAGGTCAAGAATATGTCACGAAGAGATGACGTTGATATTGATCGATCGGAAGTTATCCCACACCTTTTACAGGAAATCCACGAACAGGAGAAGGCGGTGCTTAATACTACTCGCGGGTCTGTTTCCAAGCATCCGGTGAACGTCTCTCAAGACGTCATGATCATCCATAACGATGTCGACAGAAACGAAAAGAGCGGTAAACAGAGTAAAGGTGGAGCGCGGAAATTGAAGAGACGCGACGCGGATGAAAAGAAGGCGCACGAGTATGTGTCTAGCTACATAAGCTCGCTGTCTGATGCGCCTGTGTTTGCAGTCGATTTTAAGGCGGAGTTGATGGCGCTAATTCCGACAATCCCGCTTGCACAAGATGGATGGCGGAAGATCATCAACGGGGCACCGTCGTCACAGAGACAGTATGCTAGCCGTTTGTTTGATGCCTTGCTTAAGGAATCGGATAAGGGTACAAAGTGGGCAATTGTAGTCTCCTTTTCTGCGGAGAAGATCATTGTCTTAGACATTCAAAGGTAGTGACTCAGATACTACTGGGATTTTTGTCAGCTACATGGCAAAGTGTGTGTTGGTATAGTCTCTGTCTCACTCATATCTCTTCTCATTGCTATTATCTTGTTAAAATATCGTGTTTTTGGCGTAGGAATATTGGCATTTAATGAAGTTTTTAGTATTTATCGTGCATTAATTACCCTATGTGGCCAACCATTATTTTCAATGCAATAGTATACATAATTTACATCTTCGCGATCTACATTTTCCGCTTCTTAGCAGGTTGCAACGCGCCTGCGTTCAATTGTTCCAAGAAATCCGGTGGCAGCATTCTCCTGACTGCTTCAGCAGCCTGTTCTTCGAGTTTTCGTTGTTCGCGAGCTTTTGCGAGCGGATTCGGATCCACGGTTGCCCATCGCACGTTCAAAATTTCATTGTGGTCTAGAGATTGATGTGCCATGGCTTCTTTCGCAAATTGGGCATTGGCTTCATTAACATATGTGATGAACCCGACGCCTCGTGAATTGAGAACTCGGACTATTACGATTAGTATGATATCTAAGGTTCATAATTTTGCTGATACGTACTTCGTTCTATATCGCCCCACTCGGCAAAATGTCGGGCCACAACTTCTTCTATATCATCAGAGACGGTAATCCGTCCGACATAGATCGTCCTGTTCTGCCGCATAAAACTGCCAACGCCACCCATATCATCTCTATAGTCAGACCGTTTGTCTCGACCAAAGCAGTCGACATTAGGATTGAATATGTCTGTAATAATAGGTAATCTGTGCAAGTAATTGCAGTTCTTCCCGTTCGGACACAATCCGCGTGCAAAGAATAAGCAAAAATATGACCCGGGAATGTTGTCGGCTTTAGTGTACCCAGCATCCTTTGCAATATTGCATCTTCCTTCTGCCTTTGTTTGCGAAATGTATTTATCCTCCCGATCACCGCCGCTCCATTTGTTATACCAGATATTGAATACAGTGCCGGTCTGCGGTGGCGGCCGCTCGGGAACTTGCGACGGATCCACCTGTGGTCGCGCCGGTCGCGATCGTTTCTTCTTTTTCTTGTCTTTCTTGACTACCGACTTCTCTAAATTCTTGTCGGTATCACCGTCTTTCGTTTCGTTGTCAGTGTTGGCGACTCCAGTTTCGGTGGTGGTGGGATCAATCCCAAGCTCCAAAATATTCACAACTTCCTCGCCTTGGTCGTCGTTGCTCCCATTGCTGCTGTCTTTTTTACGCAGTTGTGAGACTGCAGTCTCGTCCGGCGCCTCGTCTACTTGGAAGACTTGCTCAGGCTCTGGTGATGCCATGTTGTTCACGTAATGACAATATTGGTTGGTTATAAGGCGAATTGGCCAATGTACGACAGTCCGACGATTGGGTTAGGGCAGATGCGAGCCAAATGTTACCCGGATTTAAGTGTGAAACGGCCACGTGCCGGGTGGCGCGTAGACAAATTCGATATGGCAAATACGTAGGTCATTTGTGTCCGGATATGTGGTCCGATAGGAATGAATAAATTTCGGCGCAATTTAAAATGCAGGAAAATGTTGATACGGTTCTGAATTGACAACTGAGTGTAGATGCTCACGGACAGCAAGAAGAAACAGTGCGGGTTTCGTTCGCTCGAGATACGACCAAATTTAGTGCAGATATATGCAGCCAAGCGAGGGTTCCGATTGTGGCATTTTTGCAAGGGAAAGATATCGACAGCAGAAACGAGGGAAAGTTTGGCCACGCTCCGAATTACTACTAGGGGGCAAAACGTAGAGGCAGCCGAGACCGAGATATACATAAATGGATCTACGGAATGCATTGATAGCCATTAAAAGATAGAGTCTCTGACCACCGCAAGCCATCGTGCGGGACAGAATAGAGACATGATAGGCAGCGATATAAAATGGCCGGGAAACGTAAGAGAACGGGGGGAAAAGTCAACTATTGGTAGCGCTGAGTCCCAAGTCGCAAAATTGTGTGTGTGCCCAACAACGTGCCACAAATTTAAAACTAATCCCGCGAGCTCTGCGTCTCATATTTAGTCTGCCGTTCTGTTTTGTAATTTTCTTCGTTTCTAATTTATGGCTTCACAAGTTTTCAGGATTCATACAGCTCGCACCGGCTGCACGAGGATATTACGCTAGCGACCACTATTAACCTGCATATTTCATTCAATAACAATTAGCTACAATACTCAGCATCTCCGGATTGCAACCGTAAAGATTCGAGGAAAAAAAGGTGAGTGATGCACTACAGCTATCACATTCGTCGCCTGATCGATCGTGATCCGTCCGGCCGGATTAATTACCATCGACGATCGCCAACGATTCGTCTCGATCCTCATTCTTATCAATATGCCCGGCCAAATGACGCCATTGTTTCAATTGCGAAGATTGAGACAGCCCAGTCATCTGCTTTCATCGAGCTATTGGGCGGCGCTATATCGATCGTGAATCGGCGAGGTCCCACCTTCGATGGCGAGGGCATTGGCATTGCAACCAAACAACATCTATAAAGGGGTTCGTACCACAGGCATCGCGCACTCCAGGCCATGGACCCTTTTTTGACAGGACGGATCACGATCCCAGACACACCCGCCAAGTTTTCGACTGGCAATTGGCTCGGGTCACTGGAAACTTCAGTCGATCAGATGGTTTGATTTAGTGAGTGGCTGTTGATTAACGATTGACAGTGAATTGAGACGTATCGTCGACACAGACGCGTGAGATTTTAATCAAGGCAGCCCGAGTCGACTCATTTTCCACTCACATAGCACGAGGAGGAATTATAACTATACGGCGGCAAGTTTGAATTGAATAGATTGCACAATGTCATCGATATCGTCCGGATTGGGCAGCGAGTCCTCCCTGTCGCCTCCACCGGATGACATCCACCTTGACGATGCACCTCCGGTGACCAAGAAGCAGAAAAAGCAGTCGACACTGAGCGTTAAGAGGTCCACAGGCGCATCGGCAATTGGTAATGGCAAGCGACCACGTGATGAGGAAGTTTTTGCTGCTGCAGTTGCCAAGTCAACGACCTCGAATCAGTCTGCTAAGAAGCAAAAGCAGATGAAGTTCAGTTCAGTATTAGAGGACGAGTTGATGTCGGAGGATGAAGATGAGGACTTGGACGATGAGGGAGACGACGACATCGTTGTTGCTCCTGGCGAGACAGTCCTCGACGAACCTGAACAAGAACCGGAGCCAGATCTGGCCCTTACCAAGTTCAAAGCTGCTAAGCCGCCAAGGAAAAAATTCATAGTCGAACCGCGAGATCCGAGTAACGTTCCTGAGATTTCGGTGTTGGTTATGTTTAGAGCAAAATTTGCTGAATTGTATGAGGGAGTGCCGGATATGGGACCGCAGGATTTCGAAGAAGGCGTCGTCTCAGAGAAGCCGACGCCCGAAGTTGATGGTTTCATGTGCCGGACTCTGAGTCTTGTTCTGAACAGAAAAAAGTATATCGAGCCAGGTCACTCCAGCCGCGCGATAGAGGAAGCTATGTCTAATCATGGTTCGGCGTATTGGGGACCGCACAACCATAGCGGTCCATTTCAAGGAGGCTATACATTTGTAACCTTGGACTGGGAAGGACGGCTGGAGTTTCTGCTTGCACTGGTGCACTGGAGCTTGATTTCATCAGAAGCAGTGAGAAAGATATTATTAAAAGGATATTCCGGGAATCGGTTGGAGGATGATCGGAATTGCGAGTTGGCTGTGCCCGCGATCGGTATGGACAGTGAGCGGAGGCGTTATTATCTCGTTGAAGGATTAAGTACGACATTTTTGGTTATTGCAGATATGTAAAGATACTAAGACGATGCAGACGATACTCGGTTCCGTTTATTTAGGGAGACTAATCCACGCAAACGCTTAGTGAACTGGACGCCAGTTGCCAGCACACACGACGAATTACAGATATATATTGACGAGCTTAGAAGATCAGACACATCTCGGCACGCCAAGGCTCTGACGGAAAAGCTCGCGGCCGAGTTACCGCGACTCGACGCAGGAGAGCAAAAGAGGAAAAGGCAGACCTATCGAATTCAGCGGAAGCAAATACAGGACGAGACAGCCGCGGTTGCGGCCGAATTTGGAGGCATGTATCGGGGCCGCACTCGTGGCAAGCGAGTTAACTATAATGCTGCGGATGGGGATCAAGAGTTGGAGGAGTATCTTGAGGATGAAGCACAAGGGCGGCGACAGGGACGGAGCTCGACGCGGCGGAGTAGTCCTGCTACAGATACTTCTGCTGTGGTGTATACCACTGCGTCGGGACGTGCTAGTCGACGGCCTGCAATAGGCGCTTTCGATGGCGTGGATCCGGATAAGTTGGACAGGTCTCTATTGAACGGCGCGTATGAAAGCGGGATCGATGAAGCTGAGCAGGCGAGCAATGGAATGCGCAATCGGCGGAAAGCAGCCGCGAAGGCGCGGTATGCAGACGAATATGCGGATGACGAGGATGACGATATGGATTACAATAATGACAAGCAAGGGCAAGGAGATGATGAGTTATCCGAGGAAGAATATAGCGATGACAGAAGGCAACCAGATTTGGGCACGAGGTCGCGGCCCGTAGTGTTGCGATATCGATCTAGAACTAACGACTCGAGTCCTTCTATCAAAGAAGAGGTTCGACTAGATCAAGAAATGGTGGCGGAGGACCTATCATCGCCCTTTCCGATGAGAGCTGCACCATTAAAGAGCATATTAGACGGTTGAGAGTGATGTGACCACGATGCAGTGGTAGAGTGGATAAAGGTCTTTCCTGTTGATTGTTGTCCGTGGCGGACGATGATATGACTACATATTGCAGGCTAATTGTTACATTGTACGATATGTATTTCTTATGTAATAGAAATTTTAGACAAATATTCTTAGGTTGAACGAATTATTTCTGGTGTGTTGCCGTTTAGTCGGTGTTCAACTAATGTGGTCACTCAATCGGATGGTGGCCATCTCTGGAGTGGAATGCGTCGGAAGCATGTTGACTTGTGCCGTTAGCTAACAGGGTCATTGATGATGCCGACAGGACTGGACTATGAACATATAATAATATCAGACTAGGAGAGTCCGGACATCATAATAGTAGCAATTATATTACTGTTCTCACAAATGTGCAAAAAGATTGAAATATAATCGTTGTGACATACGCCAGTATGATCACCGTTGGCCGCGGCTCCTGTAGGGTGTTTGGTGCGTGCCTGAGTATGGGCACGCTTCCGCTGGCAACTCTTCCCTCTTAAGCGGCCGCTCATCGCCAACCACTACCACTTTTTTCCCGACCAGTCCTCAATTTGCCGGCCCATTAACTCCATCCCAAACCATGATGTCTCTCAGAAAGTCCCTTGTGAGACAAGGGTCCAAGTATGTGAACTTTTTGCTACATTTTTTACTTTTTTTCGGACGCAATTGCGCCAACTGGCGGCCGTTTTCTAATGAAACAACACAGGGCTCTTACACATGCGCCGCGACGAGCATTCAGCTCGTCCTCGTCTCGTCTCGACTACTCCGACACCATTAAGAACCTGAGAATCAACTCCGATACCAAAGTTCTCTTCCAAGATAAGTACTGCATTTGTTACTCGGACGTACACCTGGATTTTTCTCCGAGGTGGTACTCGTCGTGCAGGCGGTGTGAACCAAGAAACCAATAGACAGCAATGAGCCCCTGTAATCCAGCTTCGAGTGGCTGCGTATTATATGGTGACACATGAAATGTTGCCGTCATGTTACCGTCGTCGCTATTGCGTCTGCCCCGCCTTCACGATTTGTTGACCTCGGAACATGTTCGACCATCTTCTCATGATACGTTCCAGCAAATTTACAGTCAAGTCCGTACAATAAGAATACTGACAGTTTTCTACGATTTACAGGTAAACAGGGTACTTTCCATGCTACGCAGGCAATAGATTATGGAACAAAGGTATGATAGTTCATCCGATTAGCAACCTTGCAAACATCTAATCGAACCACATTTAGGTCGTTGGCGGAACCAACCCGAAGAAGGCTGGCCAGACTCACTTGGGACTGCCGATTTTTGCCACTGTCGATGAGGCTGTGAAGGAGACTGGTGGTATGCTTGATTGTGCTGAGACTAGTTGAAAAATCAGCTAATCGTATTAGCGACCGCGTCGGCCATTTTCGTTCCGCCTCCCCTTGCCGCTGCCTCGATCGAGGAGGCTATCAAGGCTGAGCTACCGCTGGTCGTTTGCATCACCGAAGGTATCCCACAGTAGGTCCTAGTTTCCGTCGGAGCGACTCTTGAACGAAGTCTAATGGCATCTAGACACGATATGGTCCGAGTTGTAGATATGTTGAAGACACAGAGCAAGACTCGATTGGTGGGTCCTAACTGCCCTGGTATCATGTGAGTTCTATTAATATCTATTTCTTCGCGTTGACAGCATCTGATGATATCAGTGCTCCTGAGCAGTGCAAGATTGGTATCATGCCATCACACATCCACAAGCGCGGGAGAATCGGCATCGTCTCTCGATCGGGAACGCTCACGTACGAGGCTGTCAACCAGACCACCAACGTCGGTCTCGGCCAGAGTCTCGTAATCGGCATCGGTGGTGATCCATTCAGTGGCACGAACTTCATTGATGCCTTGACGGTCTTCCTTGATGACAACGAGACTGATGGAATCATCATGATTGGTGAGATCGGTGGAACGGCAGAGGAGGATGCGGCCGAGTTCTTGAAGGAGTACAATTTGACTCGTGCACAGCCTAAACCTGTGTGCTCCTTCATCGCTGGTGTGTCGGCGCCACCCGGCCGTCGTATGGGACATGCTGGTGCCATTATCTCTGGAGGTAAGGGCGGTGCCAGCTCCAAGATTGCTTCTCTCACTGCTGCTGGTGTTGCCGTCGAGAAGTCGCCTGCTCGTCTAGGCAAGACCTTGTACGAGGAGTTTGTTAAATATGACCTGTAAGTTTCACGTGTTATACGTTACTGATTGGGCCGGCTAACGTAAATCCAGTTTGTAAATGGTTTTCACGACAGTGTCGGATTTCCTATATCGTACGTTGCTCCTTGTTTTGTATAAACTGTGCCACGGTTGTAGCTTCAAAGATCCAAGTTGTGATACACAGGTGTATATTGTTCGTGCTTAAGTCAGTGTTGCCGCAATTTGTGAAGTTGTTAAATTTCATATTTGATACTTTTAGTTTAAATATTTTTGATGATATAGAACATTTTGATATACTAAGTTCAGATAGTCCTGTCTTGCGAACTGGCGGCGTAAGAAAGTAAATCATAAGGGGATGAAATAGCAAAATTGCCATTTGACTACTGCTAAAGCGTAGAGTATGGAGAACCCCTGTGGCTTTATGGAGCGACGGTTTTCATGAATTACAAATTATTAAAATTATATTCCCATTTGACGCAAAACCGACAGAACTTTTCATTTTCCTAATCCTGTAACGTTTATAATTCTTTATATTATTGCACATCTATGCGTTTACCGAATGTCCAGCAGGAAAACCAAAATTTAGCGTTTAGTAGAGCAGCCTAGTCATGATCTTGAATGGCGTCCGCTCGAGCTTCTCGTACAAATCGCGAATATCCGCAGCATCGACCTGCGAGATATCGGCCATTAAATACGCAATATCACCTCTCGAGTCAGAGTACTGTTTGTCGATATTGTGTTCGGCGAAGATCTCGTTGACGGTACGCAGGACACCGGGGACGTTGGAATGGACGTAGAGTACGCGTACGTGGTTTTCCTCCTCGAGCGTGAGCGACCGAAGCGAGACTTCGGGAAAATTAACGGCGCCAATGGTCGCGCCCTCGTTGATGTACCTCACCAGGGCTTGGCCGACCTCGATGCCGATTGCGCTCTGAGCTTCCTCGGTGCTGCCACCGATGTGCGGGGTCAGTATGATGTTCTTCAGCGAGCGGAGTTGCTCCGCCCAGGTGTTGAGCGCGGTGTGGAACGTCGGACCATTCTTTGAGGGTTCGTTCGGATAAACGTCAAGTGCGGCACCGGCGATCTTGCCTGAGTGCATGGCGTTGATGAGAGCGGGGATATCCACTACGGTGCCGCGGGACGCGTTGATAAGATAGCTTCCGTGCTTCATCGCCGCGAACTGTGGCGCGCCGATCAGGTTCTCAGTTTCGGGTAGTGCCGGGATGTGGAGAGTGATGAAATCGGCTTCGGTGAGAAGGTCGTCGAGGGTAGCGACCTGCTTAGCCATACCAAGCGACATGATCGGGATCACGTCGTAGTAGATAACGGACATGCCCATCGACTCTGCCAAGACACTCAACTGCGCGCCAATGTGTCCGTATCCAACAATACCGAGTGTCTTGCCGCGAATCTCCCAGCATCCGGCAGAGACCTTGTTCCATACGCCGTTGTGCATCTCATTAGAGCGATCTGTGAACTGCCTGGCGAGCGCAATGATCTCTCCAATCACGAGCTCAGCAACGCTGCGCGAGTTGGAGAACGGGGAGTTGAAAACTGCGATGCCGTGCTTGGCCGCATATTCGATGTCGACTTGGTTCACACCGATGCAGAAACAGCCGATCACGACGAGATTGCGGGCTTCCGCGAGAACTCTAGAGGTCAGTTTTGTTTTCGAACGGATACCGATCGCGTGGACGTCACTGTTGGCGTTAGTTAACTGCCTGCCTGGTGCGTGTAAGTCAAATTCCAACTAATGCACCTACCGGATCTTCTCAATGAGCTCTTCCTCGTTCAGCGAAGTCTTGTGGAACTCAACCTGATAACCTTGTTGTTTGAGGATGTCGACCGCGGTCTGATTGACGTTCTCAAGCAAAAGGATTTTGATGTCTTCTGTCGCGAACGGCTTCAGGACCTTCGGAGGAGGAAGCTTCATCGACGAGCGCCGGCTCGAAAGTGGGAAGTAGGACTGGGGGGGCGAGCCGGAGAAGTGAGACGGCGACGCGGCTGGGAGGAACGAGGTTTGCGGAGATGTGCTAAGCTTGACAGAGTTATGGAGCCACTGCGAGAGGTCGTTGTTGATGATCTTCGGGGAAGTCATTGTTGTATCGTCTTGTACTGTGTGACTGGGGTTGTGAGTGGTCTAGTGGAAATGGTTGAGTAATATTGAAAAAATACGTTCTTTGGTCTTCCGGGGCAAGTCGAGTCCGCTTTCAAAACTTTCAAAATATCAGTCACTCGCCTCGAACAGAATTGCGCGCAGGTGGCGCAGCAAATAACGCCATTCGTGGCGGTGCATAGTGGCCACCGCGGTTTGGTGGCCGTCTAAATCAAGTGTGCATTCCTGACGGGCAAATTGGATAACCCTAACCTTCTCGTTGCTATAGGTATAGCCAAATATTCTGTCTTGCGCTAAATCCTAAATGCAAGGACCGGATCATCCATCTCGCGCCAAGAGAATATCATATATTGCAAAATATTCTATTAGTTACCCCAGGATACTATGTATTGATGGAAAATTGAATATGCGTATCGCCGACACGTTCATATGCAATCACTACAAATACGATCTCTGCATACTCCCCAGTCAGTAACGGACTGACTTAAATCAATACTAAATCGCGCCTATTTAGTGCGGCAGGCCAGCAACCTCGGATGTTTCCAGACTTGTACGGCACTGTTGATGCGATAAATACCATTTTAGTCTCGTTGCACTACCACCATTACATAATAACTATCAAGCATCAAACAAACCGCTTAGCAAGGAGTGATTCGTCAAAACCAACAAAATAAAACACCATACACAACAAAATATGGTCTTAAACAAAACGGTACATTATTGACAACAAAACACAAACAAAATAAACAACAGAACCGCAGTTATATAGAGACTGTAAATGTCCTATTTAATGAGAAAATGATGGAAAAAATCTAATATTTATGACTGCTTGCACTCAGCAGCCTCCTGCTTTGGCTTCGCGTCTCCTTCCTCATCCGAATCATCTTCGTCATCATCTTCCTCATCGTCGTCATCTTCGTCTTCGTAGTCCTCCAGGTCGTCTGGATCTAATTCGTCAAGCTCGTCGTAGTCCAAGGCTTCCCCAGTATACCAGTCAACCGCTCGTGGGATAAGCTTCTCTTTGATCTCCTCACCAAGTTGGTAGTCAAGTTGTAATCTCTCCTCCAGATCCTCCGGAATTTCGTCTTCGTCGTCATCGTCCTCAGGAGCAACTGGAGGGCTGAAGAAGTTAAAAAAGCTCTCGATCGGAATAAGCTTCTCAACAGTACGGGTGGCTTTGGTGTCTGCATATTTCAGTCAATATATATGTCTCATATTTCCACAACCTTTACCTACGCTTATTTCGCTGTTTCTTCTTCTCGACTCGGACAGTCAAGTTCTTGCCATCTTTCCACTCAATTTTGTCTCCAAGTGCGTGGTCGTAGATATAATCGCCATCAAAGGTGGTCTCGTCTTGGTAGAAATAAGTCTTGGTGATAACCTTGTTGCTGAAGAACTCATTCTCAGCAAACTCGAACATCAGCTTGAAACCAGGCTGCTCAATGAATTCGACTCGAATATCGGACAAATACTTCAATGCTTCATCGTCTTTTTCGGTGATGGTTTCCGCCAGAGCAGGTACGTTCTTGATCGCAGTCAGCCAGAACTCGGGAACGCCCTTGGCGTCCTTAGGGATTGGAGACTCCTGCCCTTCCTCATCCTCTTCCACTTCTTTCTTTAGGACTTCTTCATTTTCATCCTCATCCTTGCCAGCGGCAATCTCGTCTTCAGTGGGCTCGACATCGCCAGCCACTATCTTCGCACGTCGCTCATACAATGGCTTGTACTTCTCCGCGTACTTCTTCTCAAGCTCGAGGATCTCTTTTCGGAACTCGGACTCAAGAGTAGCGTGTTCCTTCTGCAGCCCCTTGAGGCCACTAATCCTCTGCTTGACTGGCCCCGGAAGGGACTCAATGTAGCCGGACGAACGTCCAACAAGAGTACCGAGCTTACCCTCGATCATCGAGATCAGCGCAGGGTTGTTGGCAAGTCCGGCGACAGCAGCTTTATCTGGTAGAAGCATAAGTATTGATTCACAATCTCAAAAAAGACAATTCCAGCAAATATCAAAGGATGGAGCCAGCAGGCAATTTATTTGAAAGTGAGTATGATTTGCGCGACGTTGTGGGTAACCCGTTGAGACCGAAGTTGTACCGCTCCCAACAAAGCAGGGTACGAATGCGCGCTCCAACAAACGATCATCCGAACGCCGCGCTCGAACCGTTGCTAACCTCCGGAAAATCCAAGACATTCCGAGAGTATAGAACCCGCTTGAAACCCCGGCGATTTTATTTAATACTAAACAACATTCCAGATGACCTGTGGTCGACGCTTCCGGTGATGAGACGTAAAATCTTTCAGACTCGCCCAGTTCGCACGCAATCGCCGCTCACAACATTGCCTGCACACCCGACAAATCCAGCGCATTTGAACTGCAGAATATGCACATAAATACAAAAAAATACGTACCCTCTTCCTGGATGGTGGAGACGCTCGGCTCGGTTGCACGGGAGGCGATGTAGGTGTTCGACGCGGGAGTGTTCTGAGGGGTCGGAGCCGCGTTGGCGAGATCGCCGACGCGCCTGTTTCTGATCGGCTCAGCCATTGTTATAGTGTGAGGTCGAAGCAGGAGCTGAATGCACGTAAAACTAAAGAAAATCAGAACCTGATAGTCGGGATCGTGGAGGTATAGATCAGTCGACGAGAGAAGGAGGCGATGGAGGCAAAAAAAAGCCTGTTGTGAAGATTGTTGGGATTGTCCAATTGAATTGTGTTGTCTTGGGGCATCACTTGAGAGAACGCAGCAATGAAGGCCGTGCATGGACCGGCGCCATAGGCACCAGAACAGTGCCTTGACTTTTGTCCGGGTAACTCACGCGTTGCTTTTCAATGCCAGAAAGTAGGTTGCCCTTCGTGCCAGTTAACGCGACGTCTGTGGCATGTACACCGAGTTGTGGTGTTTGTGGGGTTGTAACTGCGTAGCTTGGACCGCAACGCGTCTACCAAGCGAATCGCCGCGCGTTGGTGGCGGCGCACCTGCTCTCTCTGAAAGACGATTGCGCTGTATCCGCATAGGCATTGTGCAACTATGCTCACAATTATGGTGCCACAGGACCAAAAGTAAGATTGTCTAATGCAGTCACTAGCATTGAACTGCGGTGGCCCCTGGCCGTGGACGGCAACCCAGAACAGAGTTAGGAACTGCTCGCTTGGTGCCCCTTTCAGCAGCACCTGCATTTCATACAACGGTGCGAACAGACACAACGCGTCTCGCCTAACTGTTTGCTCTTCTCCCGTGTCTGTTCTGTTTGGATCCTCCTTAACAAACATTACTGTGGTTGTTGTCGGGCCCCCCCGTCCTCATCGGCCTGCCTCTCTTCTCTATCCTCTACCGTTCTTTTCCCAATATATCTACTGTCCTTGCCGTGAGGGCGACTATTTCTCCTAGCCATGGTCTCCCATTTCGAAGTCGGAACGTATGTATAATATATTCCCGTCGTGATGATTCCTGTTATTCTGGACAAGGGATCTCGTCTCGGACCAAAATGCCAATGACAGTCGACAATTTTTGGAGCTGCAATCGCAATGAACGCCTGCTAACCCGTTTGTTGATAGGAAATGCTGGCAACCGGACGAACTGGAGGGTTGGGTCCAGGCTGAAGTCACTTCCAAAACTGTCGAAGGCGGTAAGGTCACGCTTGAGCTTACTCTCGAAAATGGAATTGTAAGTCGGTTTGTTAGTAACTGTCTTTGTACGAGGCCATGACTGACATCCGGTTATTGCAGACCAATAATGTCACATGCTCCGAAGAGGATTTCGAAGACGAGAATTCTCCCAGCTTACCTCCACTCTGCAATCCTCCAATTCTCGAGGCAAATGAGGATTTGACAAACTTATCGTATCTAAACGAGCCTGCTGGTATGTTCAACTTTTGCCAATATTAGTGATCAGTCCTCATTCCGACAACTTGTAGTCATGCACGCAATTCGCATGCGATACCAGCAACTCAGCATTTACACTTACAGTGGTATCGTTCTGATAGCAACAAATCCCTTCCAACGAGTGGATACCCTATACTCGCCAGACATCATCCAGATGTACTCAGGAAAACGCCGAGGCGAGCTGGAGCCACATTTGTTTGCCATTGCTGAAGATGCTTACAGGTATTTTCGCGTCTCACGTTTACCTTTGCCATCTACATCTTCTAATCATTGCGTAGATGCATGATTCGGGACAACAAGAATCAGACAATCGTCGTGTCTGGGGAGAGTGGTGCCGGAAAGACCGTCAGCGCCAAGTTCATAATGCGATATTTCGCGACCGTGGAGGATGTCGACAAGCCTCGGAGCCGAAAAGGCGGCAAGCCCGACAGCTTGAGTCAGACTGAGGAACAGATTTTGGCGACAAATCCAATTATGGAAGCGTTCGGTAACGCGAAGACGACTCGAAACGACAATTCCTCACGATTTGGAAAATATATTGAAATCTTGTTTGACTCGAATCCCGATATAGTTGGTGCAAAAATTCGTACCTATCTTTTGGAACGGTCGCGACTGGTGTTCCAGCCCGCTACCGAGCGAAATTATCATATTTTCTATCAGTTATGTGCTGGTGCAACTGATGAAGAACGGGAAGCACTAGGATTACTCCCAGTGGAAGAGTTCCAGTACATGAACCAAGGTGGCGATGCTGTGATTCCCAATTTCGATGATGCTGAAGAATTCCGGCTGACCAGAAACGCACTTACCACAATCGGCATTGACAGCGAGACCCAAACAAAGATTTTCCAGATTTTGGCCGCGTTGCTACATATCGGTAATATCAGTATCACAGCTGGGCGAACCGATTCAAATTTGTCATCAACCGAGCCGTCTCTCGTCCGGGTTTGCGACCTTCTCGGCATCGACTCGTTTTCGTTTGCGAAGTGGGTCACTAAAAAGCAGATCATAACCCGCAGCGAGAAAATTGTCACAAACCTGAACTATAAGCAAGCAATAGTCGTCCGTGATTCAGTCTCTAAATTCATTTACTCCGCCTTGTTTGACTGGCTTGTAGCCATCATTAACCGAAGCTTGGCCCCGCCTGAGATCGAGCAAGCCGCCAAATCCTTTATCGGCGTTCTCGATATCTACGGTTTCGAGCATTTCCAGAAAAATTCTTTTGAGCAGTTCTGTATCAATTATGCAAACGAGAAACTTCAGCAGGAGTTCAACCAGCATGTTTTCAAGCTTGAGCAGGATGAGTACGTACGTGAAGAGATTGAGTGGACATTCATTGAGTTCTCCGACAATCAGCCCTGCATTGATCTCATTGAAGCGCGTATCGGTATCCTATCCCTCTTGGACGAAGAATCCCGCCTTCCTTCAGGATCAGACGACTCCTGGATTCAGAAGCTATATACAAATTTTGATGTTGAGAAGCACAAAACATACTTCAAGAAGCCTCGATTTGGCAAGACTGCCTTTACTGTTCATCATTATGCTATGGATGTTACTTACGATTCAGAGGGATTCATTGAGAAAAACAGAGACGCTGTTCCAGACGAACATATGGAAGTTCTTATGGCATCTAAAAACGAATTTTTAAAGGAAGTGCTGAAGACATCCATCGATGTGGCCAAAGCAGAGCCTCCACAACCGGCTGTAAAGCAAGCTCCAGGGAAGCGACTTGGCACAGCGTCTAATCGCAAGCCGACCCTTGGTGGCATTTTCAAAGGCTCCCTTATAGAGCTTATGAGCACAATTAATTCCACCAATGTTCACTATATTCGATGTATCAAACCGAATGAGGCAAAAGAGGCATGGAAATTCGAAGGACCTATGGTTTTAAACCAATTGCGTGCGTGCGGTGTTTTGGAGACCATCAGGATCAGCTGTGAAGGTTTCCCGACTCGTTGGACATTTGAGGAGTTTGTCAGCCGATACTATATGCTTGTGAACTCTTCATATTGGGAGAAACCAATCCAGGAAATGGCGGATGCTATCTTGTCTAAGGCTATTACGCAGCCGAATCGGTACCAGCTCGGTAAAACTAAGATTTTTTTCCGAGCCGGTATGTTGGCGTATCTTGAGAATCTGCGATCTCAGCGTTTGAACGAGTGCGCAGTCTTGTTGCAGAAGAATCTTAAGAAACTGTATTATCGGAACAGATATCTCGAGATCCGGCGGTCCATGATCGCGTTGCAGGCCGCTATCCGTGGATATTTGGCGCGGCGCAGGGTCGAGAAGATTCGACTCACCGCGGCTGCGACGAAGGTCCAGACCGCATGGCGTTCATACTCTGCGCGGAAGTCGTTTCTCGAAACTCGTCGCGCGGTCGTCAAGACACAAGCTGTTTTGCGTGGATATCTCGTGCGTAAGAGCTTGCTTAAAGGCCAACAACAACGTGCAGCGATTATGATTCAAAATACCTTCCGAGGATACCTTGCGCGCAAGTCATACAAAGATTCTGTTCACAAAGTTGTTATTGTACAGAGCTTGTATCGACGACGGCAGGCTCGGAAGGAGCTCCTTGCGCTCAAAACTGAGGCACGGTCCATTAATCACTTCAAGGAAGTGTCCTACAGACTGGAGAACAAAGTTGTGGAGCTCACACAGATACTTGCGACGCGGACACAGGAGAACAAAAAGTTGGTCTCACAGATCGAACATATGGAGCAGCAATTGTCGTCGTGGCAGCAGAAGCACAATGAACTCCAAGAGTACGTCAAGGAGCTTGAGACCGAGGCCGGAACTGTTAACGACCAGATGAAGCGTGCACAGGTCCTCGAAACGAAGCTGGAAGATATGACCGAGAAATACAGTCTGGCCATTACTAAATTCCAGAATCAAGAACTCGAGACCGAGGAAATCCGAAAGTCGTTATCTACTAAGACTGTCGAGCTTGGGGAGGCATTACAGGCGGCCAAGAAGGAGAGAGTGGATACTGAGTTATCATTAAATGAGGAGATTCAGAGGCTGAAGGATGAAATTCAGCGTCTTGCTTCTCGTGGTCCAGCCAATGGGTACATGAATGGTGATAGTCAAATACACGGCATCGCGAACGGTATGATATCACTCCAAGGCGGCAAGAGCAGCAGGACACTTAAGCGACACAGTGTCAACACGCCTGTTAAGGATACTGAGGTTGGCCTTCTAACTCCGAAGAACTTTAATCCGCGTCCGGCATCTTTGGCGTCGGCACCGGTTGTGTCTCCTGGATATTTTGCTGCATTCGGGGACTCTGAGAAAGACCACTTCTTCCAGCCTGCTAACATTGATAATGAGATTGAGACCATTCTGGATAGGCTGGAGGACATTCAGCTTGAAGTTGTCAAAGGTCTCATTCAGACGCTGGTTATTCCCCATCCATCAGGTCAGAATCCTATGACCTCCAACGAGGTTTTGTTCCCTGCGCATATCATCAATCTCGTCACGTCTGAGATGTGGAGATTGGGCTTTGTCAAGGAATCTGAGCTATTGCTTGCCCTTGCTATGCAGACGATCCAGGAACAGGTGATGTCCTATGAAGGCGAAGAAATCATCATGCCCGGCACTTTCTGGCTGTCTAATGTTCACGAGATGTTGTCATTTGTGTGCCTGGCTGAGTTGAACATTGTCGAGAACGAACAGACAACTAACATGGATCCTCTCGAGTTCCAAGAGTATGAGCGACTTGTCGGAATGGTCAAGCACGATCTCGAGAACCTTGAGTTCAACATTTATCACACCTGGATGAAGGAGCTGAAAAAAATTCTTCACAAGATGATTGTTCCCGCGGTTATCGAGTCACAGTCACTTCCTGGATTCGTCACTAATGAGGGAAGCCGATTCTTGAGCAAGGTTTTGGGGACTTCGGGACCAAGCTACACCATGGATGATTTGTTGAACTTCCTGAACAGAATCCATAAGGCTATGAAGGTGTACTATTTAGAGGAGGAGGTCGTCCGACAGGTCGTCATGGAGCTCTTGAAGCTTGTTGGTGTCACGGCTTTCAACGATCTTCTGTCCCGCAGAAACTTTTTGTCCTGGAAGCGTGGTCTACAGATTAGCTACAACATCACGCGTATTGAGGAATGGTGCAAGAGCAATGACGTGCCGGAAGGTACACTCAAGCTGGAGCACTTGATGCAAGCAACTAAGTTGTTGCAACTGAAGAAGTCAACGGTCAACGACATTGAGATTATCTACGACATTTGCTGGACCTTGACTGCGTCACAGATTCAGAAGCTTATTAGTCAGTACCAGGTTGCAGACTACGAGGCACCAATTAGTTCGGAGATTCTCAAGGTGATTGCAAAGAAGGCGATTATTTCTGATCAGGATGTGCTCTTGCTTGAGCAGGTGCCATTGGACGACAGCGGGCCATTTGAAATTGCTCTGCCACGGCAGATGACGGTTTTAGAGACATACATGCCAGGATGTAAGTTTCTCCATGTTTCTGCATAAAACGTTACTCTGATATTTGCAGGGCTACAAGTACCAAATCTTCGACGACTTACCGAACTAACGGCCAATAATTCGAGGAATTAGAATAGAATATGGTAGATTCTTATAAATTATTTTGAGACGCTAATACATTCTTATATGTTAATTGCTCTGCGAGATAAAATTGTTTTTGGCGTTCGTAAAACTTTATTTTGATGGATTATACGATATGAATTAAAGTTGTATAAATTTTCTATGTGGTTCTTCTATACATATGGTTTTTTGTGTTTGGTTGGTTTTATTTTGTTTGTCTTCTGTTATATTGTATGCTCTTTCTTGCCTCATGTATATTTGATTGTATTTCTTCACCTGTATGAACAATTCATGGCAGATAGACGAGATATTTGATTTTTATCTTATGATTGATGAAGATAATGATATGTAGTGATTTCCGTTGTCAGTTTGGCTCATGATAATGTGTCCCTTCGCATAATTTACATATTACAGCACAAATATGTCTATAAATCTCAATACCACGTTAATATGTCATCCTTAGAGACTGTATATCGGAGCGGCAGAGCTATCCCCATCAAATATGACCCAATTCTGAATTGGCTGTTCCCGCTGTCCGAGATAATTCAATATGTCTTGCGCCAAAACTCCGCCCAAGATCGCGGCAATTGGTGATAGTTCGGTACCGATATTACGTGCGAATGACGCTGTAAATCCAGGTGATACAATACCGACAGGTAAGCCGAAATCGCGGCACGCGCCGACTACAAGGTGGTGAAAGTCCGCCAGATCAGTTTCATTTGTTGGCTTCTGGGATCCTGTACCTTTATGGAAATTCCACATTGCTAAATACCATCAGCTTCACTCCCACATTTCGAATTCAAATGCAAATCTGTTGACCTTTAATTGCAGGCAACACTGGGGATATTTTCAATAAACTTCGTGGTCGCAGTTTGCTGAGATTGTCGGATTGTAAGGATGCTGAAAGTGGTTTATAAGTTTCCTGCTTCGTGACGATTTCTTTAAGTTTGGGACCTTCCTTCTTGACGACGACGTCGATTATCGACCTGCTAGCTGATTCTGGACCAAGTTTGACTGATATGTTCGATTTTTCACGTTCACTAGAAATCAATTGAGTTTCCAGAGACTTGCATTGGTGCATAGTAATGGAGCTTACATTGAAAAGGTGTGCTTAATGAGATCGGCGAAAATGTAACCATATAGACCAATTGACGCCCCGGCATAAAATGGCTTGGAGTTCTGTCGACACATGTCGTTGATGGATATCTAGAGCCCAGTCAGGCGCTAAACTGATTGTTTCTAGAGTATGCAACACACCAGATCGTCGACCTCCAGTTCAGTTGCTACAGTAATGTCAAAATTGGCATAGTATTCGACTGTCTTTTCCTTGAAATTAGAAGCATCGGCTGAAACGACAGTTCGAGGATTGAGCTTCTGTAGCCGTGCAGCTGAGGCCTCGGCTTTCTGCATGTCATTCAGTAATTAGCAACTGACTTCATAACGTAGTTAAACACACAGTATCTTACATTCGATCCGATGTCTGACTCCTCCAGTAAAAACTGGCCACCAAGGTCCAAGGGACTAACGGTTTGGCTGTCGAGCACAGTGAGTGATCCAATTCCAGCCAAGACGATATTCTTCGCAACTTCGTTTGATAATGCGCCAGTGTTGACAAGCAGGACATTGGCAGCTCGCATACTGTATCGTCGTCAATAATAAGTCATTTGAGAGCAGCTGACACTGGCAAAGCAAGTGACTGTACCGTGCCTGGGCTGCGATACCCCATAGTCGGATCTGTCGATCGTATAACGCAATCTCCTCTGTTGGTAGTTAGCAAGTGGCATCTGTCAGCAGACTGCTCGTGCAATATCACTAACCAGCAGATATCAATTTTTCTTCCGTCATGATGAAGCTTCTGGTCGAGCAATATTATTCGACCGGCTTTGACGCGGCGAAACTTGGACCCAAAACCGTAGCGTAAATACAGTCTCGAGCTGCGTACTTCGTGTCATAAGAAGTGTCCTCGTTGGATTAGGGCTTATCGTTTGGGACTTAATGAGCCTTTGGACCTAGTGCAAGGAAGGCCGTGATCCGACAGCCATCCTCAGCAGCAATCATTTACAGTCTCCACGACGGCTAAATAATCCAGATACTCAGACCAGTGTATACGGTTGAGGAACAAGTACATATGAGCGGCGAGCCCACGGCGCCGAACTTGCAGGAAGCGGCAGCCGACGAGGCAGGCGAACCAGCCATCCCATTCTCTGGTAGCAGCACTCGGTCACCGCTTATCCCGCTAAATGCATATTACTCGGCCTCTGCTTCACACAATGTGCCCGTCCAGACGTCTTCAGTCAGGTATGCTATATTTGCTCAAGCCACGTGCAATCGGGAATTGACGATGGTGTAGGGACACCGACTATCCAGGACACGAGCTAGCCGCCGATGCTGCCGTTTACAACGCAAATAGTTTCGGCGGTAGAATTGCGAGCACCACCGGTGCTGACCCTAGTACTGCTAGTGCTATTACGTCGTCTTTGAGGTCATCTACACCGGGACTGTCTTCCGATCTGCAATCATCTACCCACCAAAGCCTTGAGCGGCTTAGGCGAATACTTCAACACAACTCGACTCTACCGCGGATATTCTATCGAGAACAATACTCAGAATCCGGTGACGATTCTAGACAGTCGTCATCTCGAAGTCAGGTGCAACCTGCGTCGTCGGACGGAAGGTGGCACACGAACGGCATTACAGGCAGCATGAATCCAATGCTGCTACAGAATCGGCGAGATGCCGTCAATACAAGCACACGTCCTTCTAATCTGCCGTCAGACGCCGGACCTTCGAATCCGGAAACGAGACTATTGATTCCTCAGCCTACGATTTCATCGTCATCATTACTATCACTGGGTCAGCCGTCAAGCACATACCCATACACGCGGAGTCCGTTGCGACGTTCGAACACAATTCGTAGAAGAGTCAACCCCTACCTTGAGAATGTGGCCAAGCGACAAAGGAAAGATGACTCATTGTGCCAATCAATGTCGGAGAAACCCATGCAGTTGGATTTGAAGATGGTGTATTGTGATGGTGGGTGGCATGGAGATGACTATTTACCTGGGAAGTGAGTGACTCTGTAATGTGATATCGTATCGTGGTATCTGTCACTGACATCTGGCTAGCGTCTTGTCTCTTACGAACTCGGTGTATTGCACGCAAAAACCGAAATGTAACATGATCCTGCGGCATAAGTCGGGCAAACCTTTCACCTTGCATTCGATAACTATAAAGGCTCCGACTACTGGCTTCACTTGCCCAGTTCAACAAGGACTGATATTTGTGTCCATGAATAAGGATGATATGTTACCGCGGACAAAGTATCATGATCAGCAAATCGATAACATGGCTCTGTCGATGCCAGTCTCAATGACAGCCGAGTACTCGGCAATGCGATTGCCACAGTCCAGCCAGTTCGGAAGTACCCAGGCTGGGGAGCACCCGTCCTCATCATTTGAGTCATTGCTAGAAGACTATTGGACTCACTCAAGTTTCATGGGTCCGCCTCAACCCGTGAACCTTACAGACGACGACGAAAGCTACGAAGTAGACCATTACGACGATGATGAGGAGCAGGCAGTTGATTATGGTTCTACCTCAGACAACGCGTTAGATTCGTTCTTGGTCGAAGGGTCGCCACCTCCTGGTCACTATTCAAGTCTTCGATCGAGCCGATACCGTAGAGGACCGCTCGCAGAGTTTAGAGCGCGTTCAAGATATAATTTCTTGGGAACCAGGCCAGTACATGGTCTAGGATCTCGGTACTTCAGAAGTCAGAACGGACAATTACGGGATGTTAGGATTATTAATACAGACAACATTGCGCCTCCTCCAGATTTAATGTCGAACGACGTGGCTAACTCTACGCCGACTGTCGGTTGGAGCACGCAGTCCATTGCAAACGGTTCCGGTTCGAGCAATACAGCTGCAGATGGGAAGGATGGTGACGATAGAGCAACAACCTCTCTTCCACATACAGATTCACTAATTTTGGAACCCGTTGCCAAGTTCAAGATCCCGGATAATCGATCAAAGTGCACTATTACCTTTGATTCTCCATTGTACGTAACAGAGAGTGGGCTACATGCCACATTACTGATGTAACGTATAGATCTGCAAAATACGTGTATATAAAGTTTTACAGCTCGGATCCGGCGCGCAATATCGACATTCAAGGTGTCTATATAAACGGCTTCATTGGGCCACGTTGTTTCCCTAAGATGTCACTACGATAAAGGTTTCTTTATTTGCGCATATATGGTAGGCTTGAGCTCATTTTCTGGGATTGACTGCAATTGGTTCTGGCGCGGGGTACCTTTCATTTGCTTGTAAAATTGTCTGGTGTGATTTGTCAGTGGATGGATTTTCAACACTTACAGACAGATAACTTGTTGGTGTTTCTGTGTTACTCGGTTATGAGACAGAAAATAACCTTATGTATATAGGCATCTCATTTCGTTATCTTTCTCACCTTGTTCACCAACACAAATGTGATTCGATAATTTAGTTCTATGTAAATATAATGACTATCACTACAATACATAATTAATGCATCATACAACTACTGAAATATACATATATACAAGGCTGCGGCTGTCATTATCTTCTCCGTTCATCTCGCTCCCGTCTATCAGTTTGGCGATGTCTCCTACTCCTGCCACGAGCACTTGGTTGCGACAGTTTATCTTCCCGCTCGAATCGGTCTTCAGCTTCGCGTTTTTCTCCACCTCGATCATTCCTATTGCGATTCTGATTCCCACGGTCTGTAGAAGGGCTGCGTGCTTTCAACCTCCGACCCAACTCCTCGTGTCCACCCCATACTCTGGCAGATCTCGGACGATCCCTTCCCGCATTTTCACGTTGCCGCTCTCGCTCAGCCCGCTCCCGAGCGCGGTCGTTGTCAAGGATGTCTTGTTCGTTCTTACGTCCAAGTTCGCGTGGCTCCTCGCGTTCCCTTCCACGCACTCGGCTTCTCCCATAGTATTCTCTATCGCGATTCTCTCTTCCGCGGCTATCTCTGTCTCTCACACTCTCTCTGTCTCTGTTTCTATCTCTCTCGTCTCTGCCCCGGTCTCTGTCACGGGGCCTGTCACTAGGTCTCTCCCTGTCCCTTTCCCTATCCCTGTCTCTGTCCCTATCTCTGTCTCTGTCCCTATCTCTGTCCCTGTCTCCGTTCCTGTCTCTGTCCCTATTTCGATCTCTGGCTCGTTCTCCGACTCCATCTCTCTCTTTGGTTCTGTCTCTGTCTCCGTTTCCGTCCTCGTCTCTTGCTCGGCCTGCATCTCTGCCACGCACATCACTATTACGGTCCTGCCGTCTGGGCTCATCTCTCAGTCGCATCTCACGGGAAGATAATCCACGAGAAGACTTCGGAGAAGGTCGTCGCCCACCATCATCTAGTCGTCGCTTGCCGTCATCGGCCTCACGTGTCTCATACTTGCGAGCTCGCTCCCGCTCAGGCGCTCGCTTTTCCTCCTCTTCTCGGCGCCGTTTGCGATTCGAGATTGCAGATGTGACCGTCTCCGGGCGAAAAATAACCCTCGTATTCGAAATCTCCTCGCTATATGCCGCCGGAATTGCCTTTGTCTGTTCTTTTACCGACTCTAATGCCATTTCGGGAGCGGGTGCTGCGTATTGGCCTGCGTAACCGAGATATTCGTCTTCGTCGATGTCGTCACCAATATCGATACCTATGTCGTTGTATTCGACCTCCTTAGGCTCGGCCTCCGCTACTGGTTTCTCGAGCTCAGATTTGGTTAGTTGAGATGCTGATCGTTTGTCCGAGACAATTGAAGAAGATCGGGATTGAGACCGCGAGCGAGAATAACCAGAAGCTGAACGTGATCTAGGTCTCAAGCTGGACACGAACGGAGATCGGGTTCTAGACCGGGAACGATAAGGCGAACGAGATCTTGATATAGACCCGGACTTGGACCTGGACCTGGACCTGGAATAAGAATAAGACCGACTGCGGGATGAGTATGAACGAGATCTAGATCGCGAGACGGACGAGGAATGTGAGTGAGGCGATCGTGACTTGGATCGGGGTCTAGAAGAAGAAGGGGATGCTGCGCGGGAGACACTTCGCGATCGAGACTTTAGTCTGCCCCCATTGGAGTCTGTGACGTCAGGACGCTCGGGTTTCATAACGACAGATGGCACCACTACGTCCCTTGAAGCACTCTGAAAGGCTCTTTCGGCCTCCTCGTCCTTGTATTCGTCTCCAGTAGCAAGAACCTTCACTTCGCTGCATAGAGATTAGCACGTATGTATTCCATTCAATCTGCCCGGGGCATACCTGGATTGTCGCCAAAATCTCGTTGCTTCGTCCGAATTGCGATCATTGCTTCCTGATCCACTGGAAGCACTGCCACGAATACTGAATGATCGAGGGTTGACGTCGTTTCCGACAGTCGAGTCCTCGAACCTGTGATTTCGGTAGCCAGCTCGATCTCGATAATCACGAAACTGGCCGTGCATAGGATAACTATCTGCTGGCCCTCCATAGCGGTGTCGAGCTTGCCTTTCACGGAAGCTGCGAGGCGCCGTCGGAGCGTGGAGAAGTTCTACAGGAATATCTGCAACCTTAGAAGGTGGCGCTTTCGTGCTATCCAAAGTTTGTGGGAGGACCGACGATTCTTTGGAAGATTCTTGACGTTCAGAAGAGTTCGCATCTGCAGCCAATTCACCACCAGTATTCATCGCTGTTTCCATGGACGGCGCCTGTGGCTCCGCTTGAGTCAGTTCAATCGCAGAAGACGAGTTTCCATATCTGCTGTACGGAATCCATTTCCTCTCTTCCCATTGTCTCTCTTCGTCGCCTGCGGCAACTACAACTGCACTCGTGTCATAGTCATTGCTGTACCGATTGCCATATTGGTGACGATTACTATAGTACCTGTTATATCCACCTCGTTCGCGGCCGCGATATCCGTATCGATCACGATTATTGTAATATTGGTTTTGATAATATCCGCCCTGCTGGCCGCCCATTGCAGGATTTTCCATACCGTTCATATTGTTATTATTCGCCATAGTCGTCATTCCCATTCCCGAACTTTGAATTTTCCCCCGCTCCGGTGACGCGGACGAACCCATAAGCTCACCCGAGATCTCGACGTCGGAGTCAAAATGCTGCTGCTGCATATTCCGGTTCTGTCGCACGAAGGGTTGTTGCTGGTTCCAGTATCCGAAATTACCGTTAGGATTCGTAGGTTGATTCACGGCGTAGCCTTTTTACGAATAAAAGAGTTATTAATTGAACCACAGAAGAAAAAGTCCACAACAAAAATGAGAAAAATGAAGTAGATGTGAATATCGTCGCCATTCTGTTAGGGATTGACAAGCTAAGTCGATGAAAGGACGCAACAATGGCGATAGACAATACAAGTTCTTGCGTGACGTAAAGACAGAAAACAGTAACCACCTAGCGATAAAGGAACAAATCCAAATAAGTTTCATACCATTATTGTTATTACCACCTGTCATAGCGTTCGTTCCCATGCTATTCCAACCTCCCTGCATTCCCATTCCCGTAAAGCTTCCAGTAAAGCCCATTGCTGGCATGGCCGGCATCATTCCCATCGCTCCACTCATAAATCCACTACCATCAGCGTCTTTGAAGACGGTTGTAGCCGGTGCACCGTCAGGCACATTCTATTGCTCTGGCGTCAATTCTGCTTTGTGAGGAAAGACAGTTGTGCATTCGACATACCTGCGGAAATCCTGTGGGAACTGATATTGAAGGAGCGGGAGAAGCATTCGATCCTTGACTCGGAGCAGCGGAAGATGCTCTGTCGTTGTCATTACTAGCATTTTCAACGTTAACCTTGACCGAATCGGTAGCTTCTTGCTGCTGTGCTTGTAAAACCGCATGCTGCGCTGCATCCTTTTGCTTCTTTTCATTTTTTGCTATGGCGTCGCGAGCTCGCTTCTCTGCATGTTTTAAGAAAACATTGATTGTCGTGCGTAAGGACATATTGTCCACACAGTCTGAATCTGTTAGCGGATCGTGCTCACATATCGGGCAAGCTTCAGGAAGCTTTTTCCGGCCTTAATTCAATATCAGTTATCATTTCGAAGCACATCCCAATCCATTTTAAACAACATACATGATCCACAAATATTAGACTCGCAGCATGTCAGCTTCGCGGCATCTCGCGCAAGCTGCTTACATATACAGCATTTTAATCGCTCTGGGATCCTGTGGCTCGCGTTAGCATATTCTCACCCTTTAATCTGTGACCGGCGTATTTTGGTATCACAATATAAATAAACGCGTACGTGAGCGACATGCCGCTGATGCTAGTCCCTGGTGATGCTGTGTCAACGGTAGCCATGCCATAAGCTGAATGACCTAAAGTGATGGGATCACACTATAGCGCCCTCAATTGCACGAGACAGGCAGTGTATGCTGTCCTTAGTCAAATGTAAATCGGATTGCGAATCTTAGAATGACGGTCAAAATTATATTGGTAGTTTCACTTGATGAATCAATTGGTTGTGTGAAGTAGTAGTCCTCGCGAATCGAACTTATGGTCTTAACCATACTGTTTTGATGTATACGGTTTCATTCGCATATGTTTTGTCAACTATATTTATTGTGAGACCCGATGCTGCACGTGACCACGATGGAGGGCATACATGTGGCCTCTTCTCGTTCAAAGCGAGAATTTAACTACGAAATAATTTAGATTGACGATTCCGGATATCGCTTAGCTGTTCTTACGCAATGTATACAAAATATATTAAGTTGATCCACGACGAACTTCCTGAATTTTCAATGATTTGCACCGACATCATAATTTATAACTACGGCTTGGTTGATTAAATGAATAGGCTGATTGCGCCGATTGGTGATGCCCGTACCAGTTCGCATAGTTCTGGGAGCGACAGATGAATTAACTCCAAACTTCATTCTCTGCATGGTTCCATTTGGAAACGAGATGGCGGAGATGGCTGAAAATTCGCTGACGACAAACCTGGTGATAAATATATCAGCATAATCTTGCATGTACTGAATACTTCGATTGTGTCATAGTGGTTTGGCATTCAGACGAATTTGTCGGCAACGATCGTTGAGCACGATACGCCGCACTCGTCCACTATCCTGCTGGCAGTTGGAACACTCGCGTGCGCATCAGCCCGACCTCTAATACCCGCAACGCAAGCTATTAATCACAGGTCTGCGTACAGTATGGTTTATTATTGTGTCTGTTTTCGACGTTAGGTGTCATCTACCGACTTGAAGTTCGCAATTCATTGAAAACGATGGCGGTTGTCAGTTCTGCGCCGCAGTCGATCCATCGCACAATGCGCGAGAGGGTTAGTCTATGGAAGCAGGTCAGTGATCTAGTCACCTTTGGCATAATGTTCTGTGTTTTATAAGTCAATGCTAATTCTATCGTTTGTATATACAGAGTCACACATTTTTTCATTTGAATCCGATCTCCAAGTCTTCCAGGGGCTCTAATACATCGGGTCAATTTATCCCCGGTAACCCAGCCTCCCTTGACACGTCACAGTATCAGGACCCGCGATCGCTAAATTGCGGCAAAACTACCGTGATAATTCCCGGGAAGCTGAAGAATACTGTGATGAAAGTTCCGGTGCTTGTCGACGCATGCAAGTCTGTCACCGTAGTAGTTGATGCGATCGCCGGCAATTACGCAACAACGGACTCGTCCGCGCTAATAAGCAGGGATCTTCCGGTGATTGACAGCTCTTCGCTTGCAGAATCGATTGCAATAGCGCGGCGGGAGTTCATAGATGCGAGCCGCGAAGCTGGCAAACGACAGCGCGACGAACTCGCAAACAGCAATATCGCCGCTAAGTCCGACATAAATATCACCGCGCCTTTTTGCCTCGATGGACCGCACACCGTTAACGATGTCGAGCTGATGGAGTTTCAAGCGGCGTATAACGAATATTGCAGAACATATTGTCGGAAGCCAGGATTATTTGGCATAAAGCGATTTTTAAAGTCAATGCAGGACATGACATATTATCCTCTTTCAGCTAGCGGTTCAAAAGCATTTGATTTCGTGGGAAAGCTTATCGGTGGTGAATTAAACGAGGAATCATACGCCAATTACGCCGTGGATGAAACTGAGCTTGCTACACATGCGGCCAGAGTGTTGAGACGTGCAATGAGTCAACCGCAGGACAATACACCACCGCAAGCTGATGCTTCGACAGGTATCTCAGTTAGGATTGAAACGATCGCATCGGCCATGCCAAACACGATTAAAAATGTGCGATCGAAAGGAACACGGCGCAGCGCTGATGTTGATGCGTTGCAGACTAGTGATGAACCTAGCATCCTAGACTCGGCTATGAGGATCCCTGTCTGCGATAGTCTCCGTACGCAGTCAAACGGGAATGCCACATATCTCCGACGAAACATGCATCCTCGGTCCGCGACTTGTTTGTACTGTGAGCGAGAAGAAGTTCCTGTTAGAAGGAAACAAATCAATATCGAACTACTTCTTGATAGGGTCGAAGAGGTGCTCGCCAGCAATGAAACATATGCTCAACATAGAGGTTACTCTACGTTTAAGCCATTCTGGTCATTAATGAGCGACAGAATTCTCTCGGAGATGCAAAAGCAGATAGGACACCTATACGGTGAAGGGTACATATTGGCTGAAAGTATCGAGGATATTGGCGATTGTTCCAAGGCGCTTTATTGGGCGTACGAGAAGCGGCTCAAGGTGGAGCAGGCACTTGAAGGTGGTCATACTATTAAGGCGAGATTATACCGTTGGCTTCGTTAGATTTGCTGGAGACGTAGAATTTGGATTGCATACGGTTATTATAGTCGGCGTATTGGGCATATATTGTACTGCTACTTGGAATCCATTTACGCCTAGGTTCTCTACAATGAATAAAGAGTCATAAAGGGCTCCATTTCTGTTCACTCAACACAATAAAATGGTTCAATTAATTATAAACAAATGCAATTATTTACTAGATAGACAGCTGCATCGTACAAACACAAATCATCTTCTTGCAATCGGCATCAGAACGGCATACCACCCTGACCGCGATTAGCCGTTCGTGGTTTAGCTCTAATGATATTATCAACACGTAACAACAGCTCAGCTGCCTCCGCCGCGCTGGACACAACCGCCTTCTTCAGCTTGTAGCTCTCAACAACACCCGCTTCTCGCATGTCAATGATCTTGCCGTTGTCGAGGTCGAGACCGGAAGTGCTCATACCGTTGTAGATCGCCGATCGCAATCTGGGGATGAGTTCGCTGGAGTCCAAGCCTGCGTTATCTACCAAAATCGTGGGGAGTTGGCGCAGCGCGCGCGCAAAGGCCTCAATGGCAAGGGCACGCTTGCCATCCTCGTTCTGGGCAGCATTGTCGACAGCCTTTGACATGATCATCTCCGAGCAACCACCTCCAAGTACGGTTCGAGTTTCGACAACAGTCTGTGAGAGGACTGACAACGCATCGTGAAGAGATCGCTCGGCCTCGTCGAGCAGTTGCTCGGTCGCACCGCGGAGAACGATAGTGCACGCCTCACCTGCCGCGACGCCAGAAAACTTCAGAAGCGTATCTTCGCCGATGATAATCTCTTCGATGAGATCACAATGACCAAGCTTAACCAATTCCGGATGATCGAATGTAGACGCAATCTCTCCGCCTGTGACCAGCGCTAACCGCTCGATACCATCAAAGTCAGCGTGTTCGATAGAGACTACTCCAGCATCCGCAAAGAGTTGTTCTGGCCAATTGTAAATGAGTTGCCGATTAACGAAGCAATTGATTCCGTGCGCTTTAATCTTCTCAACTTTTGCCCTCATTTTCTCCTAGAAGAATTATTTAGCATCACATAATCCAAAAGATCGACAGTGACATACTCTCTCAGCCCGCTCCAACTCGGCAAGTTTGCTTGTGGCATCAACCTTCACCCGAGCACCAAAAATCTTGACCTTATCTGTGTCCATAGCTATAGGAACAGTTAGACAAATAGCATAGCAGCCGACAATCACAGAGCACTTACGGGTATTGGCAATAAGGATCTTCGCATTTTCCAACCGCTTTGGCTGGTTAACTCCAATCTTCTTGTCCAAAATAAAACCTGCCCACTCAGTCAGTAACTTGCCCAACAAATGATATCACACTAGCTCACCTTCATCTAAGTAGGAATCAATAAGTCGCCCACCGGCCTTTTTAATAATCTGAATATGATCCAAATTCGTGCTTCCCTTCAATCGCAATACTGCATCGACGGCCAATTCTGCGTAATGATCTTTATCCTGACTCAAAATCTTCGAACTCAAAGTAGTCTTTGCGATTGCAATCAAGTCTTTTTTAAACGCAGTTGCATCGTTGCTGTTATCAACCGCGGATTTTTTCAGCGCAGCCAAAGCGGCATTCGAGGCGATCCGGTATCCTTCAATTATAGTCTGCGGGTGAATCTTCTTGTCAACAAGCTTCTCTGCCTCACGTAGCAGTTCCGCAGCAAGCACCGTCACAGATGTAGTACCATCTCCAACCTCATCGTCTTGAACTTTTGAGATATTAACAAGTACTTTTGCTGCCGCATTGTCTAGCGCAATGGACTTGAGAATTGTAGCACCATCGTTAGTGACTAGCACTTCACCTGTGGAGGCGGATTGCAAGAGCTTGTCCATTCCTTTGGGACCGAGTGTTGTTTTGACTAAATCACCGACAGCAATAGCACCTACAAACGCGGAGAGACCTGTGGCAGAGAGTTAAATATGTTATACATGTTGCTGTGGATTTCTATGTAGACACTCAAAAGTCCACTTACGCGCGTTCTCAGCCCGCTCCTCTGTCACTTGATCTCCGAAAATTTGAACCGACTGGTAAACGACAGAGTTAGTAAAAGTCCCGATTGCTAGCCTGAAGCTGATCAGTTATGTGACGTACCATCTCTATGCGTTGTGGAATAGGTTGCTACTGATTCTGTAAAGTCGGTAGAACACTTACAGGAAGGGGAAGATCAAGAATATTTGTGAGTTGCCAACATGCCGGGCAAATTGAGTTTCGGCACGTGAAGCACTTTCTACTAAATGGTCCATCTAAACTAAGGCATCTCGACACTACAGAATAACTATCTACTGGACCTTTTACTTAGTAAGCAAGTTTTTGTTATTGGCGAGACATGCATAAACTTCTGAAGTTTGTGCCGCTGGTATTTCATATTTCCTTTGGGTCAATAGATATCGATCACCTCTCACCCAAATGCTGCACTGTTCCACAGTAATTATCTCTAAACAATCTCCTCTGAAAATTTTGGAATCCATACAACCGCCCATGTATTATGTACTAAGAGGTAGGCTGCCATAAATTACTATATATAACAAATTGACTGTGCGACCTCTTGAACATATGCATGACAAATACCTTTTGACTTGTGATTTTACATTAGCGACCAAATTATCAAACACCCGCCACGTTTATTCCATCGACCGTCTAGATGTTCAATTTCTTTCGACGCCACTGTCGCCTCTTGGTGTTGTATCTGCACGATGGTTATAGTCTTTGATGATGTGAGTGGATCGTACTCAATTCATACCTGATTGTGTTACCGGTCTTAAGTCTGAACCACTGGGGAACGCGACCATCCTGATTCTGCGCCTTGGCAAGCTTGATTTTTGTTCTGAAAGACTTGTGGCTCTAGTAATTCATTCAGTTAGCCTCCATTCCTGGCAAGGAACATTGTCACTTCAACAATATCATTCAAATAAATAATCCACTGCACGAATAATGCAATCAGACCGTCTCTTAATCCATCCATATATCGTCCATTACCGAGAAACCGACTTACCGGCATCTTTGCTATGCGAACAATGTCGATTAAAGTGAATATGAAGATCGAAGTTGAAAGTAGTAATGGTGGACGTGCAAAGCGTTGGGTGATCCTAGCCAAACTTGTGGCGTGACTGCTTCCTAATCTCTCAGCCCTACAAGAGGGTTCACCCCGTCGCAGTAGACAACGTGATCCTCCACCCAAGAACAAAAAGAAAATCGAACCCTACCCCTGATTATAGCGTACGTTTGAGACTGAGTGCGTAAATATAAGACTCGCAGCAATATGTTAGGCAAAAAACTAATCGATCATACAATAATGTGGTTTCGGTATCCGACTGTTGCTGATAATACAGAATCTCCTTCTTGCATCCTCTTGATTTGCTCTAGAGAGTTTTGATCGCTTGTGAATTGTCCTTGATATTCAATCCCAGCAATGATTACGGTGAAATGGGCTGTTCGACGAGTAGTTATACCGTTTTAGGACATTGAATATCCTAATATAGAATAGGTTAAGGGTCGATATTTCATACTTAAGAGCATCAGTACACACCAAAGTAGTACCAGCAATCACGCTAAAAACGCTTATTTAAGGAAGTAAAATAAATTTATTTGAGAACATAGGTTTAGCAACAGTTTAATGTATATTTCGAGTTGATATATGACGATGTGTTGGTGTGGATGGGAAAAGTTGGTACTTTTTCTTTTCCTGGGCCATAACTTTCAATTACCAATGCCAAATTGCTGGTTAGGGTTATTCTGATTGACGGCAGGGGGTGGTCGATTAGAATGAGGTCAGCCTTGGGGCCCGTCCAGCTTCGGTCCTGCACTTGTTCACGATCGGTGACGCATTACAATCCGCAAACGAAAGACATGTACGCCGATGAGCGGCATGAGCCTTTGCGAATAAGTGCAGCGAGTCACTCCCGCCAGCGACAAATAAAATTTACATGGATTAAGTGCCAAAATTCTCACGCTGAAAAATCCTATTATACTCTATGTACAATCATACACTTATACTACATCACTAAGACCGCGCATTGATATATGCTCTGTTCTCGATAGCAATCTTGTGAATAGCGTTCTTCTTCTCTAGTGCCGCTCCAGTATCGACGGCCTGTCTGACCGCGACCAGAGCATCTCCTAATCGCACACCAAACGAAGGCGACGGCCGCTTCTCAGCTTCTTCAAGAATCCAATCCAACGCCTTTCTGTGTCTCTGCCGAGCAGTCAAAGCCTTTGGAACAGAGAAACTCTTGGCTCCAGACTTGACCTTCTTAATCTTAACGAGCGGCATTGTTTTCTCTACGACATGCCGTAGAACCTTGACTGGATCATCCTGTAATCTCATGCGAACGATAACGAATGCCTCAGCAACAATTCTCTGTGCCCTCTGCTTCTTTCCATCCCGCATAATAAGATTGACCAAATGTGATACAACAGGATCCTCAGAACCGGGTAAAACGAATTCTTTAGCCTTTCGTGCCTGCACTGCTTGCCAATGCGGATCGTGGGCGAATGGCTCCGTGGGGCTCTTTCTGTTAGCCGCTTCTGTTGCTACCTCAGCAAGCGCCTGCTTCTTAGCCAGAACATCATCGCGAATCAGGCTGAGTTCCTCTGCTCCGGTTCGCTGTATGTATTCTTCAAGACTGAGACCTGAGAATCGAAGATTGATGAGATGACTCGCGAGGCCGGCCAGGACTGGCTCCTTCCCTGGTTCTGGCTTCGACGATTTTGCTTCTTCCAGAGGACCTTCCTCGCTATCTTTATTTGCAGCAATCATTTCCGATTCACGCCATGGAGCTTTAGGAGCGGTTTCATTGACTTCTTCTTTCACAATCTCAGGTGCCTTCTCTATTGCCTTACTATCTCGCTTTATCATCTCACCGACAGGGTTACCTTGCTGTTCTGCTTTTGCAATCGGTAAGTCTTCAGTCTGTTCAATTCCCTCCTTCGTATATTGCCTCTCAACGGGCTTCTCAGATGGAAGCTCCTGTCCTTGCAAAACAGCACCATTCAGTGGACCATCTTCTTCCTTCATTATCACTGGTCCACTTTCTACAGCTTCAGTGTCCCGGGCGAGGATTTCTCCGACTTGCGTACCCTGCTCGACTTCTGGAGATTGCTCCTCCATAGTTGCTGTACTTGTCGGCGGTTTCTTCAGCCTCTCGTCGTTCGATTCCGAGTTCCGAACCGCGTGCGTAGACGTGAAAAATCTTACCGGCTGAGAGATTCGTATATGCCGTAAAAGAGTGGTCCTTCGATTTAGACTCTTGAAAGACGCATTCGAAGTCAAATTTGACGCCATTAAATGCATTATCCTGGAATAGACGCATCGTCTCGACATACCTGCCCTCGTGGACACTAGTATCCGCGCCATACCCGTTCGTCGCGCTGAATACATTGTGATGAATTCGTATCCAAAACTGACAAGGCAGTATCGATCGACCAAACGGAATCACGGACGACTATGTCGCGGAAGGGACCTTGCAGATCGGCCGATGGTAGCTGGCGACGGGAAAGAAAATATTTGTGGAGTCTAGCCGAGCCGAAGAGTTGCTAAAACACAAAATCAGACCTAACCCTGTATAATTGCTGGAACTTTCTGCATACCATATTAAGGTTGTAATAAATGATGGGTGCGTTAGCCACACCGGCAGGACCGAGGGTTTAACGTGGGTCATTTCTTACCTCATTGCACGTTCCAATAGCATCAGGCACAGCTGAATCATCTCTGTTTAGACAATACTTTCTTCTTTATCTGATTCATGTTCTATACCGCAATAATTTTGGTGTGAGATGCTATATTATTGTGTGAGATACTATTTTATGCTTTAGCGAATTAGTGCGCCGTTTGTAACTGACAGCTTCTAGACTCCAGAGCATGACAACAGCCGCCCCCTATGCTTATTGATCTCACTGAGCCCTCAACACTTACTATTTTATAGCACTTAATTTTACTGCGTTTGTAATATTGAGCTATATATAACACTATTACGCCATGGTGACCCCCAATTTTACCGGAAATTATCGGCACGGGCGACAAGTCAACCTTGCTAGATCATCCGCCTCATCTCACCGCAGTTCACAGTCAGTCCTGAAAGACGCGTCAGCGGCACGGGCACAGCGTGAAGAGGTGCGGAAACGAGAGAGAGCGGCGATTGCTATTCAATCGTTTTATCGCGGAAGGAAAGATGTTGCGCAGGCACGGGACTCCGTGAGAGAAGAGTTCATTAGACTGGCAGGACAACAGAGCATTGATATGAGTCCAAGCCATATTGCGGGGATGTTTGTCTTCTTTTTTCGGAAGGGTGCTTCAAGTAGAACGTATCAGGATGACAGCCTTGTTCCAGTGCTACAGCGCATGCTTGGTAGCGATGGACAGGTAGAGGAAATTGATGCTGGTCGGGCAAAGAAACTAGCACGAGACTTATTCGGATGTCTCAGTAACGAGACAAATCAAGAGATTCGAACTTCATGCTTGCAATTATTAAGGATCGTTCAGGCGAAGGTACATTTAGAGGACGTGATAAAATCGTATAGTTCTCTCATCTCAGGACTTCGTGATGGCAGCGCCTCAGCCAGAGTTGTAGAGAACGTGATTATTGCAATTGAATCTACTCCGGATAAAGAGCGTGCACTTTTGGACTATGCTAAATATTTCTTGTCGACGCCACACTTGTTTGAGAATGTCGCTGATATTGGTGTGCAGATGCAAGTCCAAGAAGTGTTCGATTTTTCCTGTGATATTATTCCAATTATAGCCAATCCTATTATTCAACCTTCTACGAGAGCATTTCTTTATGAATCAGAAGCTGAACAGGATGAAAGACTGCAATGGCTTATGGCGAACATTCTCTATATGTGGCGTCATCAACGGATGCCAATGCGTCCAAGTCTGACCATTCCTCTCATGCGTGCTTTGTCAAATATTTTGCGCGGATTATCCGTCAGTGCTAGCAAGCGCCTTTCTAAGGCCGTATCCAATTCGTCACGATATATTGACCAGTTTGTGCTTGACAATCTTGGGGTGCTTAAAGAGCGACATAACATCGAAATGGCCGTTCGGCCAGTCACAAGCATGCTATACTACAATGGCACTGCGGCAAACCTTGACGATTTGCTCGCAATATGTCTATATTTTGTCAGCTTGCTCCGGATATGGCCGTCGAAGAATAGTGAAATTCGCTACTTCCTATATCTTACTCCCGAATACACGCTACCTCTTTTCTTCAGGACATTGAAAGCCTCACGTTTATTTGACACGATCATGTTCAAGAGCTCTGGGCCTGCAGTATCATCTGGTGCTGCAAGTCTTTGGACCCCAGCCGTGGATGATGAGTACCATGATATCGCCATTCAAGAATGGGAAATACTGTCACTTTTCTTGGATATCTGCTGGCATTGGATGATAATGACGGATGACGACGAGTTCTTTGACGAGACGCAGTATGGATTGTCATTATCGGACGTTCGAGAACTTGGTCTATTTTTGAAGATTTTGGTTTTCTTAATCGTGTGTAATGAGGATACAACCATCGTGATCCACCGTGGCCGCCAAATTAAGATTGGAACTGGAGGTGATAACAATGTCGCCTTATCAAAAAGCAGTGCTTTAACACTAAATAAGATCAAGGCAAATGCGATTGGAATTATGCGTCAGTTGTTCTATCGTGACTCTCGTCGAAGTTTCCTGGATAAGAAATATTGGTTAATGGAAGATCGCATCGACATTCCCGCGTTTACAATGCAAGCTGTTGTTGACGAAGACAGAATGGATCAGTATTTTGAACAAAATGTGCTGGATATCAGTGGTGATACGTCGGAATCGGAACTTGAGGAGTCTGAAACTGCATTGGGTTCATCCTCTGCGCGTCGAGACCTACGTACAAGAATGATGGTCACGCCTAGGATTGAAATTCTGCAGAAGATCCCGTTCGTACTCCCATTTGAAGCTAGGGTCGAGATTTTTGAACGCTCGTTGGACCATGACCGTGCGAAGAATGGATTGGACCGTGACTATGAATTGCGCTGGCGCAGGCATAAAGCAGAGATTCGACGGACTCATATGCTTGAAGACGCTTTCAGTCAGCTCAATGGCCTTAGAAGCGAGCTGAAGTCACTTATTGGTATTACGTTTGTGAATGACTTCGGTGTCGAAGCTGGAATCGATGGTGGTGGTATCACGAAGGAATTCTTGGTCGGCGTGTGCAAGGAGGGATTCGATCCAGCCAATGGACTGTTCTTGGAGAATAGTCAGAATATGCTGTATCCCAACCCTGCAGCGACGAGCCCTGAGCAGTTGCAATATTTCGAATTTCTTGGGCGTGTCATTGGTAAGGCGTTGTATCAAGGGATTTTAGTGGAAGTCTCATTCGCCCAGTTCTTTCTCAGCAAGTGGCAAGTGCAGAATAACACTGTATTTGGCAACGGCTTCCGCAACACATTCGACGATTTGTGGAGCCTGGATCCCGAGCTTTATCGTGGTTTGATCAAATTGAAGAAGTACCAAGGCGACGTTGAATCTGATTTCGGACTCAATTTCACGATCACGAACTCGCATAATCTCACAGTTGACCTCATCCGGGACGGTGCCCATGTTGCGGTGACTGCGGCAAATAGACTACAGTACATCCACGAAGTCGCGAATTACAAGTTGAACAAGGAACTATATCGACAGACGCAAGCTTTTTTGTTTGGGATGAACGATTTGCTATCACCGACGTGGTTGGTTATGTTCAGTCCGAATGAAATGCAGACATTGGTTGGCGGTGCGGCGCTGCCGATTGATATTGGAGATTGGAAGAAAAATACTGTGTATGGTGGATTTTACGAGAAAGATCTCACTATAACATATTTCTGGGAAGTTATCGAGGAGCTAAATGATGAGTAAGTGTTTAAAACTTTCAATTTCGGAAGATGTCGTTAACTATTGTTTAGGGAAGTTCGGAGTGTGCTCAAGTTTGTGACCTCAGTTTCGCGTGCACCTTTGCAAGGATTCGCTTCGCTTAAGCCATCATTTACGATCCGCGAGTCCGGTCTGGCTCAAGACCGCCTTCCTACCGCATCTACCTGTGTGAACATGTTGAAACTCCCGCGATATGAAACAAAAGAAAGACTGAAGAGCAAACTAATGTTCGCGGTCACGGCGGGTGCCGGATTTGATTTATCTTAAATGTTGTCTGTTGAACTGCATAATGATAATCTGTTCATTGCTTTGTTGGTGTAATTTGGGAAACGAGCTGCATTTTTTCTAAGGTTCTTGGTTATAATGACTTTGCGTTGGTTCAGTGGTTGTGCTCTTTTGTTACTGGCGGTGTTGAATGTTGCAATTTGGTGTAATATTTGCGATTGGAGTATATGTCATGTAGATGAGTACATATTTTGGAATCGCAATAAAACTGTATATCTAAATCTTTTTAAAACTTGTTTGTGAATGAAAGTATTCTTCCTGATACCCTTAAAAAAATATGGTTGCTCAAACATGGTATATCTCGCGGGTTTAGTACTAGACGTGATCGACAAGCGTCGTCGGATCAACGAAGCGAGCGGATCACTAAAACCGACCATGCCATTTATTTTTCTAAATAGCAATCCAACGCGAAGGTAAATAATATTATAGCCAATAAAATTATTCTTTATCGAGCTTACATGTACGAGAGTTATGTCAGACCTCTTTGCAACGCTCACATCGTCTATTATTACTGGTTGCATCTAGAACTGGTGTGCCGTGCATCTGATCAGCTACGACATTCGTTGGACTTCGGCGGCTCACCGTGCGACGTCTTAGATTTTGTTAATTATCTCTGCCTGACGTTGTAACTGAACTATAGTCTTCGGTGTCTCAGGCACTCATAGCTCTCGAGATCCTTGTTGCTGACTACTCTGCGGACTTACGTGTATGAACAATAAGTGCCTGGTGACTTTGCTTGGGTCATACGGCACTAGCCCTGTAGCTCTAAATCCACTCTGCGTCTCGCGATTTGATATAGACCCAGGAAATCTAACTTATCTACGTGATTTGTACCTGCCCTTGTTCTCTCCGCGACTTGGCGGCCGTACGATCGTTCAAGCGGCGCACACAACCCACATCGAGCGGTTGAAGTGGATGTGATGAATGATCTGGCATATATAAGGGAATAATCAAGTTTTCCATACAATACTGATCGAATTCGGCGGCAATATGGCTTCCGTACCCGTCCAAATAAGTAATCGGTACCTTCCTTTGTAAGATTCCGAGTATGCTTATCGAAGACTTCTTGAAGCCATTGTAGGCCAGTTTCATTAATAGTGCAACAGTTCTGGCTCACACCAAATGTCCAATCGTGTGGAACGTCGCTAAACCAAGGTGTTTGGAAGACCTTGCCTTGAAGATACCCATAGGTAGTAGAGTCCATCCAGAAGAATTCACAGCTTCATTTACAGTGACCCATTCGCGATTTCCAATCTATTTAAGAAACGGTTTTCCTTGTCGTTGGGCGGATGTGACGACCTTTGCGGTTCTGATAACACCCATTTGGAAGCCTGTTTCGGCCAAGTTATAGATATCGTCGTCAGCAATCCCATACGTCTGAATGCTAGTCTGTACGAGACCGAACCATTTCGTAATAATCTCGGGATCCTCGCTTTTTGCGCGTTGATGGTCATATCTTCGGGAGTATTTGACTTCAACTCAGGATGTCTACTGATAAAATTACGCACCGATTTCTCACCGACTTCAATGGGCTCTTGGAGCTGATTCGGCACGCTTCGTAAGAAGTAAATCGTCCATTTATCGCATGTCCTCAACTCTAGGAGAGAGTCCCCGCTTATCCATCATAAGTATCCATTCTAAAAGCACTTCCTCTTCTATTTGAGTGAGTTTTTCGCGCCAGTATGATAGAATCGCGTCGTGATATGCGTCCGTTTAAATTGGAGTGAAGCGTAGTGTAGGGGACATCGTAGAAACGAGAAGCGCTTCTAATATTTGAAACTTTGCCTGTTTTATAGTGTAGGCTTGAATTGCTAAGATAATTCTTCCTTCCTTACTTTGATCGTTTGGGCCATGGTTACTAACGTTACAAATTGACGTAGAAGGCGTGTGAAAAAAGTTAAGAGGTGATCCGCTCGCTTGGTTGAGCTTCTCGCTTCACGTTACCTACAAATGCGACATAATTTCATCCTAATAGTATTAAGCATAATCCTCAACGCCAAGCTCCAGCAAGATAACTCGTCGCACTTAATTTTAAGTCCTGACCGCAGTAAGGTAGGCTCTGTGTCTGCCTCGAGACGCACGGGGCGGTGACTACTATATTTTCAAATGGCGTTGATTAAATGATAATAAACTTTACACGGCACACATTATTTGGTTAACAAATGAAAATGCTGAGACCCCAATAACCATGACATAATAAATAAGGCTCCCAGTCACCGACCAAGTCCAAATGCCTTACTGAATCAATTTCTAATAATACAATAATATGACAAACTGTATTATACATAATCTACACTATTGTATTCTTCTTTCAATCTTCAATAACACATATAGATATTTATGCCGGGCGAGACTCTACATGTAATTCCGTATCCGTGTGCATGCTTTCCGTCTCGTCCGATCGCTGAGAAATAGTCTCCGCACTACTAGTTCGTCGTGACTCCTTCGTTACCATTATGCGCCTCGGTTCAGGATTCGACGCACATTTTTTTCCGGCCACCAGTGTACCCAAGTTCATATTCACGAATTTAGATGCCGCAATAATCTGCTGCGCGCGACGTACAGTACCGGTCAGCGATAAATCTGCCTGCTTATACGCCTGCGTGTAAACATTCAAAGCAGTCTTCTCCAGTCCTTCACCTGATATCCCTGTCGGATCAGTCAAAGCATTCGCCGGTGCAGGCTCCGTAATTTCGTGAATAGTTAATCTGCGCAAGTCATGCTTGGGACACCATATCATGGGTGTCACGGCTCCCGTCTCCGAGCCAAGCTTAACAATCGAGACACTATCCCGTCGTGTACTTTTTACGGGTTGAACGTCGAATCCGAATTTATACCGTGCTTTGAACGCACAACCAATGTGAACTAGATAATTAATTAGCAAGTCGGTTGCCTGCAAATATTTACAAGACTTACATGGAACATGGCAAACAGCACATGAACTACAGGCCCCTTTCTGCAGATGACAGATGTCACAAACGTCCAGAAACCTGGTCTTCGGAATCAACCCTATGCCTTCAACTGCGTTCATTGTGTAGGAGTCTGTAAACTTAATTTCTGGTGTCCAGACAGCACACAGGACGTGCATCCAGTTGTTTCCAGAGGTGACCTTGAGGGGGTCCCGCGGCGACTTTTCGGCGTGAGGTACATCTTCACATAGTTGCGCTGGACAAAGTGCACACTCGTATGTCTACATGACATTAGTAACACACCAATAACAAACTATTTCACGTAATGGCGTACCATTGAATCCCGAGGATTTCTGTCATTCTGACAAGGCTCACAAAGCCACTTCTTCTTCGCATCACGAATGCCGTAACAGGACCTATGAACACACATGTGGCAACCGTGGCATCGCAGCAGCTTCTCGCGAGGTGGGGCACTGCCGCATACCCCACATTCCGACAACAAGGCAGTCCAGTCTGGAGTAAGTGTTCCTTTCTTCTTGGACATGCTAGATCCAGAGGTAGGCATACTCCCACTTGCAATAGCTGTCGCCCCGGCGGATCGTTTCATAGTAGTCTTCTTATTCTCCTGCTGATGTAGCATATCGGCATTTCTGTCACCTTCAAGCTCGGATTCAAAATCTATTAGACCACAGGGTTCGTCTGATTCGTATCTATTACCTTCCTCCAGCTCTCTCAGGAGCTCCTCCTCGACCTTTCGCTTCTGGCCACCGGAGCCTCGCTGCGTCGACTTTTTGAGTACCTCAATAGGATCCTCCCACACCACTGCATATCGACGCCACAATTCCGCACATCGAAGACATAGCGCTATAGTCGGATTTGTCTTGGCAACAGGATATCCCGGGGCCCTGCGCCATGCACGTGATTTTGTGGTCTTGCAGAACTTGCAACTGAACACTTGTTTCTGATCTCTGCATTTTTCCATGTCGTATGCCGAGTCGTCCTGCGAGTCGGCGACATGGTCGACAAGTGGCTGCGAGTGAGATGTCGATGGCACTATAGGTTTTGCTGCTGATTCGTCTCCTTTGGTTTTAGAGACATCTTTCTTTCCTCTTCTACCCTCAAAGTGATCCCATATTGCGTGGCCGTTCGGAGTCTTCTTCCAAAGGTAGTAAAATCGCACAACGTCTGCAGATGAGATAGTACCGACCGCTCTGCATACGGGATGAAGTTCTGAGCCATATTTACGTACACCATCTTCAAATCGCTTCACTTCAGCTGGCGTCAAGGTGGGCTCCCTAAGACCTTTGCGCGTAAATTTCGAAACCAGTTCAAGCGCTTTCTCTGAGTCGAAGTTACAAGCCATTAGCGCCCCAATGGAACTGTCGACAAAATTTGGAGATGCTGAGGTCATAGCAATAGCTGCGGCATATGATTTAGTTTGTTCTAAAAACTCGTCTATTCTGGATTCTGGAACGGTTGCCGGAGTTTTCCACAGTAAGGTGGCAGTGTCGTCTCCGCCGCGTTCGACGTAGCCAATCGGCTTCTCCTGTACCCATGGACCGTCTGCGAGCGATAATGGCCGACCATATGGCGTATTCGGCGTTGTACTGTCAGAAGCAGGTGGAGTGTCTTCCATAGTGGCTGTAGGAACAGGAGTGGCATTCTTCTTGTTGTATACTCGGTATGTTTTTTTCTTTTTTACCTTCGTCAGATCAGGTTCAACAAACTGGACTGGTCTTCCACCCCAGTCTGGAACGACAGCCTGATGCTTGTTACCGATCCGCGACGCCGCGTGCGGATAGATCCGATCGTTATTGTCGAGAACTTCTTCCAGCTTGCAATGAATGCCGAGATATCGATACGGCCATAACGACAATTCCTTCTTCTGCTCATTGGTGAGCTTGTTGTCAGAAATTTTAAACTCAGCTGCTGGATGCGGCTTGAACTCATCATCGTCATCTGCACCAGCAATAACTGTCAGAGAATTTGTCAAAGAGTCGCTAGACCCATTTTCGCCGTGCGACTGCCCATTGCGAAGGTCGTCAACTTCGTCGCCAGTTCCCGGAAGAAGCTTGCCCTTGCTTTCAGCCATCTTGCGTTCTTGATCGCGACTGCAAACTGCACAAGCCCATGCAAATCCACGAGTAGGTTTCTTTGTCAGCGGCGGTCGAACACAACTCATATGGTAGTCATTACCACAAACTGCACAACAGACGGATTCGTCTGGAGCACACCATTGTCCACATCGTGTACAGTTCCTTGCGGCGCTACTGAGGTCCTTTCCACGTCCAATTTCCATAACTCCATATTTGACTCTTTGACGCAATACCTTGCCAAATTCATCCGGAACGTTAAGAATTTTCTCAGTTGGAATCATCTCGTAGAATCGACAGATGTACCGGTCGTATAATTTGTCAAACCAGAAATGATCAGGAACTTTCCTATATTCGACCAGATCTTTGATGTGAGCAGGGTGCATCACGACACATTTTCCTCGTATGCTGAGCAGTGGACAAATGTCGGAATGCATGGTCGCGAAAAGCAGGCGAGAGTCATTGGAGCGCGTGGGAATGTCCTTCGGCCTATAGAACCAGTTAATCCGCAGCTGATAGACATCGAGTAGGGAATGGGAAGAGCCAGTGAGTGGGCCGGATTTTTGCGACGATTCGGGGCGTTCGACGAATTCCATTATTCGGCCAATGTAGTAGGGTTCGCTAGGCGGTTCTGAGACGAGATATATGCAATCTAATATTCGGTTAGCACAAAACCCAATCATAAAAAAATATTACGATACCATTAGGCGCATATGTACTTCCATTACTGAGAGTAAGTACTCCATCCTTTGTTACTCGCGCGTCAGTGAAATCAAGCATGTTGGTGAAGACCTCAACCTTGGCAGAGGGCAACCGCCGCAATGGAAACTTGGTCGATTTTGTGTACGATTTCGTAGGAGCAGGACTCGAACTTTTGCTCTTGGCACTACTAGCGCTCCTGCTTCTATCTCCTGTTCCATTGGTGGTAGTAGCAGTTGAAGATCCAGAACCCGGATGTGTAAGAGACCCCTTATTCTTTCCCATTCTAGGAGCCGTTCCGTTCACGCTGTTTCCGTTACCAAGTAAACGTTTCTTTACTGTCGGGGAAGTGTGACTTTCAGACTTCAGTAGGAGTATGTGTGGCGTCTTGCTTGTTACTGCTGGTGTTCTAGGTGAAGACTTGGACAACTTCCGCTTCTTGGACCCTTTTTCAGTACGAGACTCCTTTGAACCAGCGCCTTTCACTCGCGATCCTTGGCCGCTTGCTCGATGAACTGGATGAGCTGGGATTTCGTCATCCTCCGTATCCTCGTTGTAGTTCACACGTCCTGCACGGCCACGGTACCGCGTCCCGTACGGCGACCCGTCGCTGGGATCCGGCCCATCAGTAGCAACAGTGGCCATAGTCGATTTCGCACTGCCGGACTCATTCCGCAAGCCACCGCTTGAGCTAGATTGTCTAGATGGTACTAATTCGCTTCCAGAGTCCATGGAGACTGTCGAGGGAGTGGAGATTGTGTCTCGTTGCTGAGAAGCGACCTCAACGCCGGGAGCGTCGCCGACGGGCATCGAAGACGACATCGTGGTGCTACTCTGTGACGCGAATTCTCGCTATGTCTGCAGAACTGCGGCAGAATGATCGTAAATAGGGTAGAATATTCGCCGGAGTCCACCACTGTAGCTGCCAGTGGGCGTGGAAGTGGCGGATATCTGGAGAGGTAGGTGGGTTGGTGTCGTGGAAATGGAAAGGAGATTCCGAGCCAGATCCGCGATTTTTTATTTAATTTGTGAGAGCAGCACAAAGAATCAGAGCCATATCCAAATATTGAGCTTACAAATACAGTGTATTCCCATGGTTTTCGACGACTTGCGCGGACAATTATATTTTAACAAGATTTATGGATATATATTCAGTGTACACTGCATACGCCTACGTTGTAGTTGCACCTTAGACGTGCAAAGCGATTCGATAAAACACAATCAAAATTTATAGTAGATCCGGATCTCCATAACAGCGAATAATATACTCTACAGATAATATACTTCATCAATGCAAGAACAAGAAGCAGTAGCTGCTGCCCAGACCCAAGAATCTTGGCCACATTGACTGAAGTCAAAGACGACTGAAGTCAAAGATGCCAGTTCTTCAGTTATCAGGGAATCAGAAGAATCGCATGGAAATATTGCGTGTCAGTCGATAGAAGACAATAACGTGGCGAACAACAAAGACTAATTCGACTGAGCCGAGGATATTCCTTAGACAAAGTGGCCACATATGAGCACCAAAAAGACCTCCAGTCACATTACACTCCTCCCGCGGCAACTTGTGCAGTTATCGTCATAAGCTCACCATTTGCAGCTCTCCATTAATTCATCTTGCGAGCAACACATAGAAAAGAGTCTATTGCAGCAAGTAGTCTGAATACCGTCTTGAGGTTCACCAAATACTGCCGAGGTTGAGATTCCAATTGATGGTTGGCGTAATGGCGGGCACATTGTATTATTGTGGATATCGCTCGTAAATTGCCAGTACATCACAATCGCATATTATATACGCGGCCTATCACCAAATGTGGTCAGTAAACGCAGGTATACGCACAAACCAGTAGGGATACTTGGGCATGGAATCGTATTGACTATGAATAGGAAGCTTCCGTCATCGACCTGGCCATGGAACCGAAGCAAAAAGTCCGGGTAAGTCTGGAAGTGTAGGTAAACACATCACCAATATCATTAATATACGACCCCGACTTAAACCTTCCCTGATATTGAGTCAGCACCAGTTTAAACGCCGGTAATTGTTGTTGTCGCGCAAAACTCTGCTGAAGAACGCTTGCATTCCACAGTACAGTGTCGTATTTTGTCATGGAACGCCCCCCGACATCGGCTGCGCGCGTTACCCGACGGACATCGATGCAACCTCCATCTAGCCAGTCGCACTCGCCCTCGCCAGCTCGGTCACGGATGTCAAGATCCTCCTCTGTCTACTCCAGATCTCCATCCGCTGCTGGCACGATGTCTCCCAGACCGCCATCAGCTCGCGGATTTGTTGACGAGCCTGCGGAGGTTGGCGTCGGCGATCTAGTTTACGTCCCAGGTGGTTTACGCGGTGTCGTGCTGTACATCGGACAAGTGACCGGAAAGAATGGCGAGTTCGCAGGTGTTGACCTTCTAGGGCCAGATGCAGATAAAGGGAAGAACAATGGGACAGTTAATGGGTAGGTCAAATTCATCCTGTTCTAATATTATCGTGATCAGAGCCAACAAATCTCAGTGTCCGGTATTTCAACCCCTCACATCCAACATCAGGCATCTTTGTCCCGCTTGCAAAGCTAAGCGTAACCCCTCCGAATACGACGACTCCAACAGGTACCCCGCGACCAAGTTCAGTCTTATCGTCGCGTGCACCTTCACGAGGATCTAGCTTGGCTGATCGTAGTGCGAAATCTCCAATGAAGTCTGCAACTGCAACTTCAACAGGTGGATTTCAAACCCCTGGCCGTCGTACGTCACTAGCAAATATGGCTCCATCAGGTCGCACTTCGCGAACAAACATGAACAGACCATCTCTTTTCTTTTCACCGCCATCAACTTCACAATCCATATCTACGCCGACCGTTCCGCGAACATCCACCCCTACCGTTGCGAAGCGAAAATCCACCATCGGAACAGCACGTGGTACAGCATCTCGTCTGTCGCGTTCAAGTCTGTTGGCCACGTCAGCCTGTGCGTCTGACGATGACACTGAGTCCGACATCGTCAGTAAGCCGTCCGCTCTCGATGACAACCTCAGTGCAGAAATCGCAGCGCTACGATTGGAATTAGAGCGGACATCAGCAAAGTTAGAAGCCAAGGAGGGTGAGTTTACAAAACAGAGCGCGATCTTACTGGACATGGAGAACACGCTAGCTGAATTCCAAGCGCTCTCGGAAACGCCGAAGAATGCCATAAGTGATGGCGAAGGGGGCATTCAGCCTCCTACTCAGCGAGAGCTCGATTTACGGACATTATTGCAAGATAAAGATGCGAAACTCGAGGCGCTGCAGCTTGAACTCGATAGCAAGAGAAATGAGTTTCGCGATACAATGGAAACACTTGAGCAAGCCAATCTCGCCAGCATGCATGTGTATGAAGCGCAACTGGAGGACTTAAGGAGTCAAATACAAGCGGCGCATGGCGTTGTTGGTGATATTCAGCCCTTGGAGACCATGATCTTGGAACTAGAAACAAGTTTGGAAGGTGCCCGCATGATCGAAAAAGAGGTACGCGAGGAACTCGAGGTCGCTAGAATGACCATTGAAGAAAAGGAGGAGGAAATCAAGAAGCTTAAACAGCAGTTAAGCTCTGTAGCCACAGGGACTGGCTTGATTTCCAATTTGTCGTTCGGAGGCGATGAACTTCGCGAACAATTTATGAACGAGAAAAAAGAACACGAAAAGTTGGACCAAGAAGTCGCACAGTTGGAACTTTTAATTGAAAGCAAAGTCTTCCGTGAACAAGAACTTGAGAAAGAGTTGGTGCAACTTAGAGAGCAACTCTCAGCCGCCCTGGATTCTCTGCGGAACGAGAAGGCGCAGAATGAGACCTTACAAGAGCAGTTGCAGCACCCCCGAGACATACTCGTTCCAGCACTTCCAAAGGCGCCGGCAGTCTCGAAGGCGCCATTAAAACCTACATCTAATATCTCTCTGAATGGAAATGGCGGATATGGCAAGTCAGAGAACAGACACGCTGGTGGTGCTCTTTGGTGTGAGATATGTGAGACAGAGGGTATGTACAATGATTCTTGATTACTTCGTGTAATCTGACTTGAACTATTCAGGACACGATATCATCGATTGCAAAGCTGGAGGCTACGGAAGTGCCATTACCACAAAATCCGCGCCAGGTGCTATTTCTGGCAGTCGACCATCTCTAATGAAGACAGAGCCAGTCAAGAAATTATGGTGCGCATTGTGTGAGCGTGATGGTCATGCTAGTATGGACTGTCCATATGACGGACTTTAGTTAAGTATTTACATAACGCAAGAGTAGAGTTGATGATAAGCTTGTAATACATACAACTTGTAGAGTAGCTTGTAATATTATCCCATAGTATATTAATTGCACGTCGGTTATCAAGATGCGTCTATGATGCGTCTACACTTTTCTAGCTCCGCCCGTCCCCATCTTTTTGGTAGCTTGTGCGTAGAATGACGACGGAGTTGCTCACGTTGTCGAGCAATCGCCAAATATACCGGAGGAAACTGCACGAGAAAATTATTTACCTAAATCTTCGAAAGAGAGAAGCTTAAAACAATGAGTTTGGTAGTTTATGGACTTGGACATGAACCGGACTCAAGGTCCATATTAAGCCCTCACTCTTCGCAGGGTTGGTCCAAATATTTAGAGTTTCAACATACGCCGCACCAAGCTATGCGCCAAACCCAAAAATCATTTTCGCAAACAGCCGCTCTTCCAATTTATCATGACAGCAAATGGTATGATGCCGTGATTTATGAAAGTGCCGCACTGAAAAGAGCAATCCTATCAACGTCATGATGTAGCTCCCGCCTCACTTCAGCGAACCCTGTTAAGCTGCAGCAATAATCTACAAGTTTTCTGCAACTGCAAGAGACGCACTGTTCACGCTGATTTTTGACAATATAAGTATTCCACTACTACGATATCAAGTAAAAGCAAACAAAGCGAAATGAACACAAAAAATACAAAACAACGAGAGGCTAAAAAATACAAGCATCACTAACAAACAAGAGACAAAGCGAACTTTTCAATCCACGCCCCATAACCGTTATCTCCTGTCATGCCGTTATCATTCCTCCATCACATTCACTCGGACTCCTTATTCTTCAAGTAATCATCGTACACAGCAACGGCCTCCTGGATCTTGCCCTTCAATGCAGAGTCATCCTCCAACAAATTCAACAACTCGGCGTTGTCCATCTCAAGCAACATGCCAGTGATCTTACCGGCCAGTTGAGGCTGCTCAGCCTCGATCTTAGGGTAGAGTGCCTCGCCAAGAATCTGCTTCTGGATTTCAGGTGCAGCAGAGGCAAGCGATGCAGCAGTGATCTCAGATCCCGTCGGAGCGGCAGCGGGAGCCGCCGGAGTAGAAGCAGCAGGCGCTGCGGTGGGCGCCGCACCTTCCTCATCCCTGCGGGTGGGCTGATGGTGTTGTCTGCTTCCACGGGGTCCGTTGGAACGTCCCTGCTGGCCCTGGAACTGAGGGTAATTGTTGCCTCGCTGCGGGCCGCGTCCACCCTGCGATGGCTGGGGAGGGACCTGCTGCTGTGGACCGCCTTGCTGTGGCATCTGCTGAGGTGGGACCTGACCTTGAATAGGAACAGGTGGCTGGCCGGGAATGTATCCATTATAGGCAATGGGAGGAATGCCATACATAGGGATTGGCTGACCGTTAGGGCCGGAGATACCTCCTCGCTGCCACTGCTGCTGCGGGGGAACACCCTGGCCGGGGCGAGGTGGCATGCCACCTTGCTGAAGAAGAATCTGCGGGTTGGCACCAGGGAATGGAACACCACGTCCGGCAGGGACGGGAGGAATGAATCCTGCAGGTTGCTGGCCAGCGGCGGGTCCGTAGAATATGGGGTTAGGAAGGTACTGGCCAGGCATGCCAGCGGCAGCTGCCTGCTGCTGAAGGCGGAGCTGATTGCGCGCCTGGATCTGCTGCTCAAGTTGAGACTTGCGCACATCCTTGCGCTGAGCCAAAGCTACGTAGAGAGGCTTCCCGTTAAGCATTCTTTGGTTCATTTCAGTAACGGCCTTCGTGGCCTCGTCTGGCGAAGAGAAGCACACGAAGCCGAAACCCTTCGATTTTCCATTCTCATCACGCATAATCTTAGCAGATGTAATTGTTCCGTGTTCGGAGAACTCCTCACGAAGCTTATCATCATCAACGTCATCGTCCAAATTCTTAATGTACAAATTGACGCCCTGGTATTTGGACATCTTCTCGATGCGAGCAGCTTCGTACTGCTTGCGCAGCTCCTCCTCACGCTCGTGCTTCTTCTGTGCACGACCAACATACAGCTTCTTGCCGTTCAACTCAGACTCGTTGAGTTCATCCACAGCCTTAGACGCCTCCTGGTGGTTCTCAAAGTTGACGAAGCCGAAACCACGAGACTTGCCCTCATCATCCTTTGCCAAAGACACGGAAGTGATAGGACCGTATTTCTCAAACAAAGCCCTGAACTGCTCATCAGTAACCTCAGCGTCGACGTTCTTGACATAAACGTTCGTGAAGTTTGCCTTCATCTCATCAAACTTAGATTGACGATCCTTCTTGGCAATGTGGTGGCCAACGAAGACTTTCTTGTCGTTAAGGAGCATACCATTGACGTGCTTGATAGCATTGTCAGCAGCCTCAGCGGTCTCATAATGGACGAAACCGTAGCCTCGAGACTGGCCGTACTCATCAACAGCAACCTTGCAGGACAAGATGTTACCGAAAGCAGCGAATGTGTCGTGAAGAGCCTTGTTGTCGATGGCTGTGTCGAGGTTCTTGATGAACACATTTCCGGCGCCAGTCTTGCGGAGAGACGGATCACGCTGAGACCACATAATACGGCAAGGACGGCCCTTGATAGAAGTGTAGTTCAATTCCTCCAAAGCTCGCTCACCTACTCATATTAGCGCTTCAAAACAAATCAAAAACAAGTCAGATTGCAACATACCATCAGCAGCGTTATGGAAATTAACATATGCATATCCGAGCGAACGTCTGGTGACGGCATCTCTGCAGACACGGATAGACGCAACAGACCCAACTTGGTTGAAGAGCTCAAAAAGCATAGCCTCAGTGACGGTAGGCTCAAGCTCACCGACGTAGAGAGAAGCAGAGTGGGCAGGACCAGCTGCCGGAGTGGACGAGGGAGCCTCATTCTCAGTCTTAGTCTCCTCGTTGGATCCATTGGCAGCAGGAACCTCAGTCGCAGAAATCTCGGTGGTCTGCTCCGTAGCAGATTCCGCTGGAGACTCAACGGCAAGATTCTTAAAGTCCTCCGTGGCAGCTGCAACAGTAACGTCAGACATTATAACTGCAAAGTTGTCGAATTTAATTGAAATAAGGTGAATTAGATGTAATAGTCTGCGCAATCAAGTCAGAATGAGTGCAATAAACTGTTCCGAGCTGTACGCGCAAGGAATCTGAAGGAATCTGTACCTTCTGCAGAGTCGTGTACGATCTGAAGAAGCGAAGCGAATAAAGATATATCAATGAAATGATAAATCTCTAAACGTTCAAGTCACAATCAGAGTATGGATCTGACAAACTTATATTCCTAAATTCTTGCTGACGCAAAAAATTTTCCTATTCGTTGCAAATTCCCAACCTGAAATATCACGACAATATTAAATAGCCGAACGAATCAATGAGAATCTGACGGCTGGTAACGAGAAACAATAAAAAAAGAACCTATTTTTCTTCTTTTAAAATTTTTTTGAGGGTTTTAGAGAAATGAAATGGTAGAGTGTAAAGGCGGATGGTCGAATGGACTGTGGCATACACAAGATCAGAAAAGCAAATGAAAAAAATTAACGGAGGCAAATTTGTGTGTCGGGTACAAGTGGTGCACTAAATGCTGTAACAATTACAGTTTGAAGTCAATATATGCCTATACGCTTACAGCAGATATGTATCTGCGTTTTGGTATTAACAGAATTGGCGCATTTCAGACGATTTGTACCAAGGAAGTACGATTCATCCAGATGTCTTCGATCCACACACCGTGTGATCTATCTGCTTCCCATACAGCATGTGTCGAAACTGATATAGTTTGCCGTTATCATTTATGCTGTAGCGAAGGAAGCAGCAGCGTCTACATCCCGACCTTACCGAATGTTGTCACTTAGTCTGACGGCGAATTCTCCCCATTTGCAATATGCGAGGCTCCAGCAAAACAATTCATATGAAGTCCAGACAGTCTCTCTCGGGCAGTGTAATACCATCGAACTTTATTTCCTGCCGTGGAAGGTTGGGCTGTTGCTAGTTGCTAGTTGCTAGTTGCACCGCTTCCGGATCCTCGCCAGCTAGTAGTTCTAGTAATATATGTACAAAACACAACACAAACCAACTAACGTGGTGTTCCTGCAGGCGTAGTGTTCTCACTCTGAGCTGCAGTCGATGCTGCGTGCTGCTCCTTGACCAGATCGTGATAAGTTTTCGCTGCAGATTGCAGTGCATCAAGAGTTATTTGAACATATCCTTGCACTCGCTTTTTCTCTTGCGCCATCTTAGTCGGATCCTGAGATGCATTCGAGCTCACATGTCGATCAACTACGGCTTCCAATCGCGTTTTGCTCTTCTCCACAGACGTGACAAGAAGTGGTAAAGCTGAAACAGCGCGTGACGGCTCCCCTGACAAGAGCGCTGACCAGAAGTGGTGGAGGAATTCTATGGCAGTAGTATGGGACAATTTCATATCTCGCAGCGTCACCGCATCACTTGCTGGCGTATCCGAATCGTCACCGTTATGCCGATTCTCTTCAGTACGCCTTCGCGAATGAATAAGATTGAACACCTGTGACTGTGCGTGAGATACTGTTGAAGAAGACGGAACCGCAGACGACAGCAGTTCATGAATTGATCCAGACGAGCTTGAAAGAGAGTCAATCATGGACTCTAACACTTTAGATGCTCTTGAATCACTGGCATCAGTTGCTGCTGCGTCAATATCCTTCCCAGCTGTTGACGAATACAAGGAATCAGTACTCCGATGTAAGTGCAGTTCAACATGAGAAACCTCCATTACGGGCTCCAGATCTTCAAGCGCCAATTCCCGTAGTTTAAGCTGCTCTTGCTCTTCGAGTGGCTGTTGTGCTTCTCTGCCCACTTGTTAGCTCATAGAGTTATAGTTACAGAGACCATGCGTACCCTTCTACGCTTTCCACTATCTTTTGACTCAATTTGTTAATGGTTCTTATAATGGAGAGTGTATCCTTATGCGTAGTTTGCCTCATCGTTATATCAGGTCGATTTCCAGCCCTCTGCATGTTGTAAGCATGGGCAGAATAATCCATTGCATGATCCTCACCTGACTGTCATCCATCTCATTTGCTTCGACGTCGACAAACCTCATAATCTTCGCATTTTCATTCTCCAGTTCACGTTGCTCAGCCGTCATTCCATCTTCATCAAGATCCAGATATTTGTCCAAGACGTTATCGGGTGCATCATTCAATCCGATTTTTTCGCCGCGTAGCTTGCGACATAACTTGGACAAGAAAAACCTTGACCAGAACGTTGTCTCAGCTAACGGAGGAACGTTCTCGTCGTATGCTCGTCGAACAACCGGGTATTGTAGGAATATATCTCTAATTTTATCTGGGGACAATGAAACTTTGACTTGCGCTGTACCACCGCCTCCACCGGTAGCTTCCGACTGCGTTGTAGTCACAGGCTTCACCGTGGCAAGAACATTATAAGGCCCACGGCGCTGTGCGAGCACCAACGAATGCATTCGCAATAATGGAATCCGGGTTCTCCAAAACTCATCTGATGGTAGTTGTTGTCCCACAACCGCGTCTAAGAACTGCTGCTGAAGATCGCCATTCGATTTCAGGAAACTAATCTGGAGTGCCCTATCTGCAAGCAAATCTGCATCACTCAAGCCTCTTGTCGGTATTGCTAGTTTCCTGGTCGGATCAGATTTGGAAGCAGCTCCGGGAGTAGTTGGTGCGGGCGTTAATGGAGCCGACGGCGACTGCGCGGCCGATGATGAAGACGATGCTGCATTTGCAGATGCCAAGACGGCTTTCAGTGCCTCCAGGTTCGCTCGCGTTGGTACCTCAAATGTAAACTGTGTATGGGAAGTAGTTGTTATCCGCAATCGAGCTTTCGCATGCGTCGCCGGAGATGCTTGGAGACCTGTAGGACTGATTATTTTCCGAGTTCCCAGTGACCTGTCCCAGGTTTCCTACATAAAATCAAGCAGAAGTACACGTACCAGCTATATCATCAAGTCTAATAACAACTGTGCCATTCACTGGTCCACCGCCGTTGCCACCAGTGCTATCAGTCGGTGCAACTGATGGACTCCATTCGACAACGTTTCGCCCCGATGACACTCTGATCGTACCTTTCTTTCCTGAATACAACGCTGGCACCGAAAATGGTGCCTGCATATCTGCTTTTAAATCAGCCTAGCTTTGCTATAGATTACTCTAGCTGAGTGGTGATATCTCACTAGATCACACGATGGTGGGTGATGTAGAAGCTCCCCGCCATGCCTTCGCTAAACTTTCTTCGGCGAACATTGACATCACAGAAAATATCGAATCGTATGCTCTGTTCTGCACACTCTTGAGACGGCCCCAGTATCTATATGCCAACACTATAGAAGAATGACTGATGACCACAGGCTAGTTACTTTTGTTTTTTACTTTCGGAGCACAATCTTGTGATCCAAGTTGCCTCTAATTGGCATCCATTATCCCTAATTGACTAGGTTTCCTGACACACTTACAGAGCTTCCACCAACTCCAACTGGCGACGCCGGCCGTCACAGCCGCCTCAGCAGCAACAGCAACAGGGACCGAATCAACAGCGACTAGGCGACAATAATGGATTCGCACCTATGCAGCACGTTCCGGTTAGAGGCTTTAACAGTGGCGAAGTCGAAGACTATTTGAACCGAGCCTATGAGAGCGCGCTGGAGCAGGCTAGAAATTCAGACAAGGGCGAAAATCCAAAATTTACAGCTGCTATCTACCAGACGGATCAGAAAGGCTGGAGCACGTCGTCAAAGGGAACTGCGTGGGGACAGCGAGGTATGATCGTCGTGTCGCAGCGGGAAGTGATATTGTCCTGCCGTTCAAGTTCTAATTTTGTGGTAATTAGGTCACCTTACAGCTAAGGGAAGCGCTGTTTTAAGCGAATTGCGTCGAGGTCTACAGAATTTGCAGGATTAGATCTATGCAGTGGAATATGCCCCGTCACAATCTCGCGGATCACTTTGGATGAAACTACTTGATCTGCGTAAAATCAAAAAACTTGCAGCTGGTGTTCTGGGTCTTTTTTGGAGGAATTATTGTGTTTACGATAATGTTGTACTTGTAGCTAATTACCGAATGATCATTGTCAATGCCAATTTGCCACTGATTGTCAAGAATCAAACATATTAACGTACATGACGATCAACTATTCGAGGAGACCAATACTCTTAATACCAAACGCTGCCAAAGTAAGTCCAGGTAACCAAACACATTTCTCATACGCCAAATAATAATCCCTAAACAAATAAAATATACAGCCGTATATGATGACACGTAATGCAATATGCAGTTATCACCCGTCGCAAGTCACCTAGTTTCCATGGCGTTCGAGAATGAGCGCTCGGAGCCGGGATATGTGTTCAGAAATGATCAGGACTGGATCAGGCTCGATACTATCTCCAGGATTGACATCAAACACGCTTGGAATACCTTCGTACGGCAGGTCATCTTGCATGTCGCGACGATCGTAGAACAGCAGCTCGTCCGCGAGTTGGTCGACCTCGTCACGATCGATGCGACTGGACTCTAGCTGACGGTGTCGTCTGAAACGACTGGCGCATTGCAAAAGTTCTAGGGGACTGAACACATATTCACGATATGGATCAGTCGTTCCCTGTTGCCGAGGAGATTCGGGGCATGCAGTAGAATGTACATTGGCTGTCATTCCCCTTACCTTTTGAGCTGGAACGCGATGCGCGTAGTGACAATCGTTGCCGAACTGACATGAACGAGTCGCCGCGAAATATTTGCACGGTATATGCTTAAGCGTTGCCAAGTAGGCATCAACAATTTCCTGCTTCGTCAACTGCTTGGCCTGCTCACCCGACTTTCGGGTGCTATTCCCGGTCGTCGATTTTGCAGGGCGATGTGACGATGGAACAATGAAGTCCGACGGTCTGCGACAGAGGGGGCAACATTTGTTGAGCCGAACTTCCGTTCGCCGGCGCTCGGCACGCAATGAGTGGTCGGTCAAGGTAAGATCCCCGCCACGACGTTCTGTATAAGTTTCCGCGGTCGAGTCCTCTGATACTGTCACCAGAAACTCTCGAGTGGCCATGCCGGAGGTGGTTCGCCATTCACGCATACACGACAAGCAAAATACATGATCACAGTTGAGAAGGAGACCAAATACAGTCGGCACTTCGAGACAAATAGCGCACTTGTCGACGTCCTCGTCGTTCTCTGGTGACTCTCTGTACCGGGCATCGCTCACGATAGACATGGTTGTAGTGCCGGCATTTGAACTGTTTTCTGCCTGAGTATTCACTTCATTGCCTTCGGAAGACTCAAAAATTTCATCTACTTCGGGTGCTTTCGTAACCAAAGATATCGGTGACGCCGATGCACCCCTCAGGGGATGCAATGACAACGTCTTGCAGCTTTCGTGTTTGAACCAACAGGAATTTCCCCGCCGACAAACGCCAGATCTAAAGAACTTGCATGGTACTTCACTAGGAGGCAAATTCACTCGTCTACTCAGTGATTGAGCCATTGTCGGCGACGGATTGCGAGATACTCTTGGTGCCGGCCGACTTACTTGTGACCATCACCTCACTGTTCGCGCCGGCGGTGAGTACGCTCAAGCCCGACCGGTTTGCGTAAATATGGTGGTTTTGGACATGAATTCCGCGTCTGTGCCGAGAAGTTGGGAGTTTCCAGCACATGATACTTTGTGCGCCAAACCTTAAGGTCATCGGCAAAATTGGGAGTTCTGAGCCAAAAGTTTTTCAAAATCGCCATCTTTTTCTACGCATGAGCAGCTCGGAATTTGATTCGAAACTGCGCTGTGAGTCAAGACATTCCTCCAGAATGAGCGACTCAGCTACGGATCTGGAAAAAAAAGGTCCAACGGACGAGCTTGTCTCTGGCTTAAGGACGGTGATCTCATCTATCGACGCAACTTCGAAAAGTATTGATAATCTACTTCAGTCATATGACGTTGCCAGTCTCGGGAAAGGATCTCCCGGAATTTCCTTACTTGGACTTAAGGCAGATACTATGGCTAGCTATGTACATCATCTTGGATTGAGATCTCTTTTTGCGTTGTCGCAAGTGACGGGCGACAATGTAGGCAAAGAACAGCAGACGGAGGATCAAGAGGAGGTCTGCATGGATCCGAACTTTTTGGACAATGCTATCCGAGGGCTACTGGTTACAGACAGAGTTATTCTTGAACGAGGCGTTCGACCACTGGAAAAGAAGATAGAGTATCAGATTCAGAAAATGTTACGGGCTATATCGATTGCTCCCACCAAGAAAGGCAATACGACTGATGAGGGTGCTTTTGAGATGGACGAAAAGTCAGGGGATAGCGAAGAGAAGTCAGATTCAGAAAACGGAGCTGCTAGTGCTGATGGGAACGAGGAGGAAGACGATCTGCCGCTTTCCTACAGGCCGCGGCCCAATCTATTGGTGTCTAATACGTCCGAGGAATCAACGACATCGAGTTCATCGACCAAGAAGTACGTTCCACCAAAGATTAATCCTACAAAACTTCCATCCACAAAGGCTCTGGCAGGTCAAGCAGCTGCAAAGCAGACCAAACGGATGCACCGGAACCAGGCACTAGAGGAATATCTGGAAGAGACTACATCTACAGCTCCGGAGGCAGCGCCATCTGTTGGCGCGAACGTTCTGGGTCATGGACGAGGTGGTACTCGGACACAGCGGGCACAGGCGAAAGAAGATAAGATTCGCGGATATGAAGAAGCGAATTTTGTGCGATTGCAAGATGAAGGGAAGAACAAGCGGAAGAAACCGCGACAAGATGAGTTTATGGGCGAAAACTGGGATCTCGGTACCGGCAATATCTATGGCGCTGTCAAGCGGAAGAAAAAGAGTGTTTGGGATAGAAATAGGTAAACGGCTAATTAGCAGCTGAATCTTGTTGTAGTTATGTATTATAGATCACAATAGAACCAAAAAAGTTTGCTTGCACAATGCACATGTAGAAAAACACGTAAAATAAAACAATTATTTACAACTGAAAAGAAATGAAAATCAACCTGCGACAATCCATCCTCATATTCTGTCTACGACGCCGTTTCCAAACTATATATGAGATAATATAGCAAATGCAACTCCTAATCGACTTTCGCCAAACTCAAACTTGTAACGCCTTCTCTTAAATTATTGCTGAATTTCGGCATAGCTCCACGATGATGTTTCGACTTCTTCAGCTTCTTTCTTGCAACCATGACTGGAACACTACTCTTTGTCACCAAGTAATTCGAGAAACTCCCAAGCAAAACGCCCTTCAACGCAGATCGACCACGTGATCCAAGAATGACCATCGTTGGTGAGAGGTAATCGATCACATCGCAGAGAAGGTGTTTTGGCGACTTGCAGTGCATTACCTCCACGACGCACTCGACTTGCAGCCGAGTCTTCTTGAGCAGCTTCACGATTACCGATGTTATTTCTTTTGCAGCGGTGATCCTCTCCTGCTCCAAAGCGGACGCTGCAGCCGACTCGTCAGCTGTTGGCGTTGACGGTGTCGATGGCGTATCCTCAGGTTCTTCGATTGCAAAAACGGCATACATGAGATTACCATCTCGTAGAATGGTACCAATAGTCCACTCGAGAGCATACATAGACTCAGCAGACGAATCTGTAGCAACAATATACGAACGTTTTTTCAGCATTGGGTCCTTACTGATTGTCTCATAATCTCCGCGTGTTATTGTCCGCAAAACACGTCCAGCTGCAGAATTGGCCTCAATATCCGAAACTTTAATCGGCAAATTGACAGCTTTCTGGATATCAATGGCCTCCTCAGTATCTGAGGTATACGGAGAATTGAATGAGCTGGCTGCGTCTTCTACAAGGTCGAAGGCCGTCTTTGGATGTATGAGATGCCGCTTGTAAGAAGCGGCTCCATCAATATGTGACGGCGGCGGCGGTGCAATAAGTGACTGGACACTGTACTTCTTGGTGGAAGTGACTGCCTTCCGTTCTTCTTCCATAGCCGCCAACAGACTTTGTGGCTGTCTGGTGTTACTCGTCTTCTCCAACTTCGAAACCTGTTCTTCAATATCTGAATCATCCGAGTTATCTTCATCCTCCTCTGAAGAAGAAGACGATTCAACGGCACCCTCATCTTCCTCATCTTTTTCGAGCCGAGTATCTGATGACGGTGACCGCTTCGAAGCCAATGCCGCAAGTTTCCCACCAGATTTTAACAACGCCGCATTTGAGAGACGCCGGTACGCGTTAGAAAAATCCTCCTCTGGTTGCTGCGGTAGCGATGGTCGCCGTGTAGAAGCGGGTGAACGTGACCGACTGGACGCCGACACAGCTGGCGACATTGGCCCAGCTCCGGACATCTGAGACGATTGCGTTGGGGAGCCCAGCACAACTGTGGATTGTGGCTGTGACTGCAACTGGGACATAAACGCTCGAACGGCTTGTTCATCGTCAGCAGACTTGTACCTCCGTAGTGATCCGCCGTCAGAATATGACCCAAAAGAAGATGCGCGGTGATGCTGTGCTGCTGTGTTCGGTAGCAACATAGAGGAGGAACCGCTTCCCAGTTTTGGATACGGTGGCAGTTCAGGACCAGCTGATGGTAGCAGCATCGATGAGCTTGGTATAGAACCCGTCGATGGCCGCCGTTGGCGATCCGAGGACGACGGTGGGTTTGATCCTCTAATTAGCTCTGGTACTGATGTACTAGAAAGTAGCAGCTCCTGAGCAGCAGGCGAAAGATTGTGAAAGTTCTTCACGAGCGATGACGGCGTAATCATTCCTCCGGCCAAAGGAGGAGCTGCAACAGATCCTCCACGACCTTCTGAGGGTGATCTGCTGTCCCGCGACCTCATCGGCGATGCTGAACGCGACGTTCTTGCCGGTACCGCCAAAGGCTCAGAAGCCTTCGGCTTCTTAGCATCCAGGAGCTTCAGAATTTCCAAACGCTCCTCTTCTAATGCTGATTCCAATGACATCCTGACAAATATGTTTTGAAAAAAAATGTATCGTATACGGTCTGTCGGCTGACCAGATCGTATTTGTGGTAGTTATTTCTTACAACTCAATTCGAATGGGCCTGAAGTAGCTGAAGCATTGCTTGTTGGCGTCATAGCATTGTGCTTTTCATACTTTAGCCTCGAGCGCAAAGTAGACAGACGATAAGCACCATAAACCTAAAATAATTGCGCCTAATTATGGGCTAGGGTACGGCTTTGGACGCAAGAACAAGTCGAAGCCTCTCTGTAGCATCGGGTACCAGATAGTGCCAAAGATTTCCAAGGTTGGACAAAGGTTATATTTGCCCATCATGCATGAAATAGAGCAACTTGGGTTTTACTTTGCAGCTACCTTCTATTGTATATGTAATTACGCGTGGTGCGCTCGTTCCGACGCGATATTTCAACCGGCTAGATGTAGGCTCGCGTTAGGAACAACTAACATGGAGATTCAGTCAGTGAACATGAACAATTATCAGGACTTCAGAAGCAGGAATAGTCACAAAGGTATTACGATAATTGAGCGATCATTTAACGTCGCCTTACACAGACTGTCGAACTAAACGCAATATTCATAAGTATACTGGTGTCTGAGTCTATTGCATAACGTTGCCCACTGTCAGATTTATTCAGTGTCAGGTGATACGGCGAGCTATATATTTACCCTAGTCATTCCCCTATTATGCATAGAGATGACCCAGGCAAATTCCATGACGTCAACGCTGGTGCCAAAAATTTTGAGCATTTAAACACCCCACCAACCCCCAACCTACGTTATCTCACGCTCTTGCCAATTAAGCTAGCAGGGTAACCGTGGAGACGGGGGGCTATAGGATCTGTACCCACCATACGGAGGAGTGTAAGGGTTAGGGTCATCTGGGAATATTAACACTGTTTCGGTGCAGATGAGCCAGCAACTGTGGATGCCTTCCTCTTCTCTCGGCCCCAAAGAGTGGGAGTCGAAGACAATGGATCACTTGATTTAGTTCGATCCAGACATTTAATTGCTGTGGTTTGTGAGGGATTCAGCACTTCCACTTGTCATTCAGAGGAACATCGATCGTTCACGTCGAAGACGCTACAGAAATGAACTTTAAACAGAGTGTGACTCACGTCACTCATCACACAATTTAGTCCTACTTTTGTCGCTACTTGAACATAATAATGTACAATAATTATATAGAAGTTTTGCATATTTTCCGTCAGATAGGTAGTATATGTTTATGAGTCGTAGACTCGTAGTACCAATAAACGAGCGCTTGCCAATCGTTCATCATATCTCCATACATACCAAATTTTGGATTCTGTACGACACTAAAGTTTGGTGGAGGAAGGAAAAAATCTTTTGGAGCACACGACATCATCAGAATTTTTTGGCGCCTCTAGTGACTTGATTTCTCTAGAAATTCTCCGAACAATTCAGCCGTTCTTGATCTCGAGACCCGTATCTCAGCAAGTAGAGTACTGAAGAAGTACGAAATGCCGCGGTTAATACTTCTTCGGGCACCGGCAACTGCGTTGACCGCTACCGCTCATCGGGCGATCCCGTTGCCAAAGGCATCTTCCGCATTCCCCGTCTCTCGAAGTTTTTCTGTTTTGAAACTGGCCCGCAAGTTTTCGTCGGCAACATGTTGCAGAGATTCAGCACCTGCTTTGGATGTCACTGGCAAGAGGGGACCTTATCAGGGTGCCTCGACAATCATTCCTAACGCGAGTCCAAATCTCGTTGAAGTGTCGAAGGTGTTGGTTGTTGGTTCCGGTGCCTTGAGTATCGGACAGGCCGGCGAATTTGATTATTCCGGTATGTGATCACTTATATTGTGAAAGGACTGAACCCCATGAGAGGAGTCCGGCATGGATCGTACTCGTAAATGATCATGAACGTCGACATTTCGCTAATGCCATGTAAAGGTTCACAAGCCATTAAGGCTCTTCAAGAAGCCTCCAAAAAGTCGGTTTTGATCAATCCGAATATTGCAACCAACCAGACTTCTCATGCTTTGGCTGATGAGATTTACTATCTCCCTGTAAGTCATTCTTCCGGTATATGATTAAAAAAATCTAAAGGGTGCAGGTTACTCCGGAATATATTACCTATGTCATTGAGCGGGAGCGACCAGATGGAATCCTTTTGACCTTCGGCGGCCAGACCGGATTGAACGTTGGTGTCCAGCTCGACAAGATGGGTGTTTTCGACAGATATGGCGTCAAAGTTCTTGGTACCCCTATTAAGACTCTGGAAACCTCTGAAGATCGTGATTTGTTCGCTAAAGCATTGAAAGAAATTGACATCCCTATTGCCGAGTCAACTGCTGTCTCTACTGTTGATGACGCTCTTGCTGCTGCCGAGAATGTTGGGTACCCGATAATTGTTCGATCAGCCTATGCCCTGGGTGGCCTCGGTTCTGGATTCGCTAATAACGCAACCGAACTTCGAAATTTGGCATCTCAGAGTTTGAGTCTTTCGCCACAGATCTTGGTTGAGAAGTCACTCAAGGGATGGAAAGAGGTCGAGTATGAGGTTGTCCGTGACTCTGCCGGCAACTGTATCACCGTCTGCAACATGGAGAATTTCGATCCTCTTGGAATTCACACTGGTGATTCGATCGTTGTTGCGCCTTCTCAGACTTTGTCCGACGAGGAGTATCACATGCTCCGATCAGCCGCTATTAAGATTATCCGTCACTTGGGGGTCGTCGGTGAATGCAACGTCCAGTACGCCCTTCAACCCGATGGATTGGACTACCGCGTCATTGAGGTCAACGCTCGTCTCTCTCGATCATCTGCTCTTGCGTCCAAGGCTACTGGCTACCCACTCGCCTACACTGCTGCCAAGATCGCTCTCGGGCACACGCTTCCGGATCTGCCTAATCACGTTACCAAAACTACTTCCGCCAACTTCGAACCATCGCTAGATTACATTGTCACCAAGATTCCACGATGGGATCTTTCGAAGTTCCAACATGTCAAGCGCGATATCGGCTCGTCCATGAAGTCTGTCGGTGAAGTTATGGCTATTGGTCGTACTTTCGAGGAGTCTATCCAAAAGGCAATTCGTCAAGTCGATCCGTCGTTCATTGGATTCCAAGGTGCTCAATTCGAAGATCTCGACACTGCTCTGGCAAACCCAAGTGATCGTCGATGGCTCGCAGTTGGACAGGCTTTGTTGCATGAGAACTACACTGTCGACCGTGTTCACGAGCTCACCAAAATCGACAAGTGGTTTTTGTACAAGCTGATGAATATTGTCAATATGCAGAAGAATCTCGAGAACATTGGCTCGCTCTTCGGTCTGACCAAGGATGTTCTCTTGCAGGCCAAGAAGCTCGGATTCTCAGATAAGCAGATTGCGCTTGCTGTCGGCTCATCAGAGGATGAAGTTCGTGCGCGCAGAAGGGGCTTTGATATCGTGCCCTTCGTCAAGAAGATCGATACTCTCGCTGCCGAGTTCCCTGCTGACACCAACTACCTGTACACTACTTACAACGCCACGCAGTCTGACATTACCTTTGATGAACATGGAACCATGGTACTCGGCTCTGGCGTCTATCGTATTGGTTCCTCTGTCGAGTTCGATTGGTGTGCTGTTAGCACAGCTCGTGCTCTCCGTGATTCTGGCAAGAAGACTATTATGGTCAACTATAACCCTGAGACTGTCTCAACTGATTTCGATGAGGTTGACCGGTTGTATTTTGAGGAACTTTCGTACGAGCGAGTTATGGACATCTACGAGCTTGAGAATGCCAAGGGCGTTGTGGTCTCCGTCGGTGGCCAACTTCCTCAGAATATTGCGCTCAAGCTTCAGAGCTCTGGTTGCAAGGTTCTCGGTACTGATCCTAAGGATATCGACAAGGCTGAAGACCGTCACAAATTTTCGTCTACTCTTGATTCTATAGGCGTAGATCAGCCTGCTTGGAAGGAACTTTCGTCGCTCCAGGCTGCCAAGGATTTCGCAGACACTGTCGGGTATCCTGTACTTGTTCGTCCTTCGTACGTCCTCTCTGGTGCCGCGATGTCAGTAATCCGCGGCGAGTCTGAGCTCATTGAGAAGTTGACTCTCGCAACTGACGTTTCACCTGACCACCCTGTGGTTATTAGCAAGTTCATCGAAGGAGCGCAGGAAATTGATGTCGATGCTGTCGCCTACAATGGGCAGGTTCTCGTCCACGCCATCTCGGAGCACGTAGAAAATGCCGGTATTCACTCTGGTGATGCTACTCTTGTGCTTCCTCCCGACTCAATTGACAACAACACCATTGCGCGATTGAAGCAGATCGCAGACAAGGTTGCGAGCGCTTTTAAGATTTCAGGACCATTTAACATGCAGATCATTAAGGCTAAGAATCCCGAAAGCCCGGACTTACCGGATCTGAAGGTCATCGAATGTAACCTTCGCGCCTCTCGATCATTCCCGTTCGTTTCCAAGGTTCTCGGAGTCAACTTCATTGATGTCGCTGCTAAAGCTCTTCTTGGTAAGGATGTGCCAGAGCCAGTTGACTTGATGGCGAAAAAGCGAGGTTATGTTGCTGTCAAAGTTCCTCAGTTCTCGTTCACTCGCTTGGCTGGTGCTGATCCCTTCCTTGGCGTCGAGATGGCGTCCACCGGCGAAGTTGCATGCTTTGGACGTGATTTGCACGAGGCCTATTGGACTTCCATGCAGGCTACTATGAACTTCAAGCTCCCTGTTCCACCATCCGGGATCCTCTTCGGCGGTGACATTAAAGCCGAGCCTCTTGGTCAGGTCGCCAAGATTCTTGCGCCAATGGGATACAAGGTGTACGTCGCCTCTAATGCAGTCCGCAAGTACCTTGAAGCCGCACTCTCAGACATCACATTTGAGGACAAGCCAATCGAGATCACTGTGATTGAGTTCCCAAAAACTGATAAGCGGAAACTCCGAGAGGTCTTTCAAAAATACGACATTCGAAGTGTTTTTAACCTTGCCAAGGCGCGGGCCGAAGATTTGTTGGACGAGGACTATATTATGAGAAGAAATGCTATTGATTTCGCCATCCCGTTGTTTAACGAGCCGCGGACAGCTGTTTTGTTTGCGGAGTGCTTGAAAGAGAAGCTACCGAAAAAACGGGAGAGTGTTATTCCGGAAGAGGTTTTGCGGTGGAGCGAATGGATTGGCGGTAAGCCGGTTTAAACACATTACATGAATGTGGTAATAAGATTTTCACTTTTTTCTGGGCGAAAACTTTTGGTTTCTTTTGACGACGAATTAGTCCGAACACAAAATTAATTGGGTATTCACCTGAGGTGGCTGTAGTTGGTTTATTTTGTAATTGTTTCTGATTACTTGAGCTTTTGAAAAGTCAGTTTGTGTAGTATGTTTATTTTTTATATATGTGTAAGTATTATATACATGTCCCACTCTATGTGTATTAATGTAATATATTTAGTATGCTAACACTTGGCGTGCTCTGACATTGAACCTGATAGCATTTCAGTACATACCATCATGGACACGATTTGGAATAGTTGCAGTGCATTACGCGAATATGTGGGGAACCCCTAGATAACTTGAAGTGCAGTACCTGCGCAACAACAAGCCTCATCCTCTAAGCGACGGCATGGATAATAGATATCCAAAGTAATTGAGCTTATGCAACCTAGTTCTTTGTATTGCTTGCTAGATGCACAATGAATTATATGGTGGATAAATTTGGTTATAAAATATATATTCCGGCCGCTTCAACGGGAATACAACAAGGCAGGAAAGTTAACATTGACACATGAACTAACGTACCTGAGATAAGTTCGAACGCTAGTTACCCCTGAACTCTACGATTGTAATAGCAATGTCTGGCGACATTGGCGGACCCATCAAAAGAATACCCACAGAGAGATGTCTAGGCGATTGACAAATGTCTGCAATAGTCAACAGTCTGTGAGTACCAATTTATTCAATATCTATTTGCGTGACCTCTTAAGGCTGGATTGTTTAGCCGCTGATAGTAGATAGGCATGTTGCAGCTTACAAGTAAAGGCAGTAATGAGCCGCACCAATCGCTTCAAGGAGGCCCACTCTAAGGATAAGGTTATTCGTCGATCTATGCACGCACACTACGACCGGCGTTGCCTGATATCCGGCACTTTCCTCATCGCCGAAGCAACTGACGCTCATTCTTAGGCGGCGGATACAGAATGTTCCCGGCATCTATACGGAAGAGCAGATTGCGGCCTGGAAAAGGGTAACCGATGCCGTGCTCGCGATCGATGAACACGCTTGAAGACGCATTTGCTACTGCGGCCAAGAACGCATTCGCAGCCGGCTTTGATGGCGTGGAGATCTATGGTGCACCTCGTCGACCAAATTATCCAGGACGTGAGCAACCAGCGTACGGACGGAGCACGGTGGCTCTGTCGAAAACCGTGCCAAATTTGCGCTTGAGATCATCAACAAATTGGCCGCTGCCATCGGCGACGAGAAGGTCGGTATCAGACTTTCACCGTTTCACGATTCCAGTCTATGTGATGGAGGACCCTTATCCCCAGTTTTCGTACATCGTGTCAAAGTTACAGAAAAACCATCCTAAACTGGCGTACATCCACATGATCGAACCCCGTGTTTCCGGAGGCACGGACCGTGAGCCCAGGGGAGATGAGAGCACGGATCCGTACCAATAAGTTGTGGACCGGCACCTGGATCGCAGATGGTGGATTCACGGCCGAGATCGCGAAGACGTACGCTGCTGCGCATGACGATTTGTTGGTCGCGTTCGGACGGTATTTCGTTTCAAACCCTGACTTGGTAGCCAAGGTCAAGGAGAGAATTCCGTTTTACGTTGTATAACTGTGATACGGTCTCTCTGCCATAGTCCAAGGAGGTATATAATGATATTGAGTACGTGCCGGGAGTTGAAAGGGAAGTATTATTAGATGTAGAGATATTATGGAATGTATATTGGACTGTATGCATTAATATATTTAACGATAGAATGAATAAAATCAGTTGGAGTTCCCAAATGAAAAAAATGGGACGGCATGGCTCTAGGAAAATGCTCGCAAAGCTGGACTGGTGTATTTTGGCGCCGCCAGTGATAGGTCATGGTTTACACTGAACTCTATTGAGACGAGTAGGAAGTTAGCTGCAGATGAATCTGAGAATTGCAATCAAATACTACCCAGTTATTAGTCCTGCTGATTATAGTCCAGTCACCGCAGTCTCGGATGTCCCCAGTTTCAGAGTAGCCTCTCTTCAAAGTAGCGGTTACAACAGAACAATTCCAATTGCCGTTTTCCACACTACTTATTAACTAATTCGAGTTCACTTCCGGAGGTGAATCACCTGTTGAACCATGAGCCAGAGTGTTTTGGATGCGTTGGGTAAGCGGAAATTGTGTACAGAGATTCAAAGTGAAATGCTTCATCCCCTACCCCTGACACACCCCTGAACCCTGAAGGGTCTGCCCGGCAGTACTCGCCTTGCCAACTCAGTCAGTTCATCATGGCCAACATGAGCTCTACGTCGTGGCGGATAACCAGTAGGACGACGTGGACTACGACGCGCGGCAGTGGGCTTTGTTAGAGGCCGCCGAGGACGCAGTTTCTACCCGACCGAGAAGGGCACCCAAATGTGGTCAAAGGTGATGGCGCTGTTTACATGGTTCGACGTCTATCAGCCATCGTGTTGGACTGCAGAATGAACACCTTCGAGCGGGACCGTGGAGACGGTCAAGTTGTGTTTTGCCTTGTGAGCGCGACGCGATGGATAAGAGTGCAGGCCCGCCATGGGAAATGGGTCGTTGCGGATGGAGTCGGCGAAGCTATTATTATGTGTATTATTTGTTAATTGTTATGAATATTGCGTATTTCGGCTAAAGTATATTATCTTTTATTTGTCAGTATAGTACCTATCTGGACATCTGTTGGTCAGTAGGGGGCGGCCTGAGTCTGGCCTTACACCCTATTCTCTGACTGTCTGGTCTGGTGTACAGAACATTATCCCCTAACCCTATGATTTACGCTACTTTTGAAAAGCAGAAACGACACATTGAACTAATTGTGTTAATAATATTATCATACGATAATCCCGTGAGAATGCGCTCCAGGCTGAACATAGACATGTGATTCATAGGAGTATTAATTCTATCCTTAGAGGTGCGTCGGTAAGTAAGCTGTAAGGTGCGCGAGAGCAAACCACCAAAACGTCACCACGGCGTCCCCGACATCATCAACCTTGGTTCAAGACTCCTTCACCACCACCAACGTCAATACCCCGCGCCTTCTTCACCTCCAGCGCCTGGACTACAGAACTCTCCACATCAGAAGACGTGTTAATTAATAGATGATATTCTCAACTCAGCGAAACTAACTTGCATATGAGATCCCACCTAATCAAACAAATAAAGACCAACGCACTGACTATGCAACCTGGGTATCTTGGTGCTGTGCAGGTGTATTCTTCTCTGCATCATCTGGTGGACTCTTCTCGACGTCATACTCGTACTCTTCATCACGCTGACTTTCAAACGCGTGTCCGACTGACAAATCCGCAGAGCGATTCTCCGGTCCCAAGAACGAGACAATGAGCACGAATCCAAACACGCAGCCCATAAAACTAGCCATGACTTTAGCGTAATCGTAACGTTTGATGGTCGCATCGGCCGGAGTCTCGAGGGGGAAACGCATGCCGATTGTCGCTTCGATTGTGGAAGAGGCTGATGATGCGAGATTGCCCAGTTGGTATGCGAGACCAACAATAAATGCGCGGAGCGCTGGAGGAGAGAGCTCGGAAAGGTAGATTGGGATGACACCCCATGCACCCTGGACCATGAATTGCAGTAAGAAGACGGCAGCCATTATACCACCGTTACGGACAAATGCCCACGGATAGATCAGCGCGCCACCGAGAGTGCATGCAATGATGATGGTGAGACGACGACCCATAAAGTCGGACATGTGTCCGAATAACATACCACCGGCAATAGCACCCAGGTTCGCAACACACATAGTCACGGTGCGTTTGTTGGCACCAAACTCTAGCTGCACTTCGAGCATGGTAGGATACAAGTCCTGGGAACCATGGGACATGAAGTTGAAGCCGGCCATGATGACGACAAGGTAGATCATGATGTGCCAGTAGTTCTTAAAACTTGCTTTTGCCATCTGCATGAACGACGCCTTGTGAGACGCGCGCTCCATATTCTTTTGCGCCTTGTACGTTTCCGTCTCAGGCAGACATATCCGGAATAAGATGATTAGAACCGGAGGAACGGCCCCAAACCAGAATAATGAGCGCCAGCCATGAGATGTCGTGGTTGTCAAGGCACGATTGAAAATGACAGCAAGGAGATAGCCGAGCGCGTATCCTTCCTGAAGCATTCCGGAGATGATACCTCGGGCCACGAGAGGACAATCTTCGAGGGCTGTGGCGGCACAGTTACCGTATATACCACCCATGGCGATGCCAAAGAGAGCACGCACGGCGAGAAACTGCTCGTATGTCTGAACAAATCCGGTGCCCATTTCGCAAATAATGAAGAGCACGCAGTTCCAGATGAACGGCCACTTGCGGCCGTACTTGTCAGACAGCAGACCAAAGACAATTGCGCCGACAGAACGCAGCATCAGGACAATCGTAATGCCCCATGTGATGTCAGTCACGGTTCTGCCGAGAGACTCTGCGATGCTAGACGCGGTCAAGGAGACAGTGAAAAAGTCAAAAGCGTCCCATGTCCAGCCGGCGAAAGCGACGAGGAAAAAGAGCCACTGCTTTCTGTTGAGCAGTCCTAGGACACGGAATGGATTCTCGAATCGGACATTGGACGGGGGTTTGAGAGACGAAACTCTGGTTGCAAGGTGCTGGCTAAGGCGGACATGCCAGGGCCGCTTTCCATCCGAGGCAAGGGAAGCTGCCATTTAGACGACGAGATCAGCTGCAGAAATCACAGACGAAGAGCACAGGAGCACAGAGCGAACAGGAGCAATTATAATATGACAGATCTGACAGTATACAGCCTCAACAAGGCACGGTCACAGTGTACCGAACCCATTGTGTGATGCAGAAGCCACTACCATCTACTTGCTTCTCAACTACCTTTAGAGTTTAAAAGTGGTGCAGATCGCAATGGCGGAGCGTAGATATCAGCACGCACGCTGAACGTGTTATGTAACGCGGGAGTTGCTAACCGGCGCCGCACATTTGGGAACTTTCATATGAGTGCCGAGTCGGTCTGCACGAGGCGATTCGCGGTGACGTGCGTTCATCGCAGATCTGGTAGGAATCCAGACGAGATTCGCGAAAATCCACCGAGAGACGAGTCGCATAGAACTTTGCTACTTGTCGCAGCCTGGGTGGGTCGTACGTGATGTACCTCACATATTCATCCAGAAGATTAACGCCGAGGCATAGAATCTACGCTGGGGAATCAATTACACATACTGGCGTATTCGACTGACATGCTACATACGCTTAAAATGGCGATTATAATTGGCTAATTCTGTATAACCAATAATAGCCGTGAAGGATTTAGCAATGCACGACCTCCTGATATTAATGTTTTGCGAGAGGTAGCGTGAAGTGCACACATGTTCGAGGGTGTTGCTAAGTTGGGTGCTGCGCATCTGTAAACTAATAACAATGCAAATACTACATACGAAACTACTCACATATATCAAATAAGAAATCTAGCATATTCTAGGTTCCAAGAAGACGAAAGCACACATTGGCCACTGCTCGATGTACATATCTATTTCCACAACCTACCAAACGATGACAGATCCATCATAACAACTAAAAATGAAGCTTTAACTGGAATGTAATCGTGTTGTGTAGTATATAGTTGCCCGTATGTAATCGTATTCCTCATTAGGAACGTTAGGACTACAATAGCTGTCTTTGTCCTCAGGTTCAATGAACATTGAACCCTAAACTGCGAGAACACTTAATTGGCTTGCAGATCAATACTCGAAGGAAGCGGATATGTAACCGAGCTCTTTTCTATCTTATGTATTAGACTGCACAGTCACGGGTTACGATTTCTAGGGGTGTCCACGAATAACTTCGTAAATTTTCACGACAACTAAAGTATGAAATCACGCCTCCCTGGCCTGCCCCCAATTGAATTGCACGACCTAACGATTGCATGCTTCTGCCATCCATAAGCCGCACACGTAGCGGCACTACTTCACTTAATCAGCCAATAGTCATTTATATCTTGCGGCGTCATTTTCAGGGGTTTCTTTCATGACGTCGAGCAAGCCCCGCGGGAACAGGCTTCCCAAAAGCGAGGAAGTGGAAACACTGCAATTTAGCGCCTGTCATCTTGCGCATGCGCTCAGGGTATCCTCCCAAGTCACTCTGTACCATTCGTGCCCGGGTGCAAAGCAAGGACCAAAGTGAACGTACCCTAACCCATCATCCAATATTGGCCCTTACAAGCCCATAAGATCTACAGAACTTCCGGGCTTAGATTCTGAACTTATTTTCACATTAGCCGCCTATCTGGCCATTGCATCTTGCCACTTCTAGCCTACTGTGATATCTATATTATCCATCATCAAATATCCACATAACGCCATTAATGATTACACTCGCAATCCCTTCACGACAATTTAAACATGTCCCGCAACTTCTCATTTCGTTTCTTCAACGGACTAATCGTCTTCGCTCCCAGAAACGCTCTCTGAGCAACCGGCGCAGCCATTTTCGTACGCGAGGCTACATCCAACCTTGCTTTCTTCGGCTCGCTCTCCAGGCTGCCTTCGTTCACATCGTCAAAAAGTGTAGCACCGCGGGATGGGCCGAGCTTCCGTTTCTTCTTCTTTTGTTGCACTGCCAATGCCGAACTTTCTAAGTCCTCAGACACAAGTGCTGCTAGCGATGCCGCCGTGGATGCGCTTCTCCGACGCTGGACTGGTTTCTGCAGTGCCGCATTGGACGTCTTTGGTTTCGCTGTAGGCTCAACGTAATCTGAATCGCTTCTTGACGTAGACTCTGAGGACTCATCTCTCGCCTTTTCAACTTCTATTGATTTCTCATATTGCCGGTTGGTATCCACAGGACTCAGCGGCATCACACCGGACTGGCGATTTAAAAATGGCGTCATTGAAAAACTCGATTGTGCCAACAGCTTCTCAGGAGCCACGTCCTCCTTCGAACGCAAATTCTGTGGTTGTGAACGATCAGGCCCAGGCGCGAACAGCAGCGAAGTCGCGGGTGCTTCGACTCTAGCTGACCTTTTTCCAGTCGTGTTTTTGAGCTGTGATCGTGCTGCGTCTAATTTCGTCTCCAACGCCGCCTGCTTTTCCTGGAACTGCTCTTTGGCTTTAGCTAGCTCGTTCTGTGCCTTTTCTGTGAGCATTGTCTGACGAGTCAGCTGCGTTGTTAGTGCCGTTATTTCGTCCCTGTGCTGCTTCTCAAGGATCGTTAATTCCTTCTTGTCAGCCTTACTGGCAGCGTTTCGTTCTCGTAGTGACTCCTTCTCGATCTCCCGCACTTTCTTTTGAAGCTCCTTGCATATTTCCTCAAGCTCCTTGTTGCGTGTCTTCAATGTCGCATTCTCGTTCCCCATTTTGTTTGCACTGTCTTCCACCGCTCCTAGCCGTCTCTCCAATTCGCTGGATTTCCTCTCCGCTTGAATAGCTTTTTCCTCTGTTGCTTTTTCCCGCGCACCAGTAACATTATTCAGTGACTTCATTTGGTCCTTCAACGTCTTGATTTCCATCATCAACTTGAGATTCTCGCGCGTAACCTCATTTGACTTTTTCAGGCTCTCGACCATTTCTCTGCTGGCCGTGGCACTTTCTTTTTGCGCCTCTACTAATTTCTTCTCAGTGGTTTCCTTTGTTTGTTCAATTGCAGCATACCGCTTCTCGCTCAGCGTCAAATCACTTTGTAACTTCGCATTTTCTTTCACAATGTCTTTGAGTGTGATTTCAAGCCGTTTGGTGTTGATTTCTAAGCTCTTCCTTTCACTTACCTGCTCCACAAGTTGGCGTTCGAGCTCAGATTTCTGCTGTTCCAGTTTAACAGTCAGAATCTCAGATAATCTATCCTGCTCGTACAGGTCTTGCAATTGTATTGCATGGATGGAGTCATGGTATTGCATGTGGAGTAGTGCTACCGTCTATCGTTTCGTATTAGTAAATGAGTAAATGTAGCCGAATAGAGATCGAAATGACTTACTTCGCTTAAGTCGGCTAGAGTCGGATCTTTTATACCAGCCATTGTTTGCTCATATCGTCAGAAGGGTCTGGGAAATAAACGTTTAGGAGCCGAGGAACGCTGATGATGTCGCGAATGAGGGAGATGGGAGACAAGTATGATTGTTTGTTTCCTTGACCCGGGAGGGTAACACCTGTCACCAGGCCAACGGCCGGTGACCACCGCCACTCTTTGCCTCCGCCGTCAAGGCAAGACCACCGCCGACGTGTTCATTACTCCCACCGCGATTAACGACAGCGATCCGTCAAGACCAGACTCCTGCAATTGAATCTCAGCACTCAATTGATCCGGTGATAGTCTTAACCATGCGGCAGACTCTGCGCGTCTTCATTTTCGTGTTGTTGGCGACGATTTTTGGGGTTGCTGTCGTGGCGAAGAAAGAGGAGTTGCATGACGAGAATTATATGAAGAAACTCCTCAAGAGTTCGAGTCTGCGACCAGGCGTGATCAGGCTGACCGACAATAATTTCGACAGCGTTGTGTCCGCGCCGCGGGACTACGGTCTTGTCGTGCTGTTAACTGCCGAAGCCCCGCAAATGGGATGTCATCTCTGCAGAGAGTTTAGGCCGGATTACAATTTAGTTGCCCAGTCATGGCATCAGGAGCATCCCAAGGGTGGCGACGGTTTGTATTTTGGTGTGCTGGACTTTAGGGATGGGCAGAAAACATTTCAGAAGTTGCAGTTGAAGACGGCGCCGAACTTGTGGGTTTATTCGCCGACTGTCGGTGCGGATGCTGGGCCGGTGCAACACTTTAATTACGAGATTGTCGGAGTGTACGTACACGTATTGATTCGCGATCGATTGGATTCTAATGATAATAGCCCCGACGTTCCAGGTTCCATCATCAGATTCATTGAGTCGCACGTATCTGGCGTGCATCTCACTATCCACCGACCGCGCGACTACAGCAAAGTTGCTATGCCAATCATCTTCACGCTCGCTGGCCTCGGTAGTATCAAATACATCTACCCATTCCTCCGTCCCGTTATTGAATCCCGCGCAATCTGGGCCGGCCTCTCGCTCGTGCTGATCCTCATGTTCACTTCCGGTCACATGTTCAATAACATCCGACATACACCGTATGTCGCTGGGAACAGAGACGGTGGCGTGCAGTACGTGGCACCCGGGTTTTCCAGCCAATATGGGTTTGAAACGCAGGCGATCGCAGTGCTTTACGCGTTCCTTGCCTTCGGGGCAATTTCCCTGGCCACTAAAACACCACGGATCCCAACCCGGACAAAACAGACAATGGCTATAGGGACGTGGTGTACTCTGGTCTTGTGTTTGTTTAGTTTGTTGCTGTTCATATTTAGATTGAAGAATCGGGGGTATCCGTTTTCATTGCCACCTATGACAAAGTAGCCATAACCCGAGTACGGCATCTGTAGTGGTGTCCATAGGTGGAAGTATTTTATTACCAATTTTGAACAGAAAAGTGTTTGGTCGATAGTTCTTGTACAAAATTGAAGCGCTCACAAGTATGACTTATTTATCGCGCGCGTCCAGAAACTCTGAAAAAAGTCTACTCTTGGATCGGGATTTAATTGATTTGGATATATTCATTTTAGTTGTTCTATATGTAAACACCTATCTAATGACCCTAACCCGAAGTCGAGGGCACAATGAGCGATGCAACAAATTGACAAAAGCCCAGTAGCATTTTGTACTTACAGATCACATGGTGACGAGTTATAATATTTAGGTACCCTAACTAATGATTTTTTCAAGTCCAGGTATCTATATTGGGGCAAAGCTGGGAATATTTGCTCCCTTTGTGGACGGCTAAATGCAGGATATCTAATGAGATGGGCCATTAAATAACCATCAGATTATGGCAAGCCCTAGTTGTGATGACCTCACCAACAGTAAATTTAACGTCCAACATGGAGTTAAAACAAACAAGGGCGTGACTCAACTTAGAACTACGCATCCTAAAATTTCTGTAAAACCCATCCGACGGCTCACCCTATCGCGCACTCCACTTTCTCAACCCTATACTGGACATATGCATATTTATATAAAGATATAGAGCAAGATGACTTTCGGTACTGTGCATGTTTTAGATCTCGACAGTGGGAATTTACGGTCCCTGTCGAATGCGCTTACAAAACTCGGGTATGAAGTAAAATGGATCAAGAAGCCTAGCGACGGTCTTGACAAAGCAGAGGTACGAAGGATCCTCCATTCCAACAAAGACAACTATTGACAATTGCCTAGATCTTATTGTTCCCCGGTGTCGGCAACTTTGGTCATGTCATTGGCGAACTATGGAACCGCGGATTCGTCGAGCCATTACGCGCATACATCGCCTCTGGGAGGCCACTAATGGGCATCTGCGTCGGCTTGCAAGCATTGTTCTCTGGCTCCACTGAGTCGCCAGGCGTGAAAGGTATCGGTATTATTCCAGCTGAACTCCAGATTTTCAATGATTCGACAAAGTCAGTGCCGCATATCGGATGGAATAGCGCGTCTGTTACAAATGTAGCGGATGAAGGACTGTATGGCTTGTGCGCTGAGAGCAAGTATTATTATGTGCATTCGTACCACGCGGATACTGAGGTGCCGTTACGTGAGGGCTGGACTGTTGCTATCGGAAACTACAATGGTGAAGTATTCGTCGGCGCTATGAGCAGAGACAACGTTTTCGCAACCCAGTTTCATCCAGAAAAAAGTGGTGTCGCAGGGTTACGCGTGCTTCGGGCATTTTTGCAGGGAAACCGGATATCGAAGGCGCAGGCTTCACAGACGGATATTTTGAAGAAGAATTTAGGGCTGACGAAACGTGTGATTGCATGCTTGGATGTGCGGACGAATGATGAAGGGGATTTGGTTGTTACGAAGGGTGATCAGTACGACGTACGTGAGCAAACCGCGACAGCCACCGCCGGGGGTAAGGTCCGTAACTTGGGAAAGCCTGTTGAAGTTGCGGAAAGATACTATCTCCAAGGCGCTGACGAGGTTACGTTTCTTAACATCACGTCGTTTAGAAATTGTCCACTTGTGGATACGCCTATGCTTGAGATTCTAAGAAAGACCAGCGAGACTGTGTTCGTACCGTTGACAATCGGTGGCGGAATTAGGGATATAATTGACCCAGATGGCACGAAAATTAGTGCGTTGGACGTCGCATCGATGTACTTCCGGTCCGGCGCTGATAAAGTCTCGATCGGCAGCGACGCGGTCCTTGCGGCCGAGAAATTTTACGCGCGAGGTGAAGTTTTGTCTGGCGAGACGCCTATGGAGATGATCTCAAGAGCATATGGCGTACAGGCCGTTGTTGTCTCGGTCGACCCGAAGCGAGTATATGTTTCGTCAAAGGAATGCACGAAGCATCACGTTATCAAGACCTCGTGTCCTGGCCCCAACGGCGAGGAGTACGCGTGGTATCAGTGCACCATAAAAGGTGGTCGAGAACTACGAGATCTCGACGTGCGGCAACTAGTCATGGCTGTCGAGAAGATGGGTGCTGGTGAGATTCTACTCAATTGCATCGACAAAGACGGCACCAATTCCGGCTTCGATCTAGACTTGATCAACGACGTCAAGAGCACTGTCAAGATCCCAGTTATCGCATCGTCTGGGGCAGGTAAGCCAGAGCACTTCCTAGAAGTTTTCGAAAAGACGACTACAGATGCGGCTCTTGGGGCTGGTATGTTTCACAGAAATGAGTATAAAGTTGCAGATGTCAAGAATTATCTTAGCGATCATGGGTTATTGGTGCGAAATGAGTCGGAGCTAGCACTGTAGATGAATATAGATGTGTATTTTAGTTTGGCATTTGATTATCTGCGTAAACGGGTTTGTTTAGGTCCTTTATTTGTAATAAGATGCTTTTGACAGATACATATATACATCAATTAAGTCTACTGCTTCTTGTTCATGCAAAAAGAACACATGTAGAATCGGATGCTTAAGTGCATAGCATGTGCAGCATATAAGGGCTAATTGTGAACGTTTCTCTCACTTGTGCGCTAAGTGCAGCTAACGTTTGTCGGCATGTGGGACGCGAACGGACCATCACTCCAATATCTCAAAACTCCTACGAGGTTCAATAATTCGGACCTTGCATTTCTGTGAGCCATCTATTCCAATAGATATATTATTGGAAATTATTGGGACTTAAGCGTTAAATGTATCGACTCTAGACGGTATTCCCGTGTCTGGACCCCATATTTCGAGGCACTATCGCACATCTACCTTGGTTCTCTCCTGTCGGACCGCCCCAACTTACGACACGCTTTCCTTTCCTCGCCACACATTGAATTGATCTTCGCAGATGCTAGCGCAGGCTGCATCGCGGACATCGACACAGTCCGCAGCAAGCCACACCGTGAACGGATCCGCGTCCACTCGCGCGTCCCCCCAGCCTCTCAAGAAAACTGCAAGCCCGATGATGCAAAGCGCCTTACCTGGTGGCCATGCCGCCCAAACAACTACTACCACTAACACGCCGTCAAAGCCGCAGCGACCGGCGCGAAGAATCGAGGTGGAGCAACTGATGAACGACTTTCGACGAGCTCTGGGCACCAACTGGGCTCAGTATCGGGAAATCATAACTAGTTTCCTGACCGGCCATCTCACTCGAATCGAACTCGAATGCGAGCTCTCAGTGATTCTTGATAAGAGTATGGTGAGGATGCATAATCAATTTTTGCTCGCGAGTTTGGCGAACGCATTGAGAGATCCACCACCGTCAACGAATGGGCTACCAGCGTGGAATATGCGGTCGAAGGATGCGCCGTTGCGGATAGCGAAGAATTCAGGTGATCCAGTTGTTGCTAAGTTAAAATCTGAAATTATGGGATTTACGCCGAGGGAGCGAAGAAGAATAAAAGCGATCACCCGAGTATGTAGTGGATATGTGATATTTACCTCTGTTGCCCGTAGCTGACTCTATTACCCAGGACGCAGGAAAGAAGGGCCCCATACCATCAACAATCGTTCTCACGAAACAAGCCAGATCGGTTAAGTTTCCAAGCGTCAAGGACAAAGAAAAATCGAAGACCAGTACGTCTCCGGATCCACAAATTTCAAAAACTTGTACTGACATACGGTATATAGATATAACACAGGAGATCACTCAGAGCTATCAAGCTCCACTTGCGACCGAATCATTTGAACTTCCTGATACAGATAACATGCGGACCCGAATTTTGGGGATAGCGTATGAACATGGACTATTAGATGGCATTGCGAACGATGTTCCAGATATTGTATTAGCCGGTCTGGAATATCATCTAAGAGATTTCTTGCAGCAATTGCTGGATCGGGTGCGGCCGAAAAAGCACAAGAAAATGTCTGACACAACCTTTGTGTCATTGGCAAATGCGTCAGCGCAGTTTATCACGCATACGAGTACTAAAGAGAGCGTGAATGGTACTGCTGAGAACGGAGTCAAGTCTGGTGCTGCTGTTGTAAACGGTGTGAAAGCCAAACGACAACGATCGCAACAATATGAAGATGAGAATATCATTACCGCTGAGGATATGGCACTGGCATTAGAACTCGCACCACACAGTATAGTTGAACCCAGCGGGCCACTGTATAGATTGTGGGACGTTATGTTGCGGGATGAAATTGACGACTTTCCTGCGCCTTCTATTCAGCAGTGAGTCTGCTGTTATTAATTAGACTTGCAAGATTGACGTTTTGTACATAGTTATCTTTTGTCATGATAGCATTTAGAACGTGTTGTATGTGATTTTATGACATTTTTCTTTTGGTGCTGGTCTGGGTCTTCTGGTAAATTTTGTACTATACAGTTTCTTTTTGCGAGGATGCTTATATTATCTGCTATGCAATACTTGTTCATTATGGTCTTTAGTCATGGCGCTTCGGTTCTTATTCCATATAGATAGAATGCAATTTGCAATATCTGTAGTTTGACGTTATGTAGTCATAACCGCTTGTGAGATATGTTGACAGTACTGCCGCGACAACTTCCACCTCCAGATTGCCCCTGAAGGATCGTTCCCAAAGCTCAGTGATTAGAACTTCCATACAGCCGATATACTAGCCACTTGTATTGCGATTAGATGGTCTAAAAGATAGCATACGTGGTATACTGTATTAGAGCTCGGCGACAAAATGTCTAGACTATCCAGGTTTGTTTGCTTCACTCAGCAAGTGGTGGAATATCATCTAGGATATCGTTCGAATTACATTGTCGGCATATATAGACATCCACAAATTCTACGCCGTTACTCCCAAGTTGCAAGTCCCAAAGATACACAGGGAGCTAAAAATGCTCAGATATCCAGCAACGAACGTCAAATATCTTTCAAAGATGCTACTTTTGAAAATACGTTGCTCCGCGACGCCTGCTCCTGCAGTATATGTCTGGACACTTCGACGCAGCAGAGACGATTCTCAACCGGCCAGATTCCACTAGATGTCCGCCCGAAATCTCTAGTGCAAGCGAATAAGAACGGGGAATATGAAGTAACGTGGACTGCGAAAGGAGTGGAGGATCATATGAGCGTATATTCCCAGGAACGAATAGCGCAACTCGCATCACCGTTGTGGCGGTATAATAATAGATGGCGATTTGCACGGGATGCAGTGTTGTGGGACGCGGACACTCTACGTGGGAATTTAGTGTCGCGGCTATACGATGATTATATGAATGACGAAGAAGCATTTAAAGATGTAGTGCTCGGGCTGTACAGAACGGGATTGGCATTCCTTAGAGATTCCCCCACAAAGGAGTGTACTGGTGATATGGAAATTGTGGTCGAGAAAATCGCGAAAAAGATAGGATATATTAAGGAGACATTCTACGGTACATCGTGGGATGTCGTTTCACGGCCCGACGCGAAGAATATTGCGTGAGGGGTTGCGTGATGAATTGTCATTCGGATTCGTCGACTAATTCTCAGTAGATACACATCGGAGAACCTGCCACTCCATATGGACCTCCTCTACTACGAGTCTCCACCTGGAGTACAACTTCTTCACTGCATAGCTAACCGCGCCGAAGGCGGAGAATCTGTCTACGCTGACTCGTTTCATGCTGCATATCAGCTCCTCGAGGACGACCCAATATCTTTCTATAATCTCACGATGTTCCCAATTACATTCCACTACCGCAACGATGGCTATCATTACGTGTACACGCGACCACTGATCGAGCTCGATAATTTCTACACGAAGCCTACACCAGAACATCCCGTCGTTCGGATAAAATGTGTGAATTATTCCCCTCCTTTCCAGGCGCCATTCGAACATTTTGTCACCCATTCTGAGACTGCTGAAAGGAACGTCGAGTTCGGAGAGTTTATACGAGCATTTAATAAGTTTGAAAAGATCATCTATAAACCTTCGCAGCAGTTTGAAAGTAAATTCAAACCTGGCGATGTTGCACTGTTTATGAATAGGAGAGTGCTCCATAGCCGTCGTCGGTTTACACTGACGTCATCAACGCAGGGCAACAATGATGATGGCAGCTATGGACGGTGGTTGAAGGGGACGTATTTAGATATCGATAGTTTCTATTCAAAACTGCGCGAATTATCAGGATTGTGAAGTCGCACTGTAAATGGTCGTCGTCGGAGTTTGGACGATTCTTCATGAGCACTTAGATTAATAGCACAGTATCTGATGAAAGGAATTGGAAATTACATATAATGTCTGAAAAAGAAGGACTTCATTTAACTACCCATCAAATACAATAGTCATATACATGATCATATACATGCCACAGATCTAAAACGCAGTTGCATTATACCCAGACGTCCAGTTCATTCCGCCTATACTCATCTTCCTCGATCTGCGGATAATATGGCACCATTGCATCTGCACTCTGCACATAAGCAGAATCATACAATCGCCAATACGGTTGTCGTACTTTCCGCGCCGGATGAAATAATCCTGCCCACGTGTAATTCATCACAATTCCAACGCCAACACAATTTCTGATTGCCTCGATACCATCAATTATGCGGTCAATAACGTGAGGCGACGTTTCAAAGATGTTAGGCATAAGGAGATTCAGCATATGGACCATGGTATCCTCACATCCAAGACCGATACATCCCAAAGCAATATGTTTGACGACAGTAGCCGCTGTTTGCCGGTGGACTTGATCACGATCGATTAGTGCATCTTCAAGTAGTGGAGCCACGGCGTAAACATAGTCCTTAGCCATTTCACCAATATATTCGAAAAGGAAACTCAGTGACTTAAGAACGCCATTCTGGACATTCAGTTCTGGCACACGATATTCGTTCATCAAAGCTGGCAGAACAGTGAATGGTGCACAGGTCTCTGCCACGATTCCAATGGCGACGGCCGTACACACACGCGATTGACGTTCCTGTACTCGGAGATTGTTGAGAAGAGTAACCAGGACGTCCTGTGGACCGATAGCCTTCGCAATGTAACCTAATTCCAGTGTGAGCATATCATTTATCACTATCATTAAGAATGACTACATACCAAATGTATTATTAGCAGCTCTTCGGATACCCTTCTTGTGAGCTTTCAACATATCCAATAATTCAAAGCAAATGCGCATCCATTCTCTGGCGCTAACATATTCTGCACCACGATCCGCAATTCGACCAACAAGATCAATCGTGTTCTCCTGTACTTTTTCGTGTCGGTTTCGCAAAATAGGAGTGAGTCGTGGAAGAAGATCTCGAATGGGAGGCTGCATTTCAGATATACCAACCACTGTGACAATACTTCGCAGTGCCCCCAGAATGGATCCCAAGACTTCCGGGTATTCTTCACCGAGATATTCATACAACACGACACCAAGCTTGCCCATAAGAACATCCTCACCGCAATTATTCATGACAACAGCAATTCTAGTAATGAGATCCGCAGATTGCTGCCGAACCGTCGCTGACTTGTTGTTCAATCGCCAGAGAATTGTTGATACAATTTGTGACAAGTATGGTTTAGTTCGTAGACCAAGCGCATTGACAACCGTGCCGAATCCGTTCAGTAGAATATTGTCTTCGATAGTCTGTTCTTGGAACGCGAATAGTATGCCATCGATCAGTCGTTCCTCCAATCTTTCTGAAATATCAGTTGCACCTAAAGCAGCGACAACTTTCTCGATAGTCTCCACCCCCATTTTTCTGTACGCCTCGGACTCGTCCTTCAGCACGTCCACTATCCTCTCGACGATTTCTGCAACACCCACTTTCTGTGCAAGCTCGACAGTGGTGTCGACAACCTGTCTATAATTCCGACGATCGAGAGCCATACGGCGAACCCAGAAGCTCTTGAAAAACGACGGCAAAACTTCCTCCCGCAAATATTGTGCGGTGACACCTTCCGTCGACGCGCACTGCTGGACGACGCGAAGTACAATCTTCTTCATCTCCTCATCCGGCGAGTTAAACTCTCGTATGAGAATAACCATGACTTCCTTAGTGTAATAGTTGGCGTATTCGGGATCCATAAGAGGAATTATGAATCCAATACATTTCAGGAATGCCGCCAGACCTTTTCCACGGTGCCTTCGAATTCCGAGCCACAGAGGTTCCAGCACAGAGTCGAATGATTCGATACCATATGGGGCCGCAGCTTCAGCCAGCGCGCCGAGTGCCAAGGAAGTGACCGTTCGTACTTTGGCTTGTTCATCAGTCAAACACGGTGCAATGCAGTCAACCAGGCCCTTAAGATGTGGTAGCACTGCACAGCCCATGAGCACTGCTATCTGCTGAATAATTTTAACACCAGTATGACGGGCCTGCCAGGACTTCTTCGAAGAGCACACTGCCTTCAAAAATGGTAGCAATGCGGGAACCCCAAGTGCTGAGGCGACGACTGCAAAAGCTCTAGATGTAGTATTCCGAACATATTCGTCGACATGATCAATATCTGGCCGCATGGTTGCAATCATATGAGCAAGGCCAGCCGCCTTGGCAAGATTGGCAATGATTTCACGACCTTCGACTCTTGCGTAATAATCTTCATCAATCAACATTGGCTCGACAACGACCAGGATCTTGTGTGTGAACGGTCTAACCATATCATCAAGCTTGTAGAGAATGCGGTCGATGACCTTCACGAGTAAATGACGCTCCTGATCCTCGAGTGTGCGTTCCATCAGTAATGGAAGAATCAAGTCGAATAATGCGGTTGCGCCAAACTGACGCGCGTTGTCTGTAAGTTGTCGTAGAGCTGTCTTTCTCATCGGCGGCGTACCGTTCTTCACCTTAAGAAGCAGCCTGAGAATCTTTCGCTGCTTCAGCTCGTCGATTCCCAGTTCCGACTCCTGACTGCCGTCTGCCAATTTTCCAAAATACTTCATATCTTCCTGTTTGAAATACTGCAACTCGCCAACTCCAGGAATATTCGTAGGAATTTGCTTCGCCATGCCTGTGCTCACCGCAGTATTTTCGTCAAACATCATGAACCCGCCACCACTACCAGTCTGCGCTGGAGTCTGCATCAACTTTCGTGCTGGCGTGACGATAGGAACATATCCCGCGGGAGGTTCGAGAATAACATATCCCTCAGAAGGTAATAGTCGATCCAACTCTTCATCTGGCAAAAACCCGCCTCCAGTTGCCATAGGCAAGATTCCGCCCGCACTCGCAGATGGGTGTAATGGCGTCTGCATACCCAGTGCTGCGGACCCAATCGGGGTGGCCTCCAACGACGGCGCCTGATCCCAGCGCGACCTCCGCGGTGTAGCCTCAACCTCGTCCCATCGTGACTTCTTCTTTGGCGCGGGTTCCACAGATTCTATCTTCGCCTCAAGCTTCGATTCGAGATCTTCCTCGGTCTTGACCGCGACGGGCTCAACGACATCCCACCTCCGCTTGCGAGCACGAGGTTTTAAGTCCAGTTCTGGAGATTCCTCTTTTACCCTTGAAGGCGCCATAAGTCTACTTGTGGTCTCGCGATAATAAGTAGATGTAGATGCTAGATTGATTAATACCACTAACTCGAACACTATGAGGGAGTTTGAGTAAATCTCTCAAGCAATCGTCGAAAGTAATGGAACTGGCCGTCCGACAGCCGCCATAAATCTTGTGCGGTTATGGCTGCAATCGCCGCCAGAATTCTAGCTTATGTAGGTAATTCTGGTAACAAGGGTGCGCCGCAGACCTGGGTTTTATTTTTTGCTGACTGGGGTTATTCGGCTCCACAATAAATAGCTCCTGATTTGGTGACAAATAGAGCCAGATGACCAAGTGTTACTCTGTTAGTGTCAGAGTCGACGTGTCCGGTTCTAGAATCAGATCAACATACTACCTCTCGCAATCGGTACCATACAATCACAAGAACTCGCCAGGGCTGCTTCAATTCACGGGCCAAGGCACAATGGCCTCTATGATCTACAAGACACTGCAGCTGTACTTGCTACTTTTGCTAGTCGTTCGTTCAGAAGCAGCGGCATTTGTCCCATCTTCTGCCTTTCAGATTCAGAACTTGTTCCGGACGGTTGATCTAACAAAATCGTATTTGCGCGAGTCGGCATCGTTTATAATTGAAAATATTTCTGAAGAACCGCAGAATGAATATTATGTTGCGGTACCGTCCGAGATTGTGGGAAATGCCACAGACAGTCATTTAGCGATAATGGAAGTGAAGGAGAAGAGAGTAGATCCAGCTGTCAGCTTGGTCGTCGAGGTCGGACCTTCTAATACGGATCTGTAAGTCGGAATTAGCTTAGACATTTAATGTTAGCTCGTACTGTTCAGAGCTAATTGGTGGGTTTCCAAGTGGTGTGCAGTTCTACAAGGTGCAGCTCAGCAAACCCCTAACAGCGGGGGAGACTTCTACAATCCAGATGGCTACGGCGACAATTGGTGCACTGGAAGCTCAGCCGAAGTTGATTAAGCAGCCCGAGGCCCAGAATCTGTTGTGGACTGGCTCGAAGCTGGCGTTGAGCCCATACAAGGTTGCCCGGCAAAGGACTAAGGTCAAGTATGCAACGCAATGGTCTCATTAGTAAACCTCTAGCTAACGTAGCCAAAGGCTTCCTGATCGTGGTGCTAATGCTTACTCAAAAACAAAGAACGATCCTCAGGTTGAAGATACCACCCTGACTTACGGCCCCTACGTCGACTCCGAACCATTTGCCACGGAAACGATTCAGGTTCGATACGAGTATCACTTCCCAGTTGTCGAGATTACCAAACTAGAGCGTGAATTGTGGGTGTCACACTCTGGTGGTAATCTTGCAACCGAAGAGCGCTACTGGATGACAAATTCCGCTGCCAAGTATGTCACTTGTAATTGCATTTCGGGCTTCCATACTAATTGTATAGACTGTCGGAGGCTTTCTCGCGACTACGATGGCAAGCTTCCGGTATGGCTGGTGAGCGATCTACAGCAATCAAAGGTTTTTTGGTTCGTCTTCGCCCCGGAGCTCGTGACGTCTACTTCACTGACGAAATCGGTAACGTATCGACCAGCAATTTCCGCGCAGACATCCGTGATCCCGTTCTAGACTTCCGTCCACGATACCCCATCTTTGGTGGCTGGAATTATTCTTTTACCCTGGGATGGAACCACGACCTTGGACGCAGTTTGAGGGTTTTGTCATCAGAAGACTCCGGGAGTGATACCTATGTGCTTCGCGTGCCTCTTCTGGAGGGACCGGACAATGCGGCATATGACGTGGCGGAAGTCTCGATAATCTTGCCTGAAGGTGCGAATGTTGTGCACATCTTTTCTACCTATGGAGACTACACGAAGGAGGAGTCGTTGCTCAAGTCACATCTGGATACTATTGGGCGGACTGTCGTTAAGCTAACCCTCAACAACATCGTTGACGAGCATCGACGGAACGAGCTCTATGTACGTACCAGCATCAGCACAGTAAGGAGACCAAAAGCTAACGTACCATAGATCACATACACGTACTCATCCGCTTCAAGTCTGCATAAGCCAATTATTGTTTCAGCTGCTATCGCTGCAATATTCTTTGCATGGATTATTCTCGGACGAATTGACGTGAGCATATCAAAGTAGAATGGTAATGTGAAGGACTGCTACGGGTTATTAGCAATTTATTTGTAAAATATTTTGTCGATCGACATTTAAAATATGCTTAGATATTCTTAAGGATAAAAGTTAGTATTGCAGCAGACAGTACACTCTATAAGGCTAATGCAAGTACTGATGATACTTCAAACCATAAACCCGCTATATAATGTCTAGTCGTTGTTCTTGCTCTCCTGCGCGAAATTAAAGTGTACGTGTTGAGTGTGGAACAGCATCACCGAGATTCGCAAAGAACTTGGTGCTGGTATAACTGGCGGCTTGCGCCTCAGCCTCTGATTTCTGCTTGAGCGCCTTGCTTGACGCGCACTAAGTTTGGATCTATGATCGCGACGACATTGAGTCTCTGTCCGAGGAGTTTCTACAAGAGCATGTATATCGAAAGTTGCAAATAATATTCCCGATTTAACAGACCTCAAGTCATAGAGAATGATTCCACGACACACCGTCGTTACCACATGCTCCGGACGCACTCATTTCTTCCCCAATCCTCTCACGGAGTTAATTAGCTTTCCGCTCCAAGACATAGACCATCTATATTCGAATCAATCACCATGTAGCAGAGGTTGAATTAATCCTTTGGCCATGTGCAATCTAGACGTCCTCAAGGAGATACTCCGCTTAGAAGTAAATCTTTCCTATGGGATACTTCGCTTAAGTTATAGGATCTTCAGATATATATGCCCGATCTTAACCGTAAACGGCCTACTGTATTGTTTTTAGTGAACACTGTATACTCGCTAACTGAGTTTCCGAAACCGCACCCGTGTACATCGCCCAGGCCAGTCTAGAATCTCATTGGCGCCTGTCTCATCCAATTTATTGTGTGGTGACCGTCGCACACCAGTTCCCCGCAATGGTGCGGCTCAATTATTGAACATCAGGTAGATGCTGGTGCTGGCATTCGGAGTTTGTGCACTGACGATGAGTGCATTGCCTTAATTCTGCCTGACTACGGGGCATCTGATTACACTGACTGTATAGAGTAGGTTTTAGTTAATGGCATTACATTTCATGAATTTGTTATCCTGGTAGAGTAATTACTTACAAAAAAAGTATGCTGGTCAATTTTAGTTATTTACGTTCCGCGATGAGGTTCGACGAGCGTCTCGCGAGAACTCTAATTGCACCCAAAGCCTTCACTAAATTGATCACGTTCCCCGCAGAACGTCATCAGCGTCGCCAAGGACGTACCTGGAATTGGTTTAAAAAATTCTGGTAAACTATGATCAGGCTTCTTTTGACCTGGGACGATTCATACTAATGTTCTAGCTCGCTGCTTTGCGCTACGACGTATGAGATTATCATAGACTGGTATAGAACACCGACGAGTGACTCCTGAATTGCGTGACGGTCGGTGGTTCAGATGTCTTCCCCAGGGGTACTAAGGTCAGATTAAACATTATCCTCAAGTTTGTCGTCGGGGGGGAGGCTTTTTGGTGTGGCGGCTCCGTATGAAAATAATTGCCCGGCGGATCGGCACTAGGCTCATCCAACATTGGAACTTGCAGACTGTACATTTATTGTCCTTCGTTGCGTGCTCCCAGCAAATACAGGTGTGCGCTTGCAGGAGCGGTTAGCAATGCAATGTCCCGATCGGAGACCCGACAGTCGCTTTCGTCGGCCAGCGCACCTTCCCCGATTGATGGTAATAATGCCCCGAATGCTAGCGTCACGACGAATCAAGTGCCGTACAGAAAGTCATCAGCATCATTGCCTTCCGCACTTCCTACCCAAAAACAAGAGGAGCCGCCGCCAGGGACTTCGCCGCGCGGAGAAACACTCGCCGAAATGCCGCTGATGAACCTCGACAAAGGCTTGGTTGGTTGGGAATCGACCCAAGACCGAGAAAACCCAATGAACTGGACCGCGTTGCGAAAATGGCGGACAATGACGCTCGTGATTATTTCTTGCTTCATGCTGCCATTCACATCCACGGTGTTTGCACCAGGTGAATCGTACGTGGCAGCGGACTTTCATGAAAGTAATCTAGTGGTGTTGTCCCTCATGATTTCGCTGTTTGTCTTCGGATTTGGATGGGGACCTATGCTGCTTCATGCTCCTCTGAGTGAATTGTATGGCAGGAAGTACGTTATTGCTATATCGAATTTTATCTTCGCGATGTTCCAGCTGGGATGTTCGTTGGTCAACGGCACGGCCGCGTTCATGGTCTGCCGTTTTCTTGGAGGATTTCTGGGATGCGCAGGAATTGTTGTCGGCGGTGGCGTGATATCCGACATGTTCACCAAAGAGAACGTCGGAAGTGCGTATAATTTGGTCTCCAATTGTAGGCAGCTGTCTCCGGGTTATGCTAATAAAGTTGTAGAAGCATCAGCAATGTTTGGGCTCGGTCCATTGTTGGGACCTGCTCTTGGCCCGGTAATAGGCGGATTTATGGCTGAGACCGTCGGTTGGCGATGGACATTCCGCCTGATGCTCATTTTCGGCTGCATGGTGGCAGTAGCTATGTTGATTGTTGCTGAGGAAACGCATCCCGGCCGGCTACTCGTCCAGAAAACAAGACGACTGCGGAAAGAGCTAAACCGCCCCGAGTTGATCTCCGCCATGGACATCAATAAACGACGAACGCCGCGGGAGGTCTTCTGGTTTGGTATTTCGCGGCCGCTCGCGCTTCTCGGGAGCGTGCCGACGGTTACTTTTCTCGGGCTGTATATGGCCATTGCTTTTTCATTTTTGTACATATTCATGACAACCGTTCCCAGAGTTTTTGAGGGAATCTACAATTTCAGTTCTGGGATTATTGGCTTATGCTATCTGGGCATGGGCTGTGGCCAGCTTACGGGTATTGTTACCATTGGCTCAACCAACGACAAGCTTGTCCGCTATCTCACCAAAAAGAATAAAGGCATCCGCGAACCAGAGTTCCGTCTCCGACCACTCCTCCTTTCGTGCGTTCTCATTCCTGCGGCCATGTTCTGGTACGGCTGGGCGATCCAAGCGCGCGCACACTGGTTCGCGGTGGTCGCGTCGCTATATCCCCTCGGTCTCGGCATGGTCGCAAGCATGATCCCGATCCAGACTTATTTTATCGAATGCTTCGCGCCGTACGGTTTGTCTGCCAGCGCGACGGCCGCCGGCAACTGTTTCCGCATGACAAGCGCAGCTTTCTTCCCGCTTCTTGCGCCATCGCTATTTGCTCGATTGGGGCACGGGTGGGGATGCTCTGTGCTCGGGTTCATTGCGTTTGCTCTCTGTGGGTCGATGGCTGTCGGATTCATATATTTTGGGAAACGATTGAGAGAGCGGTTTCCCCCACGAGGATATAATATATAATATATAATTCTTAGTTTTAGTATTGCATCCTTTTTCTAGCGTTTCTGCCTGTCGGGCTGTCAAGCATTACTTTATAACTCGATTTATATCATATCTTTGAATCATCAACTGCTTCTGATGCACAATGGATCCGCGTAGACTACCAGACCCTTATAGTTTGTAAGTGCATGAAAAGTATAGTTGCTCGGCAGTAGTTGCTCTTCATGGAAGGATTCGCGTCGGGATGACCCCTGTTCGCTTATTCCGCATTCGCTGTGACGTCGGTTTTTGCGGGGAAATCGCTTGCTACATCTGCCAACCTGTAACGGTCACATTCCGCTCTCGCCATGCCGAGGTCCTCCTAGGAAACGTATTTGACGAGCCTGTCCTGCTCGAAGATATCTCAATATCTTCTGTCATCATTTATTACTATTCTGCTTGCTTGCTTCCTAGCTTAATCACTGCCGGTATCCACAGCCATGGCGCTCGACGAGAAGTACCAGCACATCGTTGCCCTGAAGACAATGAACAAACCTGCCCTCATTGTGCTGTCCACACTCTTCTTAGTTTACCTTCTCATCAGGCGCATAAACAGAGTCGTCGTCGAGCGGCAATTTGCTAAAAGGGGCGCTGTGCGATTGCCTTCTCGGAGCGAAGACTGGCTCGGCATCCGCCAATTCTTCTCGTTGTTTCGCGCGCTCAGAAATGACAAGTACCTCGACGTAGCGGAGTGGTATCATAACGAGTACGGAACAACGTTTGGTGTGAAGGTACTCGGCGAGATGATCACGAATACAACTGACCCTGAGAATATCAAAGCGGTCTTGGCGACGCAATTCAACGACTTTGATCTCGGCAGTCGATACGAGGCATTCTATCCGCTTCTCGGTGACGGCATTTTCACGCTTGATCATCAGGGATGGTCGCGCTCTCGCGCTCTGCTCAGACCACAGTTTAGTCGCCAGCAGGTCTCCGACGTCACGAAGCTCGAACCGCACGTGCAGAATTTGATCGCTTGTCTCTCCCGAACGCCAGCGGAGTCCGTCGACATCCAGGAACTATTTTACAAAATGACGATGGACACTGCCACTGAATTTCTATTTGGAGAATCCGTGAATTCGCTCAAGCTGCCTTCTGCTACCGAAGACATTCCTGAAATCAATCGCAAGTCAAAGAAAGAGATCAAAGCCGTGGCATCCAGCGATGGCAAACAAGGGTTCGCGTACGCCTTCAACTATTCTCAAGAAGTCGTTTCGTTTCGTGTTCTGTTGCAGTCTTGGTACTGGTTAATGAATCCAAAGAAGTTCCGAGAAAGCAATGCTATCGTGCACAGATTTGTGGATTACTACGTCGACAGGGCCCTGGACCACCTGCGGCAGTCGATTGCCACGAAGAAGCACGACGAGGTTGTCCAGTCCGAGCGATATGTCTTTCTTGACGCCTTGGTTGAGGAGACGCAGAATCCAAAGATCTTACGTGACCAATTGCTTAACATTTTACTTGCTGGGCGGGATACCACTGCCGGTCTTCTAAGCTGGATATTTTATCTTCTCGCACGACATCCGCGTGTGTTTGAAAAGCTGCGAACGGAAATCATCGACACCTTTGGTGACAGCCTGAATTCGCCCGGAAAGAAGCCGATTAACTTTGAGACACTCAAACACGCGACGTATCTCCGGCACGTATTAAACGAGGTGCTTCGGCTATATCCCTCCGTGCCACAGAACTTCCGAGTGGCGAACAAAGACACGACTTTACCGCGCGGCGGCGGCGCCGATGGCATGTCGCCTGTGTTGGTGCGGAAAGGTGAGAAGGTGTTTTATACTGTCTTTTTGATGCATCGTCGCAAAGACTTGTTCGGCAATGACGCAGAGGTTTTCAGACCTGAAAGATGGGCAGAGGGCAACACATGGATGTGGGAATACCTTCCTTTCAATGGGGGTCCGAGAATCTGCTTGGGACAGCAGTATGCCCTCACGGAGGCAGGCTATGCAGTCGTTAGGTTATTGCAAGAGTTTGATACGCTTGAGAACAGAGATTTGCCAGAGGAAGACGGCGCGCCGTCGAAGCACGCGTGGTTGACAATGTCGAACGCAAATGGAGTGCATGTCCGGCTTTATAAAAAATAGGGATTGGATGGGTTTTGGCGTATTTGAGTTATGAAGACACAATTTATATGATTAAGAAGTTAAATTTTGCTGTACCACTGTTTTGATTAAATATAGCACTTTTGTCAACAGGTTTGATCTGTGTGGTCACACTACTATCTATAATCCAGCTAGAGCATATAATCCTGAAATTTATGGAGTGGAAAAGAGAAAATAACTTCAAATATGCAATGTTTCGTCTTGGTTATGGTTGTTCTTCTTGTACCTAATATTGGGATCTAAAGGTTTTGCTTTCCATAACGAATTGGAGAATCTTGCACTCCCTTGGTTGGTATTACTCACCTGGGCTATACAAGTAAGGGCGCGCAAAGTGACCAAGATTTGGTGACAGTACCTCTCTTCGTAAATTTACCGTGCATACTGTTTTGACAGTTCGTCGGAGGCCTTTCGACAGTTCGCAGGCGCCGTTTGACAGTTCGTAGGCTCTTCGTCAAGGTCTTAAATAATAACCAATGTGAAAACTAATGCTCTTTCGTTCACGTGGTCAATGAGCGCCAAACCCGCAGATCCATGCCGCCTTCGTAGTATCTGTTCGGCTATATTTGTGTAAATGTCCACCGATATAACTCGTCAGAAACAGCTGTATATTTGGATCTGCAGTAGAGAGGAGCTTAATGCTTCTGAGACCTAGCTGATTTGACTTGGTTGTGAGCTCCAAGGGACCAAGAGGCTGGAGTTCGCTTAATGATGTCTGGTCATGGTTAGGACCCGAGATATACACACTTACAATTGAAGCTGGCGGATGGCATTGAAAGCGACAATGAATGCGGACCAGCAAACCGCGTACGTATTATACTCACTATTTAGCACTAATGTATTATATAAGATAGAATAATCCTTGGATTGTACGCCTGCAGATACGATTGCGCCGAGGTCGATCCAGGACGGATGGGGAAGCGAGCCGTGAGGTCAAGATCGCGTGGTTGTTGGCGGACGTAGCCGAGTGCGCAGCATCTTTTGGGCAGGGCTCGCGTCTTTCGTCCATCAATCGAAGCTAAACGAGCCGCAGCAACTGTCGTGATTGTCGTACCATGACAGACACGCCCGGGTTAACCCTGTAGCTTGCAACAACCAAATCTCTGCTGGCCCGTAGCTTAAATATGTATGTCCCGCACGCCTTGTTCTGTTTTCTGCTCCTGTTTCTGCTTGCAATTGCTGAATGGTTCTGTGTCTGCAATAATGTCTGTTCTCGTCCTGCCACATGCGACTTCGCTCGTCGCCGTCGCAGAGTCGCCGAAGAGCATCTTCGTCCTGCTGGTCGTCGGCCTGCTGTCCTACGCCATGGTCCAGAAACTCAACAGCAACAAAGTCGAGCGTCTGTTTGCCGAAAAGTATGGTGCCGTGCGCCTCGTGAGCGTGAACACAGACTTCTTCGGCGTCCGCCGATTTCTCAGCTTAACCCGTTCGTTGCGAGCGCATAAGCTCATGGAGCACATGGTTGATGATTTCAGGAAGTATGGAAATACCTTTGGCACGACGACGCTCGGGCGACACAATCCCTGGACTATCGATCCGGAGAACATCAAAGCAATGCTCGCGACAAAATTCAATGACTTTGGACTCGGGACTCGACCAGACGCGTTTCACCCGTTATTGGGTGAAGGTATTTTCACCCTGGACGACGAAGGATGGGCGCATTCGCGTGCCATGCTGCGGCCGCAGTTTACTAGACAGCAGGTTCGCAATGTCACCGGGTTCGTATACTATATGAAGACTAAAATATATCAGGTCTCTGACGTAGCCAAATTGGAGCCACATGTACGTAATCTCATGTCATGCCTCCCTCAAAGCCAGACAGAATCGTGCGACATCCAGGAACTCTTCTACCGCATGACTCTGGACTCGGCGACCGAGTTCCTTTTTGGCGAATCCGTCGCATCACTGCAGCTGACCACCAAATCCGGCGACAAAAACGCCGGTGACATACAGGTCGTCGCGACAGACGCCGGCAAACAAGGCTTCACCTATGCGTTCAACTATTCCCAGGAAGTCCTTGCCTTCCGTGCACTAATGCAGTCATTATGCTGGCTTCTGAATCCCAAAGACTTCCGCGAAGCAACCGCAATCGTGCACAAGTTCGTGGACTACTACGTCAACAACGCGCTCGACGCCTACCGCGATGGAGCCGCAAAGATCGAAGAAATTACCGGTGGTCGGTATATCTTCCTGTACGCCCTTGTCGAGGTAACCCAGGATCCAAAGACATTACGGGATCAGCTGCTTAACATCTTACTTGCAGGACGGGACACCACCGCCGGACTATTGAGCTGGACTTTCTATTTGCTTGCTCGCCATACCCGGGTGTTTCAGAAATTGCGAGATGAGGTCGTTGAAGTATTTGGCGAGGAGCCGAATTCGCCAGGAAAACACCAAATCAACTTTGAGACTTTGAAAAGTGCGACTTATTTGCGATACGTCTTGAACGAGGTTCTTCGCTTGTATCCGTCAGTTCCGCAGAATAATAGATACGCAGTCAGGGACACCGTCTTACCTGTCGGCGGTGGGCCGGATGGCAAATCTCCGATCTTGATCCGCAAGAGGGAGAAGGTCACGTACAGTGTTTACGTTATGCAGCGCCGTAAAGATTTCTATGGCGAGGATGCTGACGAGTTTAGACCAGAGCGTTGGGCAGAGGGCAAGTCGTGGACTTGGGAATACCTTCCTTTCAACGGTGGTCCAAGAATTTGCTTGGGACAGCAGTATGCCCTCACGGAGGCTGGGTATACGATTGTGCGATTGTTGCAAGAGTGTGATACCTTAGAGACTACGGAGACCCCGGAGACTGATGGATTTCCGCTGAAGAGAACGACGTTGACCATGTCCAACGCGACTGGAGTCCATGTAAGATTGTATAAAAAATAACAGCAGGATTCGGGCCCATACAATCTTGGTAGTACTGATTTGTTATTATTTTTTGAAATTATTAAAATATTGCATTGTAATATACACTATTGCGTGGTCTCTATGAACTCAGATCCATCGGCATAAACTGAGCCATGACATCGTCATCGTCATCAGCTTCGGCCATCGCCTTGGCTAGTTCATCAATTTGCACGTCCTGCTCCGGATCGCCCACATCCTCCTGTCCGACATTTTGCTGCCCCATATTTGTGCTGCTGCTAGGTATTTCATCCATCATCATGAACATCACATCATTGTCCTGTTGATTCTCATCGCCGTCATTCTGATTATTCCCAAACTCGTCACCCTGGCCTTCCATTTCGCTCTCTTGCATCATCTGCATAAATCCTTGCATATCATTGTCCTCTCCACCGCTGATGTTGCCTTCACCGAAGATTTGAGCGTCACCAGGAAGTCCTTCGATAGTCTCCTGCAACTCTTCGCCAGTCATATCAAAATCTTCACCCCAGTTCGGCATGTCGCTATTATCCATGCCCCCATTGTTGTTATTATCAAATTGCAGCACTTCGCTAGAAGTTTGCTCGCCCTGTTGAGCCTGTGGTGGCATTTTCCGCTCAGGCTCTTGTGTCTTCTGTTCATCAGTCTGTGCGACCTGTCCCTCTTGTGATTCTGGAAGTAATTGTACAGATTCGGGTATTAACTTAACTTCCGGAATCTCGATCTGCCGCAGTAGATCGATGTCTTCTTTTACTGGTGACTCATACTTCTCGGCCTCAAAACCGAGTTCGTTTTCTTGTAACGCGCCTTCACGTTGGAGCACAGCTTTCCCGAGTTCCGCGACTTTCGAAAGCAAATACCTAACACAAGTTAGCAATTGCAAGAAAATGTAATAAACTCACGGTGAGTACCGTTTCTTGGCTATCTTGTCTGTCAGCTCTTCAATGGTTGCTGTCTGCTCGCCCACGCCAGCGTCATCGGCCACGACAACTTGCGTGAGTAAGCTTCTGGCCCGACTGATCCGGATTCGCAAGCGACCGGCCTCGTTATGAAGGTCTTTAGGCTGTAGTGATCCATCGCACACGCGCTCAAAAAGCTCGAGAAGATCGGGAAGTAAGTCAAAGTCAGAACGTTGCAGGATCGGCGTGGACACTTGCGCTGCCATCTCGCCGTATCATGAAACCAATGGAGCGTGAGGTGCCAGTTTCAGTTGTACCATATCATGTCAATCAACATATACGATCTGAAGGCAGTATAAATAAGTTTGTGGAGTGGTTAAGACTGCGCGAAGACGCGATCCACAGCCCATGTGAGCTAAGTCGCGTCGACTTCGTTGTGGGTACGTAGGGCACACCAAAACATTTAAGACCATTTTAATTTGGCGCCGCTTGGTTTAGGTTCCCTTTCGGAACATCAAGACGAACGGTCCACTGATTTTAGACTATTCTGTAAGATTCGAATTGGAAGCTAGAATACGCAGACTTTGGGTTACTCGACCTCGGACTTTGGTATTCTATAATTTTTGGGAGGGCCACATCTACATATGAAAGATCGAAATCATTCGAGCCTCAGTATTACAACAATGTCGTCACTCGAGGACTTAATTCCGATAGTGAACAAGCTCCAGGACTTGGTATTCAACACAATTGGCACGGATACCATAGATCTTCCGCAGGTTGTCGTTGTGGGCAGTCAGTCGTGTGGCAAGAGCTCCGTGCTCGAGAATATTGGTAGGTAGAGTTCCCCGCTCGTCTTGCAGAGCGCGATGTACCCTGTGCCAGATGTGATGGGTTGCGTTTTTCCTGAATTGGAGCGTCAGTATGACATACTGACGCGACTGGTGTTGCGATTGTTTATTTGTCATTTGTCGCATCTAGTTCAGTGCACGGTGTCGATCAGGGCTAACTTCAACTACTTATAGTCGGCAAGGACTTTCTACCTCGCGGAACAGGAATCGTGACCCGTCGGCCGCTAATTCTGCAACTAATAAATCTGCCCTCTGAAGCCAGTTCGTCACCGGACGAAACCAGTTCGGACTCGGTCTTGCAGACTGGCCGACGACCCGAGGAATGGGCCGAGTTTCTGCACGTTCCTGGCCGCAAGTTTTACGATTTTTCGGAAGTTCGCCGTGAGATTGAGAATGACACTGTTCGAATTGCAGGGAATAATAAAGGGATAAATAAGCAGCCTATTAATTTAAAGATATTTTCGCCTCATGTGTTGAACTTGACGTTGGTTGATTTGCCCGGTTTGACAAAAGTAGGCATAATGTTGTGTGACTTTATATGACAGTAACTAATCTCGACAGATTCCTATTGGTGACCAACCCACAGATATTGAAAGGCAAACCCGATCTCTCATTTTGGAGTACATCAACAAGCCAAACAGTATCATCCTCGCCGTCTCACCTGCAAATGTGGACTTAGTAAACTCTGAGTCACTAAAGCTCGCGCGCCAGGTAGATCCGCAAGGACGACGAACCATCGGTGTGTTAACTAAGCTTGATTTGATGGATCACGGTACAAATGCGATTGACATTTTGTCTGGCCGCGTGTACCCTCTCAAACTTGGATTTATTGGCGTCGTGAACAGATCCCAGCAGGACATCCAAATTAATAAAAGTCTGCCTGATGCACTCAAGGCCGAGCAGGAATTCTTCAGGACGCATCCAGCGTATAGAAATATATCTTACAGATGCGGTACTCAATTCTTGGCGAAAAGCTTGAACAACACGTTGATGGCACACATCCGAGAAAAGTTGCCGGACATTAAGGCGAGATTGAACACCCTTATGGGACAGACACAGCAGGAGCTTGCTTCTTATGGTGAACCTCAGTTTGCGGGTTCAGAGAATAGGGTACGATATATCCAGTTATCCAATCATGAATAGGTTTGTGGGTAGCTGACAGCGATAGGGCATTCTCGTTCTTCAGCTAATGACTCGCTTCGCGACTAACTTCATTGCATCCATCGACGGTACCTCGTCCGATATTTCGCTTAAAGAACTTTGCGGCGGGGCCAGAATCTACTACATTTACAACGACGTGTTCGGTACCTCGTTAAATGCAATCAACCCCACTGCCAATCTCTCAGTTCTCGATATCCGGACGGCCATCCGCAACTCAACAGGTCCCCGGCCATCGCTCTTTGTACCTGAATTGGCATTTGATCTCTTGGTAAAGCCGCAAATCCGATTGCTTGACCCGCCTAGTCAACGCTGTGTCGAACTCGTCTACGAAGAGCTTATGAAGATCTGTCACAACTGTGGTGGACCAGAACTGTCGCGTTATCCAAAGCTACAGTCGAAAATTATCGAGGTTGTGTCTGATTTGCTGCGAGAGCGGCTCGGTCCGACCTCTAAATACGTCGAGAGTTTGATAGCGATCCAGCGCGCGTACATCAACACCAAGCACCCAAATTTCTTGGGTGCTGCGGCGGCCATGTCCAGCATACTGTCATCACGTCAAGAGAAAGAGAAGAAGGCTCGAGAAGCGCAACGCAAGCTCGAACGAATGGAGGTCAAAAAGGCCGTTTTCGGAGCTAACGGCGTATCCGATTCTGTCCCAGAGTCTGGCGGTAAGCCAAGTCCTTCGTTGCCGTCGTCGGTTCCCGGTGAAGGTGAGTCCAGACATCACCATCATCATCACCATGCTCGATCTGGGTCGATGTCTATGAGCGTCTCACTCACTGAGGCATCGACCAATGCTGCTGCTGGGCCGTCCGCTTCGGCTTCGAAAGATTCGTTCTTGAATTATTTTTTCTCGAAAGACCAGCATGCGCAACAGTCGGCTATGTTGTCCCAAGTTAACGGAATAAAACACAACTCACACAGTTCCGATAATTTAGGTATTTCCAACGTGGTTTCATCTTCTGGTGCTGTCACTCCCTCAGACCCGCACCGATCGTCGCATCATGGCCGACATTCAGATGCATCGGATGACGCGTCATATCTAGCAAAGGAATTCGAGCAATTCGGAATTCCCTCTTCTCAGAACGAGGAAGCGAGTCTGTCGGAGCGAGAACAACTTGAGTCGGAATTAATCCGGCGCCTGATATCCTCGTACTTTGGAATCGTTCGTGAGACGATCCAAGACCAAGTTCCCAAGGCCGTCATGCACTTGCTCGTTAACTTCTGCAAGGAAACAATCCAGAATAGATTGGTGTCTGAGCTATACAGGGAGTCCCTTTTTGACGAATTATTAAAGGAAGATGCCGCCCTCGCGCAAGAACGCATTAAGTGCGAGAAAATGCTGCGGACTTACACTGAAGCGGCGCGAATTATCAACGAGGTCGTATAGTCAAGTTAGATTTCCATTTTCTCTTTGTGTCATCTATATTACATGCAGAGATCGGTAGACGTTGGATGCAGTATTATGAGAAATGATTATGAGAAATGATTTGTTTTGAAAGTCATACTTATACATATTACAGTTCTGTGCGTTGTTATTGTGGTTTAGTAGCCCCACTTATTGCGATCACTCCTAGGTTTATAGTTGTTACAGACGGCCCTTGATAAGAGGTGATCGTTTTTATGCATATGTATTTGTAAATATTTTTTTCGAAATTTTGCTCGTACACCGTTTCCGTATTGAGAGGATAAATATATTGATCTCATGAAGTTATATGTAGTATACATGAAGGTGAATAAGAGATAATAAGAGATGGAACTATGTACAACCAACCGTAAATAATGCCTTTGAAAATGACACAAACCCATGAAAGCCATTGTTAATGCTATTAAACACATAGGAGATTGACAACTTGTTTCAAAATGTAACTACCAAACGTCAATTACTTTGTCCCAGTTGCATCGCTTGTTCATTGTGAATGTAAAAGAAATTTGCCCCTGCTTACATTAGCATCTCGCACGACAGAATCTGACTAATGCAGAGGAACATACCAACTAGTGTGAGACCATACCGGCTGGCCCACTCACGGGCGCCCGCCACAGCACTTCCAAATCCCCAGTTATCACGTTCCTGCGGAGTCTTCGGCACCATCCGTCCGTCCTCTCGGTATAGCAGGAACACGTATCTGTGCCTTCGCGTCGGCGCGTCGTAACTAGGCAGCTGGTAATCGAGGAGGACTTGTCCGTTAGCAGGAGCGACAGTGTCTGGACTATCTGGTAAGCCAGTATCGAATTCTGTCACTGCACCTGCGGAAGTCACGCGGATGCCAGAGATGACGAAATTTGCGTAGTGTGAAGGTTTATGGGCTTCTGATGTCGGTGGTGAGTCGGGGTCAGTCATGACAATAGTGAAGCGTTGTGAAGGCGATAGAAGAGACTGTGCTGGAGCTTCATGCTCGTTGATGTGGGTAATGGAGAATTTGGGGAGATCGCGCGCCTCAGAGTATTGTAATGTATTGCCAAGTGCAGCATGGTGACCTTCTGCATAGTCGACTGAGAGAAGTCTATTATTGTTAGTAAAGCTCGAGAATGCCTAAAGCGGCGAGTGGACCGCTATCCGGACTGCAGCATGGAACTCACGATGACGGTACAAAATCGTCCACAACTACCACAAGTTAATTACTAGATTACTATAAATTACAACAGAGCACTCACCATCTGGAATTACCTTGTGACTTTTCATAGCCTCTAATATTGATTGGCTGATCGTGGCCTACATGAGTGAGCCTACGCCCTATCCAGCCATTTCAACAACCTACCAGCCTCATTCGGTGAACAAGCGGATTATGTGCAAAACTATAAGGATTTCCAGCAATAGACGCATGCGACCTCCATCTAGCAAAATTGTCGGCAGCAGCAACAAACCGCGAGCCGGGGATCATTACTCTAGTAGACATCTTGTAATCTTGATATGAAATTGCACTGCGAAATCTTCGTTGGATTACTTTCGTCCCTGATACATTGCCCAGTTCACAAATTGTAAAGCTATACTCATTTCGCCTTACTGAGAATCTAATAGCCCGATTTTGGCCGTCGGCAATATGTTTCTACTATGGAACTGACGACGACGTCAGCATCGCCTTGATAAGACGCGGAAATTTATTATCAATGCCTAACCCTATGCTACTCGCTTGTGAAAGCTTGTATACTTAGGTTAGTTGTACTGCCCCTACATTTAATGGTTCTAGCCAGTCTCGTACCTCCTTACCTTGATACCTGTACCGTATCTGCGCTGCTGCTGTGACAGTTGATGCTCTTGTGCGTCTCAGAGGCACATTGAACCCATCCCAGTTACCCTGAAAACATCACCAAATTCCACCCCTATCAAATAAAAGAAATCTATAAATTCTGTTGTGAAAAGGGTCGTCACAGGTCTAGATAATGTACACCCAATGCCTCAGTGGCGTCGAGATTGCGAATATCAAGAGCGGAACCCTTAATCCACGTTTCGCTGGTCGCACACATACGCCCGGGAATCGCCCTCACCTAGGTACCTGGGCCCACCAAACTCTAAAGTCCCTCCGTTTTGTATGCTGACCGGCCACCCTGAACCAATGGCGACGTTTACCCTAGCCCATGCGGCTCATTACTATGGCAATTCACCCCTTGTTGCATTTCCTCTAGCATATGAAAGACATTGCCTAATGAATTCGACGGAACAGCGGGTAAGGGTTATCTAACCAGCGTCTGACGATGAATGGACACGAGTCGCACTCTGCACCTAGCTGAAGCATTCAGCTGTTCTAATTGCTAATGAAAGAATTCTTGGTATACCAATATAATTGTAAAATATTACAGGGAATATTTTCTTGATAACAAGTCGTTCATTATGTGGGAGGTAAGTTTACAGCTCAGCTCGTAGTCAACTTCGAAATCAAACCCGTACAGTCGCTTGCCCGGGAAAATTCTTTGTGCTGCTCTGTCCGCCATAAACAAAGATCACTGCACCTCGCATTTGGAACAAGTTCTACAAGATATCCAAAATGAATTCGCTATACGGCGAAGATGAATCCGGTTTTACGCCCAGGTCATCTGGTTATAGCAGCGATCTGCCGTCTGCGCGGCAGGTGCAAATACGTCGTAACCTACTGTGGCAGTTGAGGTAACAGCACAAATTGAAAACAAGGACTATAAAGGTCAGGCAGGGTGTCCCGCAAGCGTGGTTCTGTAAGACAGCGATGTCATGCGTAGGAAACCGGCTTCGGAGCAGCATCTCGCCGATCGCGAATTCGTAAAAGTAGAGTTTGGCAAAACAGTTTGGACAGAGTCCCTCGATCGATGCGATTCTGCAACCGCACACGACCCTCTACATTATATCTACAGAGCGAGTTTCTCTGTGACAGTCACTCGATGCGAGTCAGTACGACGGTTTACAAGAGCAGCTTGTTCCAATTTTAGCTACGTTACTACTATACATTTGGTAAATCATAGCAACAGAGCAACAAAGCAAAATCTAAACAGCAGGCGGCAGGCCAGTATGCCAAATTATGCTTCGCTAGAAGAGAGTGCCGCAACTTGACCTTCTAGCCCTCTCTATATTGGCGAGCTGTTTGTCTCTCTTCTGCCTCAAGATTCCGGGACTAGCAATTGCGATATGAGCTAAAGTAACGTCTTTACTTTTCGCGCGGCTGTGAGAGCCCTATAAGATTGCCGCCAATTTGTGGCCGAGACTCGCATGAATTGCTGCTCTATTCATCGTTAATTGTCTTTCTAAATCGCGAATCATAACCATTTAAACAGTACCGCTTTCGACGCTGTCATTCTCTCTTTGCGATACATCAGCGAGTTCTGCATCCGCGTGCTCGTTCTGCTCCTCTTGCAGGCGTTCATCTTCGACATCATCCGCAATGGGACCGACCCTGATACCCCGCACGATGGTTGCCATTATTGACACTTCGGTGCACATGTCGGAAGTATCCGGACAAAAATAGAGCTGATGCCTATTGGCTCTAGGTAACAGACAGAAGAGGAAATTCTAGCTCTTAAAATTCGCTCGTCCGTATTTGGATACCCACAGGAACATGCTTCCGCCTTTCATACGAATAAAAAGTGGCTTGCAAAAGTCACGGCATCCTAGCGAAACGGTTGTATCATACCATCATAGTGCAGGCACCGCGGCGTCAAGCGTCTTAGATAAATAGCTCAGCAAAGCTGTCCAAGTAGCTCTATAACGACAAGTTAGCAGACCCATTTCATCCGTGCAATAGCTACATTTACGCGAATATCTTTCGTCGCCCTTGTAATATTATGCTCGGGCGACAATCCTAGACGCGTTAGGGTCGTCATGTTGCCGATTTGGCAGGCTCTTTGTGGTCTCCCCGCGTTCTGTCCGCTGGCTTGCGGGAGAAGTTAGCATAATCTGCGTTATTGATATTCAATCGCATTTGGCATCATGTAGATTACCCTCTACTGGAAGTCGTATGTAAGATATATTTAAAGTTTTGTACGAAACGAAATTCTAAAGGCGATTCTATTAACCCCATCATCCGGCAAATCTAAATTACAGCATTGTAGTGTGAAGCATCCAATCCATCAATATTAAATCCTCTAAGGTATGAACTAGCAAGGAGTTCCTTATTCCCCCTAATTCTTACATAGGCTCTCTTCCGATGAGTTCCTGCTCATCCATTGTATCCGTTCTAGTTCTTCCTTGACTTGTCTGAGTATTTCGTCATCGCAGACTCCATAATTCTGCACTCTCTCTTGCAATTCCTTTAAAACTGACTTCACATCTTCAATCTGTTCGTTTCGTATTGCCGTTGCTGATTGTTGTAGCTTAATTATCCTATCCTTCTCTGCAGACATAGACACCAAATTGGCTTCTAATAATTGTAACTGCTGTATATCTTCTTTCCGATTATTTTTTATCCGCTCCATTTCATGTTTCAGCAATTTAACTTCCTCTCTAAATCTGACAGCCAATTGCCGATTACTGGTGACCAATGCATCATAAGTGGAATGAGCATGTAATTTCGCCTCTCTTTCCCGCGCATTCTCCACCTCTAATTCAAGAATGCGTTCCTTTATCGTCTTCATTTCGCTATCCGCATCCTTTTGCAACTCAATATCAATCGCATGTCGTTTCTCTAACTCCTCTAACCTCCTATCTTTGCGGTCTAATATTGAATTGAACATATCATTCTGATGGCGAATGCGATCAAACTGCTCGTTCTGCGATTCAAGCTTCCGTTGCACTGCCTCCCGATTCCGCCGCTCTTCCCTGGCGCGCTCAGTCTGCACGTTCAATTCCCGCTTCAAAGTATCAATCGTGCTCTGCAAAGTCTCGATAACCCGTGATGAGGTAGACGTACCATTCATTGCCGCGTAGTTGTAAAAATATCTGTGATCCGATGGTATGAATGTTGCCGCGCCGGATGTCCCGTCAACGTCCGCAAAGTACGTAGGGTCGGGTGAACCGGAGCCGGAAGACGGGCAGGTCGATGACCAAGTCGTGGATTCGGGAGAAATACACCGGACGACAGGTGAGCTAGTTTTGGGAAGCTCCTTTGCGATCGATTCTAAACTGTGTATTTCCAGATTCCTCTGCACTATCGGTGATCATTAGACCTAGAGTCATAATGCACGAGACATGAGACTTTTAACGGGTGACGATATAAGACTTACCTATTTCGTTTCTTAGGATTTCGATCCTTACTTTCTCGGCATCATTTTTCATGGTGAACGATATGCCTTCTGACATGAAGTAGTTGCGTGGAAGATGGACTTTTTCCGTGGCGTGTTGGTCGTACCCTAACTGCGGCTCGAAGACGTGTCTGTGTTTATCCGCAGGAACAAGGACTGTCCCGGAAAATCAAGTGTAATATAGGACCAACAAGTGGAGGGGTAATCAACTGGTAAAGACACTTGGACGATAAACGAGCAGGCAGTGTGGAACCAAAACTAAGGCTCAGCGGGGGGGTCTGGCGTCGATACTGAGTAGTTTGTTTATATTTTGTGAGTGGTCAAGGTATAGGGTTTCATGGCCTTAAGTTTAAATATCTGTAATAAACGTGGATGAGCGATAAACGTAAAGTAGATGCAGATTTAACAACGCAAACGCGAGATCTCGTATCGGTTATGCTCGATCCAATTGTGTTATCGCACAAACGATCGCACTTTTGCTATGCTACCCAACAATCTTGTGAAATAAGTAATATAGTACAATTTCTCCCGAATCTTCATAAGCATACACGCACACTTATAACGGATATCACGACCAGAACTACTAGTGTACAAATTAACCATTTTATCCAAACCAACTACAAGAAAAACTTATACGCAATTTCAACAAAACGATGAAATGCTACAATGTAGCAAAGATCCACCCTGCAATAAATATTGACGCAAAACTAAATATGTACCTATTCATGAGAATTCACGAAGAAATGGCACTGTGGACCCGTGAGAGTAGATCCTCAACCACGTCAATCTCGCAAGCAATTCCAGTTTCTAAACCAACCATTCCAGGGCTGTTAGAGTTCCAAATACTACTGCATACATCCGCCTGTTTGAATCCGGGGATATCGCCGCTTGAGTCTGTGATGTACACCATCTTATGGCCGTCTTTGTCACGAAGTTCGATATCTATCGCATGTTTCTGACTATAGTAGATTATTCGGTAACTTTTCGGGTTGTGTGTGATAAAGTACACATCGCTTGAATCAATATAACTGGCGGCTCTCAGTAATGGAAGTGTTGCTAGCAAGACTGCAAGCAGCGATCTTAAGCCCTCATTATCAAGAATATCCTGGAGGAAAAATTGTATCCGCCGGTGTGGGTTCGAGCCAGACAACCCCAACATCATCTTCTGCTCTCCAATAGTGAGAGTCATCCGTAAGTCCGGAGCATACTCAAAAACTATCCGGCTTAATGAGACTTCCTCTAGTTTGAGTTTGAAAGATTGCAACGTCGCGATAAAGCTCACGGAGCGCTCAATCTGGGCCAACCGGTCCAGAACTTGCTGCAGGATCAGATGGTTTGGTGGAACGTAAAACTTCAGGCAGAAGCGTCCGTTTTGGCCATCGAGAATGACATCTGACGAATCGGTTGAAACCGAACTGACCGCGGATGATTTCTCCATGCTTCCGGTAACGATAACGGCATTCCGGTGTTCCTTAGTATCCGAGGGAATAAATTCCAACTTGAATGCGGACTTGGCCCAAGATGACTTAGTGACCGCCGACGAATCGAACTGCAATGACGGAAGCTCCAGTGCGGATCCATAGACGTCAGGCGGAGGCTGTATAAACTCGTATGGTATATTTCTCTCTTGCAGACAGTTCGCAATGATATGAAAAGTTATCCGCGCTGACGTCACAGCTGCCAGCTGGCTCAACTTTTCCGGTGAGTATATCGTGTCTAATGCCTCTAGCTCCAGTGGTTCGTTCCATGCTATTGACAAACCTCCTTCAGCTGGCTTAAGTTCACTGAACCACAGATTGATCGCATTGTCTGTAATCGTCACAACGATAAACCAGCCACGCATCCAATGTCGTTGACGGATTGTAGTCGTTTGTCGGACTCCCACGCCGTATTTTTGCCGTATATCGTCCGGTCGTATATTTGTGATCTTGATAACATCCCATCCCGCGCTGTTGACACGGTTCTCAACTTCACGCTGAATGGAAAGATGCCGAAGATTAGTCAATATCTGCGTCGAAGATTGAATGTCGGTTTGCGTATTTAATGCTTTTTCTGCAGATGCTATCAAATCTGTTGTTCCCTCAAGTACCATCCGGCCAGTCAGATGCTCGACCGTGAGATAAGTCGTCAGGTTAGGTGTCAGTTCAATCTTAAGCTTCGTATCCGAAATAGCAGTGATTAAGTTAGGCAGCGATTTATATATGTGTGAGGACAAAAACACAGTTTGAACGGCGGCCAATAATTGCTGTATGTGATATACAATGATCTGTGAAAGTACTGTCTGTGCTGACATTTCGTCCTGGTCGATTGCAAATGTTTCTGGCGGAAAATCTCGTGGTATCCACCGCATACCAAGGACTTTGGATTGCAGCACACCGATTTCTGCCATTGCTTTCCGGCCGGGCTGTTCGGACCAATATTGAATAGCTATTGCCTGCCGCTCGGCAAAGTAGCTTATGTTTAATGTACCGGTCCATATGCCATTAGCTAGGCGCACTAACTGTTGCTGTAGAATGAGGAGTTTGTATGAAAGCGTAAAATTGTCTAAGTAGATTAGCCTCAATATTCAACCACACGTCCGATCAAATTGCTGACGTACGCAGACAATCGTATAAGCCGTCCAAACCCTTCGTGGTCAGGACTTCATTGCCTATTCGTTCCACCGTCGCACGGATTGCTGGAGTGACGGTCGACGTTGGTTTGAAGCTATATCTGAAATCAATCAAGAAAAATCGTGAGGTCGGATCATCATCCGCAATTCCCAGATCCACCTCAAATTCGCCTTCAACACAGAAAGTAACTCGTCCATTTGCGATTTTGTAATTCCGGAAAGGTACTGGGATGTCGTCAGTCAGGGCGAGCCGTAGCGAGAGAAGAACGTTCAAGTCGCGGAGCGTGTCGAGGATGGTCTGCGGCGAAAGCGATTTTGGGGGAATATAATTAAACTACAGTATTTGTTAGATAGACCTATTGCATAGTATAGATCAGATCATTACCGATGAGAGTCGAGGTTTTCCTAAAACGAAGACTTCAAGAGCAGTCGCAATATCTGGATTCCGCAACCTGTTTCAATAACGTTACCAATTTGATCTCCTCTACATGTAAAATTCAAGCGGTAAGTCATGTATCTACCTGGCACTTCCAAGATCCTGCTTCACCGCTTGCAAGGCCCACACGACATTGGAAAAGCAATTTTTCTGTCCACTGAGCCACGAAACTACATCGATAACCTTCGAAATATCCTTCGCATTGCGTGACCATTGGGTCAACACTAGTAATTTAATATACTGCTGTCGCGTGTGTACCAAGAAGTTCAGGAATTTTCGCTTCTTGGTTGTATCATTCGCCGCTGGGAGCGTTTCCAGAATGTTGACAAGCTCAGAATATGTGTTCTCCACTAGTCGCGAGACCACAACCGACAGCGGAATGAAGTTCTCCGAGATATGCGGCACCGGCGGAAAGTCTTCATCGGCAACGTTCAGCTGACCTTTGACGACAACTTGGGCGCCCGGAGGGGGAGGATGGTCGTGATCATCCACGCTCATAGTAGCCTGTCCGAGGCGGGCGTACTCCTATTCGCTTTCAGTGATGAGTACGCCAAATGATCGGAGCAGGTAAATAATAAATATCGAGTCTGACGTCAAAGCACAAGCGCATACACCTGGCAATTGGCCATTTATATGGCAGCGGTGGTCGTAAACTGGTAATTTTTCCTTGTACAGTTGCTTGATCGAAGTGCCGTTCGTGATTTTCGGTGTATCCCACACCATCACAAAACAAAAAATTGACAAGTTGAGGTTAGGGCTTTCGGTTCGTCGAATTCGACAGGCAGTTTGTCACCAACTTTCATGTCACTTGATTGTGGACCGAGTCGAGGTATTTCTTTTGATTTCCAGGCACACTTATTAAAAAATTCGACTTGTGCATATACTGGTTTCAGCAGATATAAAATCTGGAAGTTTGTGATGGCCGATCTTACCGTAGCGCAGCAAATCGATCAGCTTAACCAGGCGAAACAACTGGTTCTCCAGGATGCGTCGTTTTATCCGCAAATTATTCGGGGCATCCTTCCCATAGCGCAAAAACCAGAGCCAAGACTGCGATCGTGGTGTGCCACATTTTTGGCTGATGGGTTTGCTTCTGCGGAGGTGAACGCTGGGGAGAGGCAGGTGCTTGCAGTGGCCTGCTTGCATACTATTGAGATTCTGTTTGAGGAGACGGATTTGCGGGTGCTGAAGAATTTGATCGAATGCTCGGCATCGATCTATCCGCTGATATTTAAGCATATGTATGTGTATATTTATAATAATCTGATGAGCTTCAACCCAGCCTGATCTAACAAATTTGTAGATGCGCAAACAAAGGCGACAAAGAGACTTTACATAGGTTAACGGCAATTAAGAGCAAGATACTAGGCCTATGGGATAGCGGTAGCGAAGGGATTAAGCTATGTTGTATCAAGTTTGTACAGCGGGTGATTGCGGTTCAGACGCCTGGAACCAAGGACCCACGGGTACGTGCAAACCCACAGTGGTTTTTGTATGCATATTGACTCGCCTACAGCTTGCCGATTCATCCGACGTCTCTCTTACCCAGGTTCCAATAGACCATCCATTGATCCCACACACTGTCCTTGAGGCCGAAGCCCAGGGTCTTTTAGACAGGCTGCTAAGCGTATTCTACGAGCCCAAAATGTGAGATCCCATTTCTGAATGAAATCCTCGCAGAACATTAACATGTTTGCTAGAAATGAATCAAGTATAAGCGCAACATTGTACGCTGCAGGTATCTTGATTAAAAACAGATCGACGATCGCCAACAAAATTCTTGCCCGAATCCTTGCATTTAATCCGCTGACAGCGCAATATGCCACAGCCGATCCCATTCGAATGAAACTAGAACTGCGCTTCATTGAGAAAAATATACGTATATTATTAGGAAATGTTTTGAAGTATGTCATTCATTATTTATATTCGATATATTGCTAATTAGTATAAGGACGTCGAATATTGCAAGCCAATATGGTGCAAGGATTCAGCAGTATTTGGCACAACTTGTTCAAGCGAAGAACTTTTCCGTCGAAGAACTGGTTAGGAAACGTGCAGCAGAATCAATTGGCCCAGCAAATGTTAAGCGGCAGAGGACAGATTCGCGAGGTGTGTCGACGCCGCCGGCGCAGTCGGGCCAATTATCATATGCCCAATTATATACCCTCATCGATCCATCTCTGCCGCTCACAACTTTTGATGTAAAGACTCTCCCTCATGAAGTTGCTATTGAAATTGCAATCGCTGGAATGAATGCATTAAGCCGACAGACGCTTGATAACGCAATCAAGGCTGTACGTATGCGGTATAACAAACTCTACCCTCCACCTGTTGTCATCAGACTCGAGGAATCATCTACAGATAGTCAAACCGTGCCAGCGACTACGTATGTTGACGATGACGATGATGACTATGAGCCTGACTACGAGCCTGACTATGAGCCGCCAGACGTTATTGGTGCACCGGCATTTACGCCGTCGGCGGCTCGGTTCACTCGGGAAGTGCTTGTGGATCAAAAACAGCCTGTGCTCATGGACCAGAAAGCTGCAATTAATAAGCTACTTGCGGTCGACGAGCTGAGTTATAGCGACGTGGACAGTGAGGATGGGCGGTACCAAGATATGTCCATTGACTCGGACGCTTTCGTGCTGCCGCAACCGAAACCACTCAACCAGGCAGAACGGCTAGAGCTTTTTCAACAAATAATCGAGAGAATATTTGCTAGTGGGAACCAATTTGAAAATACTTTATTCGCTGATTCAACAAAGAAGACAGGAAAGGATATCGCGGACTTGAATAACGTCGCGATTGGCGGGGATATTTGGATCGTATTGTTAAGTCGGCTTGGTACACGCGGACTTTCGCCACAAATAAAAAACATGGCTGAGGTTGAACTGAAACAGGTTAGCTTGGTTATGGCACAATATATTAGGGAAAAGCTTTTTGCACATGTGATACTGGACTTCCGGGCACGGGTTGACATCGCCATTACTTGGTTGAATGAGGAATGGTATAACGACAAGATGAAGCTTCGCGAGATTCAAGCTATTAGTAACGACAACGGAGATGTGACAAATGGAACACTTAGTATTGAAAATTCACCGTACGTCCAATGGGCTTCAAAGATATTGGACAGTGTAATACCATTCCTCGACGTGAAGGACCGTGTATTTTTGAGGTTTTTATCAGACTTGCCGGAGCTTACGCCAGGCATGATTTCTAAACTGCGGACATTGTGCCGTGATCCTGATCGTTCAAAGCTGGGGTATTTGGCGTTACAGTATGTTCAATATTTTGGGGGAAGAATTGAGAGCATAGATAACGGTTGATAGATACTTGGTTAAATTGCGCCCACCCGTAAGAGAATATTGTCTCGAGCTGATGGAATCTCTAAAACAGGAAGACAACTCTCTGGCCTAGCGCAAAACGGATTTGATGGTTACCAAACGTACAGCTTTTGGGCTACAGGTAAAATTATTTGTATTATTAGACAGGACATGTACCATTTTGATCGGTGTAAATAGTGCGTGTGTTATAGCTAGACTCGTATAGGAATTGGTTACGCGTAGTTTTTGTGCCGCACATGTGACGGAGAAGTAGATATAGTAAAATAGCATGGCATATCGCGCGATAGGCGATGTATCCTGGACATGGCATGGTCCTAATGCAGTAAAGCGAGCGTTACTAGATAAAGGGGTTTGTATCTTTGTATAGTATGGGCCCTAACCCACAGCGTCTGCCCATAGTCTTGCACCGCCACAATGTCCTGAAACCTGCCATGCGATGGGCATCGAGGAAAAAACTTTGTGCCTCAGAATGACCCTAACCCGAAGCCCTAACCTTGATAAAATAAGGTTTCAATGTCGGCGGTGAGTCTGAACCAGCCATGTTTTCCAATCCCGGCGCAGACTCATGAGAGTCCCCTAACACATATATATTAAAGGTTATCGCATGAAGCCTGTCGTTGGCGTTTAGAACTATGTCAATTCCTTACGATATCAGCCAATATATGGATAGAGCTCACTGGGACAGGGTAACGTGAGCCGCAGCAGCTATGCGTTTAGCCGGAATGTGATTGGCTAGTCCCTGTTGGGCCGGGTACACATGCGCATTATAACCCACGCCAGTCCATGTTTTATCTCGAGTGATCACAATCTATTCACCGTCTTCTCACATCACACTTCCTGGCGTATTAGTCTTTGGGCTCACGTGGCAAGCGCAGTTACCACAGTCATTGTACCTCGTCAGGCTTCTCGATGTTGTATCATGCCATGACACCGAAAGTTCGTCATGCTTTACGGACGCGAAACAGAGGCAACGCTTGGGTGGAATCCTGACGTTTCTAGCGGAGTTTCAGGGGTGATGATGGCTAATATGCGCCGAGACTTGCGATTGGTCTTCGCAATTGCCCCTAACTAGTCGAAAGTTTCGTTGCAAATTTTTCTCGCTTTACGTGCTACTGACAACTGTGGACACAGCAAATAGTACATTCTCACAACGAAGGCATGAATTATTTGGCGGCGTCTAGCAATTACTGATTGTCATACGCAACGTATAAGCAAGCGGATGCTGAGGTTGTGAATTGTGGGGCATAGGCAAGGTTGGGCCTGGGTAACACAAAGTGTGCCCTGATTCAGTAATTTTTGTCAGATGCCATGACTCTAAAAGGCGCAGATGCTGATCACGTAGATCAATTGCGTACTAATAGTTGATATGTTATAGTGTAGTCTCTGATGCTCGTCTATGTCATATCTGCAAGCAGCGGCGAAGTTATGGGAATATAACATGTTGTGTTGATACTTTGCCCAACAGGGTAACAGGGTTTCACGCGATTAGTAAAAGAGGCGAATGAGACCATCGCCTCACGACGGGTTCCCGACAATAAACGAGATCACTGCTGCACATTATCCAGGACAGCCCACCGTACGCGCTGGTTTCAATTTGGCTACAATGTCCTCTGTGCTTGTTCCAGTATATGATAATAGATCTACTACTGGCCTCGTGTCTGCTCGCTGCTAGATAGCCAAAACAGGGGCACCCTATCGGGCAAGGGTTTTATGACACCGCCACGGATCGTGCGGCGTCGCGTGGCGGTGCGAGAAAGGCAATTCGACGGCTAAGCTCAGCAGCATGAGAGAGCTATTCGTAGACACAAGATATAAAGATGGGTCCATTCGGACAGACATTACCCCTACCCCGAAACTGATCTTTTACTGCAGTCTTGTCGTATTTCTTTTGGATAGCACATATTCCGCCACCCAAGCTTTAGGTCCCGGTGGCCCCAAAATACAGACACATACAGTCGCCAACTGCCGAACCAGACGCTGCGTGTTCTCGCTCATCGCCGCTCAGCTCACAACTCATGTACTACTTCTGCATCCATCACCGTATCTCATCGTCCGTTTCCTCGCACTTTTATCATTCGTTCGTGTACTTTAGTAGTTGCATTTGCTTTTGTGTGCTTTGATTGTCTTTTTCTATTATGCCTGAAGCTGCCGGCGCCGCTCTTTCATTGTCGTTTGCGCTTGCGAGACCTTCACCTGGACCCCCGAGCACCTCCGCTGCCAGCTCTTCTAAAGAGGACCATCAAGCGATTCCGCCTCTCCACCATAAAGCAAACATGTCTGAGCCTACTGCTGCACCTGGAAATGCACCTTCTAACGGCACGCTTCGTCTTCCGCCTCCACATCGGCTGCTCTCAGACCCACAGTTTCACCAGCCTGGCTTTTCCTCTCACCACTCGCCGATGCCACCGATGCCGATGCAATCCCAATCGAACCAAATAAATCGCCAGTTGCCGCCTCTTCACTCCCTCTACGCGCCACCGGGGCCAAACACGGGCTTTCACGGACACCACGCTGCGCCTCCTCATGACCTTCTCCCTCCGGCGTCCATGATCGCGCCATCTGGCCAAGCCCCTCATCCTGGTCAGCAGGTCGTCTCATCATTGTCCTGTCCTACATCAAATCCTCAGAACACGGATGGAGCGTCGCCTCACCATGGCCGATCAAATTCTGTCGTATCCGGGTTGTCCGTCTCGACCTCGCCGGCTTCGTCGACAGTATCCTCCGCCGACTCAGTTCTCCCATTGAGTATGGTGTCTTCTGCCAGCTCAGTGACATCCAGTGCAAGTGGAGCATCCTCTACGTCGAAAAGGCGGCCAACAAGAACGTGAGTGTTTCCTCATTTGCTCTGCCCCTTGCAGAGCCAGACTTTCACGGTAGTACACAAAGTGCTCATCTGAACTCTTTCTTGTATCTAGACGTACAGCCTCAACCGGCTCCTCGGGCTCTGTCGCATCTATTGCCTCTTTATCATCATCGTCTGCAACGGATCTCGACGCCTTGGGTCGGAAAAAGCCAAAAATCCCTAGAAATCCGACGTCGTGGGACCCCCATGACGATCTCTTACTACGACACCTCAAGGAGCAGCAAAAGCTTGGTTGGAAAGATATTGCTAGCCATTGTGAGTTTCTTTGCGCAGTTTGTAACACTATTATATTTCATGGCACAAGCTCTTATTACTGTCGGGTCGAAGTAATGAAAAGTCTTTTTGCGTGGACCATCCCTAACCCTATGTAATGTTGGCTGGCGGCTTATAATGATTACTCTTCGAAGCAGGACAGCTCTATTAAGAATATTCATTGCTAACCCTTGAATAGTTGCTGGGCGGACGCCGAATGCTTGCCAGTTTAGATGGAGGCGGCTCATGTCCGGATCTTTGCGGGGAGGTCCTATAACTCCAACAGTCGAAAGCAACAGCACCAGCAGCAACAATAACCACACCAACTGGAATGACGATGTTAACTGGGAGCATTCTACTCAGTCGCCGCCATCACCGCCCATGATTCCGGCAACAACTACTCGGCCTCTGGTGGCTCCGTCGGATTACGAGATTGAGCAAGACCATATGGCGGTGGAACAGGCGCCTCGTGCGCCTCCTCGAACGGTTCCTCATCCAAATTTACCTCAGAAGGCTTCTGGGATTGCGAAGAATCAATCCACGCCTCCGGACCAGAAAAGTCCGGAACCGGCTCAGGTGCTTCCGCAGTTAATGCAGCAGTCACAGCGGTCGGGCAAAGCCGCCAGTGGCAAAGCGTGGTCGCAGGAAGAAGATGATCTGGTCACTAGAAGCGATCTTCGGTTTGAAGAGTTGTCAGTCTTGCTACCAAGTCGAACCGAGAATGAGATCTGGGATCGCATCAAGAACCTAGCTAGCAGCAGCTCCGTGTCGCGCTCATAGCACTTAACGAGACACCGCGCATGGGTTGCGCAGATGGATAGAGGTGCCACCATAGACTTCACACGTATATATATTTCTTATTCCTTTTATCATAGGCCGGTGTGGTTATTCTTATGAAGTTTTTCAAAAATATATTTGGGTGGCGCGGTTTTCCTGTTTATGTACATGTTTGTAAGCATAACATGCACGACTATGTCTGTCGTCACCTGGTCTTACGTTGCCAAAAAGCAAGCGCGATGGATATTATTTTGTCTCTTTGATGGCAAAACAAACTGTACTACCTTAGAAAATATGTTTTTATGTCTATTGATTGTGCCATTTTTGATATGTATTTTTATATGTCCAACGTGTTTTGATTCTCTTTCGTTCGTGCTTATGGATATCTTGTTGCTTCTAAATTCCGTGGTTTCATATATATATTTATGAATGAATGTCTGAATCTAAGCGATGGTTCGTATGTTGATAGGCCGTTTTTTTATATTTGTAAAGATTTAATTGAGTTCTTCCTTGTTGCTGTGACAAATGTTTACTTGTAGTTACTGGATTTTTTAGCCGACAGAGTTAGTTGCGGACTAGTCTGCAGTTAGCGACATTAGATAGTCCTTATTGTACACGTGATTTGTTGGTTTTGCAATAAGATTACAATTGTTGTTACTAGTGCATATTTTGTACACGCGGCACTCACATGCATATCCGGCAGACGGGCATCCTCTTCGTCGGGTTAGGGTACAGGCTAGAGGTTTCCTTGCTCATCTCATCACCACGCTCTATTCAGGGGCTAGGGCTACTGTGGAGCGCTCAACCTTGGGTTGGTTTAACCGCAATACCCATTTCCAGGGCACGAATAGAATGTTACTTGCGGGTTAGGGTACTTGAATGGAACTCCCAGCGAGGCTACCACTGGGTTTGGGTTATTGGCAGTTTGGGGGTGTTGAAGTATTGTCACCGTGTTGCCCAGCAAGCGCGGCGATTTATGAGATATGATAACTTGCTGTGTCGAAAGTGGCATATACCTGTCACGCTCAGATAAGACTGGGATGTCTTTGTTTGATGGGGCTGTCGCGGAAGGTGCGGTTGGTGGGTAGCCATCAACTGTCTAATTGTGTGGGTCGATTTATCGTCAATGTCGTATTTGCTCTGCTTTTCTGTATGTCGTATTTGCTCTGCTTTTCTGTATGGGATTACCACATTTTGTACTCATTCTCTGTGACGTTGCAACCATTAAGAGTCATTAATTTAACTCTCATAGCACTACACGCGCTTAAGCGACTGTTGAGGGAGCGTGCCCGACAACTGGCCCGTAATGGGATTATATACAATAGCTCCTAGGATCTTGTTACATAAGGACTAGCATTTGACCCGTCACCTGTATCGTGTCATTACGCAGCCAATCTCGGAATTGCTGCATTCACCGCTGCAGGCGCTGTGATTGGCCAGAGCGACGCTTCATCGACTCAGTTAAGCGCCGCACGCTATTCATCAGCCCATCAGAGTGGTGGCTTTTAGAAAGCGATAGCGACTAAGGGGCGATCAATCCTAATCCCACACTTTTAGCCATTGACGACCATACCTACTGGACGAATTCAGGAGCAGTTTGGGTGAAGAGGATAGGTGTACAGGCAGCCATGCCATCTTCACCAGAACCGCGAAGTCCAGCGGCACGGCACGCAACGCCCTTGAGTCACCAACGACCGCAAGGTCTGAGCTTGCCTCCCGTGGAGGGCCTCACTGTACTTACCCCGAGTCCGATTGATGAATCAGCATTTCTTCTACCGGATCCAATACCAAACAAATCCTCGCGCTCACTCTCAGAGAAGAGAAATGCAGATGAAGACGATAAACAAGAGGAAGAGGAGTATGACGCGCCGAATCCGGAAACGGTAGCTCTCTGGCGTCATTACTTGTTCAAGGTACACAAATACTCATCGTACTCGTTCACAGCGTTCTTGTCACTGCATTTTGCGACTGCGAGTGCAATGCCAGCCCTGCTCGGTATCGATGCTGCGGATAATGGGATTGTGCTCGCTCGAGTATTATATCAGGTGCCCATTGTTGAGGAAACGCTTGTTTTTGGGTCATTGGCCGCACATCTGATATCCGGAGCAGTCCTACGAGTCCACAAAGTTAGACGCGATAAGCGTTGGTACTCCCGTCGCTTGAAAATGTCCCGGATCTCGTTCACGGGGTATCTGCTTGCGCCGCTAGTCACCGCGCATGTTGTTGTCGCACGCGTGATCCCATTGATAAAGGAGGGCGACAGTTCGATCATCTCACTCCGGTATATATCCCGAGGATTTGTGCGGTCACGTTTGACTAGTTGGTCGCTTTACACGGCTATGCTGGGGTTGACAGTTTATCACGTCGGCTACGGATGGTCGCGCTGGCTGAGAATAAGGAAATACACACGAGTGCGAATCGCTGGAGTGGCAGTTTTTGCTCTCGGGATTTGGGGATTGAGAGTTGTGAGTAAGGGATGTAATATGGCCGAGTGGTTGGGAAAGAAGTATGATATGATGTACGAAATGGCTGAGGGCCTGGTAGGGCTCGGTAACTAATGCTATGGAAAGGATGGAAGCAAATGGGGTGCATTGTTCTAAGCATGCGTGTTTTCATGATTGGATTGTTTGGCGTATTAACGATGTATATATTCACTGTTACTCTACCTATTAATTAATAAACCAACGGGACTCGTTCTCAGAAAATATCATTCGAATCGACCCAAGTTTTGCTGCGTAATCGTACAAAGTCGGTAGTGTTTGCAACCTAAACTGATGCGCCACGTAGGCCTCACATTTTCGTGGGTTACCCAAGTTTCGTTTTCTTCCCTTCCTTCAAACGCACTTCATTCGACCGGACCGGTAACAGCACAACACCTCAATTGCAACGAAGATGTCGACGCTTAACGTACGTAACACTTCATTTTATTGCTGGAACTTTAGGATATTGTTATTTGTGTCTGGAAATTGGTGTTGAGTTCTCAATGGCGAAATACCGACATGTTGACTTCAAATTTGGACTAAATCGGCATCCTGTCCACCTGAGTGAATGTGTGAACGGATTATGCAGCAATTATCTTACTGTAGTTGCGGCTACAAAAGTTTGGTTCGCGGTCTTTAGCTACAGATGTTTCACAAATTGGAACTGGATAGCATCTCAGATCTTGCGGGCACGAGTACGACTTTGCGTCCCGAGCAACATATCTAACTAGTCAAATAGGTTTTCCGCTGGACTGCTCTTGGTGCCGGTGTTGTGTACGGACTGTTCCACAGCTACAGTCTCTCAGTCTCGAGTGAGAAGAAGGCCGCTGCTGCCGAATGGGCCCACAAGGAAGCCTTAATTGCCAAGGCGAAGGCGGAGTATGCAAAACTGCATCCCAAGCCGGCAGCTTCTGCTACTACCGGTATGACTCTACTTAGATTCTGTATTCTAGAGGCAATTTGTGAGCAGTAAATGCTAACAGTCCTTTTGCAGCTACTCTCGACTTCTCCGATCCTAACTTCGATTTCGCGTGAGTTTTACATTTGAACATCCGTACATTTGGTATTATTCGTGACAATATTCTAATAAGATTACAGAAAATATCTGGAAACTGCACTGAAGGAGTAGAAAACACTTAATCCGCCACCGATACAACTAGTTGATTATAAAATAGACCTATGGTATTGTGTTTTGTTATTATAAAGTCGGCATTCAGTGGAATTCTTTTGTCTTGTGTGTTTTGTCGAGGAATTGAATAGTGTTGCTATGCATGTAGTCGAATCGGGTTTTGTTTTAGATGTTAACAAAAAAGTTACCCCTGAAGCGTCGGGAAGTAGTAACTAGCATGCACCTTACGATAGTTATAATCAAAACGGTTAAAAAATTTTACATTGCCCGGGGAGATTATCATGTGAGTCCGGATGGAACCCTGTCGACTTGCACCAAATTCATGTGCAGCCAATGGTGGTGACTTGCAATGTTAAACAAAATTCTCCTATTATACAAAAATATTATACATGTGGAAGACGTCATAGAGTATGTATGTGAATTATAGACCTATCGTTTCCGACGCCCATAGCTTAACCGAACGGTCCCAGCCACTACTCGCTATAAATCTACAGTCTAATATTAAAGTTAGATCTGCACGACAAAGGGATTATGAGATTGCTTACCGTTTGATATGTCCACACTCATAGCCTTGTCTGCATGGCCTTTCAGTGACTTTATTAGAGTCCACGAGTCGGATTTCCAGACCTATTACTATGTTAGAGGCAGAAATACGACATAGAAAGAATATGAATATACTTACATTAACACATCCATCGTATGAACTGGAAGCCAGATACGATCCTCTTAGCGGTGGCGCTCCATCTTCTTGCGTTACGCCCGGGATTTCTCCATCGCCGTGAAAGAATCGGACGTCGGATACCAAACTCTTATGCGCGGGAATCGTGGCGCTAACTCTAACTTTTCGAACGTCCCATATCTTAACGCTCGAGTCTCCAGACCCTGTAGCTATGTGATACCCATCTGGCGAGAAATCGGCTCCGTATATTTCCCGGCTATGTCCGTCGAGCACCATGATTGTTCGTCCTGTACGGAGATCCCAGACTCGCCCTATGCCGTCAAGTCCCGCGGAGACAACGAGCGCGCCGTCTTGTTGAATCGCAATGCAGTAGACTTCCTTGGAATGACCTTCCTGCATCAGCAGTTCTTGCTGCATTTCTAGATCCCATAGACGCCACGTGCAGTCAAATGATGCAGATGCTAGTAGTCTCCCTGAAGGATGAAAAGCCACGCGGCAGACACGACCTTCGTGCCCTTGTAGTGTTGCCAAAGATGTGTCCTGTGATAGAGACCATAATCGAACCGTATAGTCCCCACCTCCGGAGGCAAGATTTACAACATTCGGAGATTGCGACAGTGTTGCTTCTGGATGCCACGCAAGCCCACCAATCCGGTCGTTGTGTCCTCGTAATATTGAAATGTCATCATCCTCCAAAGTAGGCACTTGGAGCAACCGAATAGATCCAGTCCACGATCCTGCAGCTATCAATTCAGAGTTTGGCGAAAATCGAACGCTAGATACTGCTCGGTCCGCAACGAATTGAGTGCCCATCAACGCATAAGTCTTCAAGTATTCAGAAAGTCCACGTGCTTGTTTAACCAATTTCGTAAGTGGGAATGCAGCGTCTTTTATCTGCTGCGCACGTCGTTGGCGGGCACAAATGAGTGAGTATCGAGCGACTTGTTTCCGAACCTCGAGAATATTCTCATCACCTGGAGTATAAAACTCCTCATCCTCATCTTCCGCTTCTTCGCCGGTCACACTCCGCACACTCCCTGTCACACTTCGCATTTCGACGTCCTCGTCTGCAGCTTCCTGTCGCTCAAGCAAAACCTTCCTCAATCGTTCACGCCGATCAGCCTTATCTTCATCAAACAATGTTATCGGTTCACCGAGCTCACGCAGCCCTGCACGCACTTTCAAATCGTCCGTGGGTACGGCGATTTGCTTTGCCCGCCGTCGACGCGATAACTCCTCGAGATATGTTTGCGCCTTCATATTGGTGCCGTACATTACGTAGTCATTATCCAGACTAATGTCGTCGAGGTAGAGACCGCCTCCTTGCGGAGACGGTGGATCTACAGACATTCTGTCTTCTGCAAGCTGTCCTTGCCGAGACGGGTGCACTGACATTCTGAAAGCCTGTTATCACTGATTACCAGTCCTCCTGAAACTGCGAATCTGACGGGCAGCGTTGATTGATCCGCCTTACAAGAAGTCTTTCCGTGATCAATCTCCTACTCCGCGTGGCGCACAAAGTAAACTTCTCTGTCACTTTGCGCCGCGTGGAAAGTACTATTTCTACAACGCTAGGATATTATTTTGGTGCGAAATTGTAAAAATAACCAAACTGCCCTTACTTGTAGTTCAGTGCTCCCGTGCTAGCTACTCAGAGTCCACAACTACTGACACAGGTCAGATATACATATCGAAATTTTAATTAGCATAACTATTATACCAAATTAGTATTTAGCTCGGAGGGAAACCTGGGCGAGACAGGGTTAGGGCACTATGACGTTTTTATGGTCCCCTGGGAACCTGTCTCGACCATTCCCGAAAGCAGTTCCAACTCGTTCGGCAACACGATCTGCCTGGACAGGACTAATACCCGGCAAATAGCTTCGCGATCAGCGTGCCAGCTAGTCAATTGCTTACTCTAGGACACCAGCACGATTGACGATGGCTCCAAAAAACTCGCCACCCGAAAAGGGGGGAAAGAAAGCTAAGCAGCATGCCAGCGCGTCTGCCGCAACGGTTTCATCCTCTCCGCTACCTGCTCCTGACGCCAAGGCTGATGAAATTGACAATTCCAATGGTCCGATCTATCTGGTGGCTAAGCCACTGACGCCTGCCGAGTCCAGAAGGCAAGAAATCAATTACAACGTCGCGCTCTTCTTGATCACCCTACTGAGCATCCTGACTCGATTTTACCTACTCAATCACCCAGATCAAGTCGTGTAAGTATTTAATTGTAATTCGAATATCTATGGACAGCCCGACGCTCATGGACGTGGCAGGTTTGATGAGGTCCACTTTGGCAAATTCGCTAGCTATGTAAGTGTCCATCATTGATGCTTCAGCTATTGATCTGGCTAACCGGACTGTAGTACCTTCAACGAACGTACTTCTTCGACGTTCATCCCCCATTTGGAAAGTTACTCTTTGCTCTTGTGGGTTGGCTAGTAGGTTACGATGGCGCGTTCCTTTTCGAGAACATCGGTGATGGATATACTCAAAACAAGGTGCCATACCTCGCGTACAGAGCTTTACCCGCGCTCCTCGGCTCATTGACTGTCCCGATCGTATTTCTCACTATGAAGCACAGCGGATACAGTTTGGCGGCGTGTCTGGTTTCTGCAGCGTTGGTACTGTTTGACAACGGTCACATCACGCAGACGCGATTTATCCTCCTTGACGCGACTCTCATATTCTCCATGAGCTGCGCACTTTACAGCTATGTTAAATTTGTGCGATATCGAAACTCCCCGTTCAGCAGAAAGTGGTGGAAATGGCTTCTTCTAACCGGACTGTCGCTTGCTTGCACTATCAGTACTAAATACGTCGGTGTCTTCACCTTCTTCACCATTGGTCTTGCGGTTATCATTGATCTCTGGAATTTACTCGACGTCGACAACGGTCTTTCTCTGGTGGGTACAGTATATGGAATTATGTATCTACAGTCAACTAACGAGGGTAGAAAAAATTCGCCGAGCATTTCTTTGCCCGGGCATTTGCTCTCATTGCCATGCCGTTCATGATTTTCCTCTTCTTTTTCCAGGTTCATTTCTGGGTGCTCAACAAGTCCGGTCCTGGTGATGACTTCATGTCTCCTGAGTTCCAAGAGACTTTGGGTGACAATGAGTTGGCGCTACTAGCCAAGCCAATCAACTACTACGACACAATCGCAATAAAACATAAAGATACTGGGGCCTATTTGCATTCGCATCTGGACAGATATCCGCTGCGTTATGACGACGGACGTATTTCGTCTCAAGGACAGCAGGTTACTGGCTATCCGCACAAGGACGCGAACAACAACTGGGTTATCCTGCCTGCTGTTGAGTTTCCTGAGAATGATAGGCTTGGTCACCCTGTCAATGGTGGCGACATTGTACAATTGTTCCACCCTGTCACAGGAACATATCTACTCACTCATGACGTTGCTTCGCCGTACTATCCCACTAATCAGGAGTTTACAACTGTCAGCCCCGATGATGCTAGTGGGCCTCGCCACAATGACACGCTCTTTGAAATTCGTCTCAATAACGGCAAAACGGAGCAGTTCCGTACGAAGGGGGGTCTTTTCAAGCTAATTCATTATCCAACGAAGGTTGCCATGTGGACGCACAGCAAGCCGCTTCCAGATTGGGGCTACAAGCAGCAGGAAGTCAACGGTAACAAGAATGCCCAGCAAATATCGAACACGTGGCTGGTGGACGAAATCGTCGACCTTAGAGATGATCGAGTGAATGTAGAGAAGAAACAAGTCAAGCATCTTCCATTCATGAAGAAATGGCTTGAACTTCAGATTGCCATGTTCAGACACAACAATGCGTTGACTTCGTCCCATCCATATTCGTCGCTACCGCCGGAATGGCCGTTTATGCTCCGTGGTGTATCCTTCTGGACGCACAATGACTCTCGCTCGCAGATATATCTTGTCGGAAATCCTCTTGGATGGTGGTTCGCAACTAGCTGTATCGCAGTGTTGTCAGGTGTGTTTGTCGCCGACCAGCTCACGCGTCGACGACGGTACTACGTCCTGGCGGAGAATGTCCGAACAAGGCTGTACAACTCTGCAGGATTTTTCCTTCTAGCGTGGGCCGCACACTACTTCCCCTTCTACATTATGGGTCGTCAGCTTTTCTTACATCATTATCTTCCAGCTCACCTAGCCTCCGCGTTGGTAGCGGGTGCCCTGCTGGACTTTTTCTACGGTAATCCTGGTATCTTCCCAGTCGCATACCAAGTCCCTACTCCGGCACCAAAGAAGGCAGCAGGAAAGAACGGTCAGGCGGTAGAGTCAACGGTCCAGCACAACAGGCCACCAACGATGTACCCACCTTCGTCTTTAATCAGCTACGCCGTATCGGGAGTTATCGTTGGGTTGATATTTGGAGTGTATTGGTTCTTCAAGCCATTTACGTATGGTGACCCAGGACTATCGGTGCCGCAGGTTGTAATGCGGAAATGGATGAACTTTGACTTGCATTTTGCAAAATAAGGTCTGTCAAGTCTGCATGAGAAGGGACTGTATGACTGAGGCAACTATGTGACGAGGATATAAATATGATGAAAACAGGAGATTGGAATGTTTGCTATTCTTGTAATATATTATTTATAAACAAATTTATAAAGAATTTGGCAAAGATAATTCATGATTTACATTCGGGTCGTCGACTGGCGCCAACGGGTACTTCGAGCCGCATGCAGGTTCCGAAGCCCTTTGGTCATCTTAGCCTTGACCTCGGCCACGTTCAATTTCGGATCCACCCCTCCTCCGCCCGCGTTATAAATCAACATAACCTGCTACGTCTCCACAATATCTTATTCGAACTTGGAAGGTCAAAGTTACAATAAATATTACAATAGATGTCGTTATCGCACTATATCCTTGACTTCGCGTATACATTCAATACGTGCATCAACTGCTTTCCTACGCCGTCGCTACATATAAACAATCGGAGTTACAAGATCCAGCGGTTATTGGGCGAGGTAACGATCTCTTTGCTCACGAAATTGTTTTACATTTGATATGAGGTGACTAATATGCATTTATCAGGGTGGGTTCTCTTATGTGTACCTCGTACAGGCATCGAATGGCGAGTACTTTGCGCTCAAAAAGATAAGATGCCCGTTCGGTGCGGAGAGTCTCCAGCATGCCATGAAGGAGATTGACAGTTACAAGATATTCAATGACGAGCATATAATAAACATGATTGTGGGTATTTTCTTTCATAGTGAATGCAGATTGCGTGCGAATCGGTATGCTGACGAGTACGCGTAGGACTCCAACGTCGTGCAGGAACGCGATGGATCCAAAACTGTGTACATCCTTCTTCCCTATTTCCGGAGAGGAAACTTGCAGGACACGATTAATGCGAATTTAATAAACCATACCCACTACGATGAACGCGAGGCGTTACAGTTGTTTCTTGAGATTGCGCAGGGAGTGAGAGTGATGCACAAACATCGCGTAGGTGAAGACTCAGCGCTGAATACGAGACGTGCCGGAAATAACACGCTTGATTTGGAGAGAGAAGCGCAGCCATTAATGGACGACCAGGGGTTCACACCAGTGACGAGTATGGCGAATTTGTTGCCGTCGGGAGGTGCGGTCGTGCCGTATTCGCACCGTGATATTAAGCCAGCGAATATCATGCTCTCGCAGACGGGCGTGCCAGCGCTGATGGATCTGGGCAGTTGTACTAGGGCTAGGATAGATGTTGCATCGCGACAACAGGCATTGGAGTTACAGGACTATGCGGCAGAATACTGCACGATCTCGTACAGAGCACCAGAGTTATTCGATGTCAAGACGAACTCTGTTCTCGACGAAGGTGTCGACATTTGGAGTCTTGGCTGCACTTACTTTGCTTTACTGTATTGCTCGTCTCCATTTGAGCTGCAGTCGTCAGAGTCAGGCGCTAGTCTTAGTCTCGCCATCATCAACGGACAGTACCGGTTCCCAGATGCGCCGAAGTACTCTGAACGCACCAAAGATGTTATCCGTGCATGCCTTACTGTCGATCCAAAGCATAGACCGGATATAGATAGAGTGATTCTGATGATTCAGGGTGCTGTGCAGCAATTTTTATAGATTTCGCGTTGTATTACAGGAGGATTTGAGGAAAATCTTGTATGATCATTGGGAATGAAGGTTGCGAACGCTCGAAACCTGTACTCTAAGAATAATTAGTGTGATCACATTTAAGTTCTATTGTCCATTCCTATATCACCATTAAACTTCATGACTTTTAAGTTAAAATATACCATCAGAGAAACGTTACGAAATTTTCTAATCGTTTCGAAACTATCGGGCACATGACATTTTCTAGTGCAACAGATATTTACAGCCGCGACGTGCATCTTTTACGAATCCTTTCAAACAATAAAATTGTTCAACAAAAAATCAATGTACTTTTTAAACTACCTTCTTTCTACTCAATGCCTTGTCCGCTTCCCAGACGCCTCTATCAATGACAGATGCCACAGCCAACACGCCCCCAACAACTGCACAAACACCAATCAAGAACGATCCAAACGATTTTGATCTGATAAGAAGTTAGCCAGGTCAGAATGGCGATGCCAACTCACGACGACAAACCTCTCTTCTCTGTTAATAATCTTCATTGGCGAGATGTCGTAGGAAAAGAAAACACCGGGAATACCACCACGAGCGTGCATTGTGTTCGGGTGGTCATTGTCTCGTCCTCCTCGAATGGCACGCTCGTGCGACGTGACAGAGTACTGGTTCGTCTCAAGAGGCGATTCGCCTATCCGTTCAAATCGGGTCGAAACAACTTTGATGAAATACATGTAATTGAAATTTCGTTCGTCTGTGTCCTTGATCGTGCCGTCAAGTGGATTACTGACAGTATGGTGGTGTGGGCCGAAAGATAGGTGGTGGATATTGTGAGTGAACGTATGCCGCACTTCGGATGTCTCATAGATGTTCAGATCATGGAGGTGCATATTTGGTGAAGAGAACGATTTTCCCGGCGCAAAATGGAAGTTCCCGACAACTTTATTGACTGACAGTGTACCCGCAATATTACAGCCTTCATGCGCCATTTCCTTGATCTTCTCGGGGTAGTTTTCTCGCTCGCATTGTTCGACGCCGTGGCCATCGCCGAACGCCCAGCCGACTTCCTGGTATGCGTTTCGGACATCGTCGCAAGTGTTGCAGCACCGATTGCCTTCCTCCTCCTTTGGAACAGCACCGTAGCAAGGACCGCAGTAGTTTTCATCGAGGTGGTGAGCATTGTCGCTCGAGGAATGAAGCGCTAGCGATTCCGTAGAGATAACACTGCCATCATCGTTGAGCCTGGTCTTGACGATTCCGTGGGTAATCTCCATCTGCTGCTCGCCGGACACTTCCATAACGTCGAGTGTCAATATCTCACACGGAATTTCCGGGAATGTAATGTTGAGGTTGATATTCATACGTTCGCCTGCAAACGCATTAGTACCGCTGATTACTCTGGATCAGCAGTTCGCAAATCGCACGCTCACCTCTGGTCTTGTCGACTATCAGCTCTGGCCGATTGACTATCCGTCTGTAGTCGGACCATTCTGAAACAATCAGCAGCACTATGACGACAGTCGCGACGATGGTGACCACACCGCCAGAAGTCGTGCGCACCCGCGCGTCCTCGACGGTCTTTGTGAAGGCGTCGAACGTGTTCAACCGTCGTCGGGGTGGCATATTCCGGTACGTACAATTGGCGTGCCTGAGTGCAATCTGTCGTTGTTCTTGGCTCGATCTGGCTGATCTCGTGCTGCTCGGGGTCGATTCGGTTCCGAGATTGAGGAAACGTGTTCGCGGGCAGTTCTCCCAAAAGGTGAGGTCGCACACGTGTACACCACAACAATGTTCAAGCAAAGGTTAAGGGTTTTGCCTTGTCAGTTCGCCAAGGCGACAATCAATTGCTGCTGGTTGATTTTTATCTGAATTCTGACTGACCGCATTTGTTATCAAATCAACCGGATCGCATATACTTGCAATGAGCACTAGTAGTCGAGTAAGTACCAGTAAATCTGAATTATGGAGAATATCCTGACAGTGTGCCAGAAACTTCAGTCAGAGATCAACAGGATCCTCTACGTCAAGAATCTTTCATATAGCGTTACGTCGGAAGAACTCTATGATCTCTTTGGCAAGTTCGGATCAATAAGGTACAACTATCTTGTCTAATTGCAAATCGCTAGCGAATACAGGATAGACGCTAACTGAGAAAAAAACAGACAAATTCGCCTCGGAAATGCACAGAACACCCGCGGTACGGCATTTGTCGTCTACGACGACATCCAGGACGCCAAAATGGCATGCGACAAATTATCTGGGTTTAATTTCCAGAACAGATATTTAGTCGTCTTGTACCATCAACCGGACAAAGTGGCGGCGCAGACGCCCGCGCATGCGCAGAGCGCTACTTCCTCTGCTGAGCATAAGTCTATGGGGGATATCGCGTCCACTCCCAGGCGACAAATATAGTTCGAGAATGCCGGGTATGAGTGAATGATAAGACTGTAAGATGTACATTATGGGATTTTGTTGGTTGGCAATGCTGGAGTTTGGATTCAGATATACATAATAACATCAGATTGTCTCATTTAAAGAGCAGTAGCTTTGTAGTAAATTGCTAGTTGATCAATCTATTCGCGAAATAAAGGCCACAACGAGTAGATGACCAAGTCTTAAAGAATCGAGGAATATGGCTTGTTTGTCATCTTGTCATGGCTTTTGGCTGATCGCTCCTATAGTACAATTGGAACCGTTACTGCCTAACGTTGTACCCATTGCGCATTCACCCCGTACCTCATTTCCAAAAATTTTACGCCACAGTCACTTAGCTATTTTAACTCCATCAGTCATAATAATATAGATATACAACACTAATCGTTGGTATCAAAAATGTTGGGAAAAAAATTCAAACCTTGACGGGTGCGAGGTTCGAACTCGCGCGAACTTACGTTCAGCAGATATCGTCAAATGAGTCAAGAACTCAAAATTCTTAAGTCTGCCGCCTTAGACCACTCGGCCAACCCGCCCACCATAACGAATGAAACATAACCAAACATGGCCCTTGAAGCCAGATCGTGGAGCCCGGGCCAGAAAATAAAAATGAATAAAAATCAAAAAAAAAGGTCCGGGCCTGAAAATAAAAATGAATAAAATCAAAGAATAAGTCCCTGTGAATTCTTTTTTTTTCCGCCTAAAACTGAATTATTATATAGAATTGGCCACAACCCAGAAAAAGGGTGACTTGAAGTCGCGATTAATTAGGGCCGAAGATGGTTTCAAAATCTAGATATCCTGGGTCGTTTCTCGCAGGTCATGTGGACGAAAGGGGTTATGCAACTTAGGGACAGATGCGACATCGCTTCGAAAGTGGTGCATTACCAAGACTTAAAGCAATATCCTAATACCGACTTACTGACAGCGTAATGACACTTGAACTAAATCAATTAATAATAAATATACACGATACAGAGAGCCTCCTGATCGTATCCACAAAATGGACACGACGACTACATTCCGCCAATGCCAACTCTCCAAACTGAATCCAAAGAGACGCAGTACTGCGGATCTCCACTGTTGTTACCCACCAGAATGCATGCCGGAATCCAAAAAAGAGTTCTCTACATAACTTGTTCGATGAAACTTATATTTACAGAATCGAAAGTATTATTTCGTGCCAGATAAGTCCAGTTTTGACGAGCTCGCTGAAGGTTGTGGTGATGACGTTCTTTGAGACGTCGGTAAGGACAAGTCACTGGATGAATCGTTATGTGACGATGTATCCAGTAGAACTGGCTTGAGAACCTAGAACCGAACATGATTACTATATAGATCCGTGAAACTAATGGCGAGTGATTTAACTTACGTGTTCGTCAAAATCTTGGAACCACCGCGCGTGGTCTTCTGCCGTGCGCGCCAATAAACCAGGAAGTCCACCAAGAGGGGTACTGGAATTGGAATTTGATGTAGACGCCGCATTACTTCCTGTTGTTGACTGATTCGTCGACGTCGTTCGTGAAATCGACGGTGTCGGCTGTGCCTTACTACCAGTTTCTAAAGCAGCGTGATCGCTCGACTCTAATACTGATCCGCGCGAATAGGAGTTTGGCTCTTGCACAGACAGAGTACCTTGAGATGCTTCTGGAGACCGCCGAATTATTTGCGACGCCAGATCATTCACAGACTGCGATATTGAGCTAGCTCTCCGCTGATTGTGATCGTTCTCTGCGTATGCGGAATGCAGCACGTGACCTTGTCCTTTGTAATTCGCAACAATGCCAAATTCCATGTCAAGTTCAATATCGCTCTCGTTATCATCAGTCTCAACTCCGGTTTGGATCCCAAGAATCTCAAGCATACTAGAGGTTGTACCTCCAAACACAATAACTGTTAATACCACAACAATTAGAATCGTAGCACGTAGAGCGTTTGCGTGTTCTCCTTCCAAACCGGCCGCAAGAGCAACGCCGACTGCTCCCCGAAGACCGGCCCAGAATAGCATGATCTGATACTGGTCAGGAAGCTCTTCGGGAACGGTTCGCCCATATGCCGTTGCTCGAGTTCGATGCACGAAATTGATAAGCTTTGATAGAGGGAATACAGATGCCCATCTCGACACGCAAATTCCAAACTACAATATAAGTCAATAACACCGACTCATATAATACTTGGATGATAACTCACAGCCGTGACCACAATTAAAAGTGGTTTGTATACCAGTTCGACTTCAGTGAAAAGAGAGAGTCCCAGATATATAAATATGAAATTCTCGGACAATTGAGCCAGGGTTTGGAACATGAACTTCGTCGCGATCTGGGTCCTCTTCGACATATTGTAGTGGGCATAATGTTTCAAAGTAATGCCACAAAACAGCAGCGATACAATGCCAGACATGTGGCATCCGTTGGAGAAAAAATAAGAGGCATAGGCAAATAGCAGAATAAGGCATGTCTCGATGGATGGAAATAGGCGAATACGCGAGTGCTTTAGAACAAGCGCTGTCATGACACCGACAATCGAGCCGATCAGGAGCGAAATTGTAAACGTCATCAAGAAGATGCCGATACCCTTGAACAAACCACTGATACCTGCCGATTCGCCGTGGAGCTTTTGAGTGGTCCTAAATTGTTAGATGGAAAAAGAAAAATTACACCATAACTTACTCAAACATGACGATAGAAACGGCATCGTTGAGAATGCTCTCGCCGAAAATAATTGTATATAATTTCGGATCGACTTTGTATGTATTGAAAATCGATAAAATTGTGACAGGATCAGTCGCAGACAATGTGGCGCCGAACCCAAGAGCCGCAACGAACGGAATCTTCAACCCCTCGAGACCAAGGAAAGCCCAGATATAAATAATAATTCCCAGTACGACTGCAGATATGAATGTTCCGGCGAAAGCGAATGTTAGAATAGGGCCGATATTTCGGAAAAAGTTCGCCTGTGGTGTATTAGCACATAGTTAAGCAATAAAAATTCATGGCTGGCCGTACCTGGTGCAACTCGTAGCCACAGTTGAGAATGATAGGCGGCAGAAGCATATTGAAGAAGTATGAAGACTTGAACGAAACTGTATCCTGAATATAATGGCCGGGCAAGATTCGGATTACTAAGCCAACAATCATTCCTATCAACAGTTAATATGTTCAGATCGTCTTCCAATATCGCCGCGTTCCAGGCTTTGTAAAGTACCTACCCGCAAAGATCGATACGACGGTCTCGTGTACCGCTTGGATCTTACGGACTTGCAAGTAATAACTAGTCCATAAAGAGCCAATAAGAAGGACAATCAAAATAAAAAGGGCCCATGATGAGTACAATTCTTCCTGACTAGGATTATTTAGTTCGTCTATATCGCAAACATGTCAGTACCAGCCACTAAGATCAACAGCATCTTTCGTGGAGTACCGTACCATCGGGCGAGCCTTCGAAATCAGCGTCGCTTTCTCTTCGGCCTAAAATATTAATTAGCGCTCGGACGGCTAACAGCTAGGTTAAGCGTACTTAGCAGGTTTGTTGCCGTCGACAGTATGGAATTAAGCATGATTGACAATGACTAGGTAATATGCAAGGAACTATGTACTTGCAGCGCGACTCTACCACGGACCTCAGTCACGAATCAGTACAGCTTGCAGCGACAAAAATTCAAGACTGTGTGATATTCGGGAGTATGGATTTCTTCCAAATTCCGATTAAAAGACTCGTTGTTAATAGCCTGTCAACATATCCCCATGTTCGTTGATTTGAACGACAACGACGACGACGACACCGATTGCATGCGGCGCGTTGGCTGCCCCCAGGAATTTCATGCAGCCTTACCCGGCCATGTTGGGGTAAGGGTATCCGTGCGGCTGGCGCGATTTCCGGCGGCGGACGAGTTTAGTTCGGTTTTTGGGGCCAAATGATATAAGTTATACCAAAACCCGAATTATATTATCACGTCAATGCCGAAAATTATATTTCTGAAAAACCCAAGTCCAGACACTTATAGCGATAAATATGCAATCACAGCAAGATCAAGCTGCTACGACTCGTGTTTCCTGCCGATACTGTCGCATACGTTTATCGACCAAGCGGGACTGCGGATGTACTTTACTGATCTGGCTGCCAACGCTGATGAGACACCACTAGATGCATTAATTATAACTTCGCAACGAGCAGTTGAGGCTGTTGCTTCTGTACTCTTGGAATTACCAGGTTTGTGTTGTAAGAGTGTTGTCTTGATTCATTGTATGACTAACAGGCAGTGAACAGTTTCGACGAGGTCTTACATCCGCTCACTGCCGCTCTACACTGTCGGTCCAGCAACAGCAGCACTAGTCCAATCACACGGGTTCAGTAAAATATTAGGCGGTGCAAGTGCCGGTAACGGCAGGATCCTTGCCTCCCAAATCGTGGGCGCGATGCCCCGACGATGCGTATTCTTCACAGGCGAAACCAGACGAGATATTATACCTGTGACGTTGCGCGAGAATGGAATTGAATGCATTGAACGCGTGGTGTATAATTCCAAAGGCATCGACGGTGTTGAGGATCAGTTTATGGAGTTAATAAGTCATACAAAAGATGTTTGGTGGACTGTGTTTTTCTCGCCCGCTGGTGCAGAAAGTATTGCTCGACTTATAGCGAGAAATCCCGGCACAACGAAAGTTGCTGCGATAGGTCCGACGACCGAAGAATTTCTGCTGAAAAATGGCATCACTCCTAACACAGTCTCGCGAAACCCAGATCCGCAGTCTTTATTGCAGGGAATAGATGAAGCATCGACGTAAGCGGCGGCGCACACTTGGCAAAGCATTTTTTACAATTTCGCGGGCACCAGATTGTAAATGTATCCGGCATAATATCACGTGGACTTACAGCACATTGTGATTGCGAAATAATAACTTTGTTATAAGAGCTATGTTCCATATACAGATAATCCATTGGAAAGAAAGGCTAAGATAATCTCAATCAAAACAGAACCGAACCGCATTAACTATGAGTACAAAATAAGAATAATCATTTCCCAGTAAGTAACACAAACACTGAACAATAGCTTTTGAGTCGGACATGTGTTAACCAGCCACGTGGGTAACGCTATTCCAAACGCCCCGGGGCAAAACCAAGAGATCTTTCGCGCGTAAAATATATTTAGCGGCGAAACTCTTAGAAGCTGGCAGTAGAAGCGGTTGCAGCGGTCGCGGCGGCAGCAGTAGCAGTCGCAGCAGAAACATTGGCGAGATCCTTCTCAGCCTTGAACTTCTTCACATTCTCCAAAAACTTGTCAAAGAGGAAGGAAGAGTCCAAGGGACCCCCCTTAGCTTCAGGATGGAACTGAGTGCTGAAGATAGGTCTAGAAGTGTGGTACATGCCTTCGTTTGATCGGTCATTCAAATTGATGAAGAACTCCTTGAAATCCGCGGGTAATGTCGAGGCATCGACGGCATATCCGTGGTTCTGGGAGGTGATGTGGCAATGACCAGTCGTGAGATCCAGCGTCGGAATATTATGAGCGCGGTTACCATACTTTAGCTTAATAGTCTTAGCACCGACAGCCAAGGCGAGGAGCTGGTGGCCCAAGCAAATGCCGAAGATTGGGAGAGTGTGCGCGTGCATGGTCTGCTGCAAGTTGTAGATAGTCTTCGCACAGTGAGTTGGGTCACCAGGACCATTGGATATGAAAATTCCATCAAACTGGCTTGCGACATCTTGGATAGGGAAGTCGTGCGGGAATACAGTAACCGAAGTACCACCGCTGACAAGGCATCTCAGAATATTCTCCTTGACACCACAGTCGAGAACAGCAATCTTAATGTCTTGACCGGGGTTAACTTCGTAGGCGTGCTTAGTCGAGACCTTAGCAACAAGATGAATCGCACCAGGATCCTGGAAACCGCCGGTGTTTTCCTGGTCGCCAATGGAAATTTGAGCCAAACTTGAACCCTGTTCTCTGAGATATGTCACGATGGCTCGAGTATCTACGCCAGTTACAGCAGCAACACCCTCCCTCTTGCACCAGTCACCCAAAGACTCTACAGCAGTCCAGTGAGAGTACTTCTGGGCAAAGTCGGCGACCACAATTCCAGAGCATTGAATCTTAGATGACTCAAAATATCGAAGGAGACTGTACTGATCCCGGGCTAGTCCTGGAACACCGTAGTTTCCAATTAAAGGCTGAGTGAAGACCACTACACATTCGTTAGCAATGCGGTTCGTGAGAATCGACAATCATCGGCGACGTACAGATCTGGCCGGTATACGATGGGTCGGTCATGGACTCTGGATATCCGACCAGCGAAGTTGTGAACACAGCTTCACCGGAAATGTTATTGTCGGCACCGAATGACTTTCCACTATAAATTGGACCATCCTTCATAGTAAGCGTGGCTTTCTCGAGAGCCGGAGTACTGAAATATCGGAACCGGATTGGGGAACTAGCTAACCGCGAGACCAAGGTGGGCTTCTGCTTAAGCAGAGAACCGAACGAAACAGGACGATAGAATCGAGGCAACATAATTTATAAATGGGAATTCTTCCAAATGTGATCTTTTATTGCTGTTAGTATTCCAGAACGCCTCGATCCTCCGCAACGACGACCGAAAGAGGATATACGAAATTTTTCGTACCTGAGAAGTAGTCCTGTTGAAAAAGTTAGCCGTTGTGGATCCAAACTTCTAAGCTCGGGCCACTCAAGTGACACCGGAATAACTCTCTACTAACCTGGCAAGTGAACAACGAAAACAGTCTCATATACGCAGACGTGTACGACTAATGTCGCAAGAATTGAGGGTTCCGAGATAAATAGAGAGCGGGAGTGAAGAGCGACGCTGGGATCCGTGAAGATCTTTTCAGAAAAAAAAAAGGAAAAAAAGTAAAACATTTAAGTTTAAGCCGAGCATTGAGTAATTCGACGGGATTTTGCCGGGTAATTGGTTAGATAGATCGTGACCTGTGGAGTGACATGTTGGTCCGCGCCGCTGTTTACAGTCACTCTCTAATAATGCGAACTTCGGCGGAAGATTTTCGATCCAACCCCGGGCATCAGATCACAATCATTCGACGCACATTTGTCATCAATTATTTCGACATCGCTCGCAATGATCAGATCAATGTTTTCTCGTTCTTCTCTCCGTAGTACTGTTGCCTCTGCGCGATCATTCTCGTCCACCATCGCCGCCAAGGATCTTGCTCGCGTCACCCTCATCGGTAGACTCGGTGGTAACCCAGAGAAGGCGACCTCCGCCAACGGACGCGACTACGTTCGATATTCAGTTGCGGTCAAGCAGGGCCGTGAACCTGAGCCCTCATGGTACCACGTTGTTTGCTTTGATCAGTACCTGGACTATTTGTTGAACAACTTTTCTAAGGGGTACGTTAGTCGCATGCATCACAACTGCTCATTTCGATCTGACTAGGACATTTTCTATTCTATAGCAACTTGATCTACGTCGAGGCATCCGCTAGCTTGCAGCCTTTTGAGACCGCCGATGGCCGAAGAGTAGGCTCACTCCAATTGGTTCAACGTATGTGTCGAATCATGCCTTTTCAGCCCAATACCACTAGCAGCTAACAGGAATTATCCTATAGGATCTATTCAGAGACTGTCCTCTCCTCGAAAAGAAGAGCAGCCGGAAAGTGCTGAAGCCGAGGTCGATGTCGAGAATTAAGTTAATGACTGGTTTGGGTCCTGAGACACAGTATTTTAGTTTGTGGATTGTGGAGGTATCCGGAGCGGATTATATAAGTGGACATAAATCATGTCCCGTCACCCTGTACATCGAAATGAAAATGGCAAAATCTCTACTTATGAATACAATCGCGGTACACGCGCTTGAGTACAACTGTGTCGGCCACCATTATTTCACAGGGCAGAAGACACTGATACAGGGTATATTTTATTTCTCTGAAGATCTATAGTTACTAAATTACGATAATGTCCTGAGTCATTATCGTAAGTCCAGTGTAATACATTCATGCTCTCCGTTCTATTTGCGCCAGGATTCAAGGCCTTGCTCTACTCTTCGAGCTATTTCATCTTTACACATCAAATTATTGAAATTTAGAGTCTAGTTGGATGCCAGCGCATTGCCTCACCATAATGACTATTCTTGGATAATTAACATCATATTTATTATTCAGTAGAGCTACCCGTATAATACACCAAAAAAGAAAAACCCCAACGTACCGAGCTAGAATGTCCCAGTTGCACCCAACCGTCCAAAGTACAGTATAAAATGCACTCTCTCGCCATCACAGCACAATCACTCCCATGATCATATCTTGCCGCTCGATCACTTCTCAATGCGAATTTCATACTTGATTTTAACAGCCTTGTCGAGGAACTGCTGCTCGAGCCCATCGGCGAGCGTGCTACTCTCGCTCCGCGCGTCGTCCGCATTCTGGACACCGCCAATAACAAAAGCCGAGTTAGCATCAACGTTGCCAAATTTTTCGCCAAACTCGCTACCGAGCTCAATATCGTGCATAGTCTCCCAAGTGTCGAATCTCGTAGGTCGGGACTCGCAGGCTCCAGAAGTCACCGTCGAGTGGATAGATTGAGTTCCAGTACTAGCTGAATTAGTATCGTGTTTGGCCAGCCATTTGCTGTTAGGAAACAATTTTGGGAAACCGAGAGCGATGAGCCAGTCGTGGTACATGTTACGGGCATCGACGCCGAATCCAAAGTAGATGAACAAGAGCAGAGACACAGCAGTGAAGTAAAAAAAATCCTTGCGTGGGGCTGATGCCGCAATCCTAGGGATAGTATTCCAATTGGCATGAGTTTTGCTAAAGTTGAAAGCATGGATTCCAGGCTGCACGTCGGCGACAAAGCTCACAATTGCAAGAGGTAACTCAACGAACATCACTGTTATGCAGAAGAATAACAATCGAGCAAACCGCGCTACAGTCAACCCTGACTGACTGGACCGCAGAACCTCTCGGAATTGCCGCCGGCGTTGGAAGTATCTGTATATTGTAATAGCTAAATGTGACTGATATTAGTAGCAATTGACAATGATTAGGACTAGAACAGCCTACCGGAATAAATAGCCGAGACGAGTGGGAAGAATGGCCGCCAGAAGGTATAGAGCCAGAATGAGGCCCATGTATAATCGAAGATAACGATGCAACCAGAGTACTGAAGGAGCACGTATCGATATGGCTGGTAAATGTAGAACGTTGCAAGGTTCAGAAGGGGGAATCCAACGCAAATCAATAATTCGACTATCAACTCTCGTCTTTTTTGGGCAACAGTGACTGAGAGTGTGATATTCTTGGACAATATTCTTGCCAACGTCCGAGACATGGACGCCAAAGAGCAAATGATGCCGATTCCACAAACATAAGGCAATCGGCCAATTATGTCGCACAGTCCCTTTCCTTCCCAGTACTTGGACACGTCAGGACCTCCATACAGTGACGCTTGAATAATGATTGTTATATTGGCGACGATAACATATATGACGAAGATCGTGGCCGAAAGGTTGCGCTGCCGAAAATTCCAAAAGAAAGGGCTGGCCGATAGTATAAGTGACAATACCCCGCAGACGAAAAGCGCGACGTTGATCATTGTGCCGATGAGGATATGGATGCTCACTCTAGAACCAAATACAGGTTGCGGATTACCGTCAGAACAAATGGCCGAAAGAGAATACTAGATCAGATTAATAAACTAACAACCTGCGATTTGCCTGACAGAATAGCAAGATGGCGAGTAGGTAAGCTATATCTACGATCTGATGCATCAGAGAACACACAAGGTACATGCAAGACTAATTTACCACGGCCCAGCGTGGCCCCCTAAGTAACTGTACAGTAAAAAGTCGCAGGACATATTAACGGCAGAGACACGATTCAGCGTACGCCATTATGTGGCCCAGGACGAAGTAGATGGCCTTACTCATACTGGCACATTGCGCACTGGATCCTCCACATGATGTCCTTGTGGATCCAGATGTCACAAACTGAGACAGCCGTTTGAAGGTTCGCGGTAGCCGATGTCCCAGTCAGGACAAGGGAACAGAACCTGAATCATGACAAAGCTGCACAACCCCTACCACTTTTAGCGTCAACCCCGACCTCACGACTCCCCAATTGACCCACAAAACGGTACGGCGGTCTCAGTCGTGGATGATATTCGATGAGTTGTTGTCCTCGTGGCTAAAAAACGCAGACGCTTCTCGAGATGCATTGTGGTCCCAATTGGGCAAGTCGCGTGATTAGCCGCGGCGCGCATCAACTGAGCCGAACTGCACTCCGCTTTCGCTACCACTAGCAACTTCGATCCGGCAGACAATCGACTGTTATAGGCATTTATTTGCCCTTTGAGCAGAGTATCATTGTAATTGACAATTTCGGGACACATAACAAAGGCCAAATGCTAGTTTGTTCTGCCCGATCTTCGTCAATTGGTGGAGTTAGCTCCGACTAGATGAGACCTTAGGATATAATAGCGTATCCATTCTACTAGATGTGGAGGTGACAGATCGAAACCCAATGCTGTTCATGCTGCAAGCAGATATCTTTCTGCTTTGAGTCTCTCCGGTGCGGGGGTTGCCGTTAACTGTCTCGCTCGACGAGTCTCTGCCGCCGGTCACAGCCGCGCAGAATAATTCATATCACATTCACCAATGCGAATGAACGCTCAAGATCTCTGGCTGAGACAATTATCGCTGCGTGGAGTAACTTACTTTCATTTCTAAATAGAATTCTGAAATTTAAGGAGGTCAGCGGCACTATGTCTGCGAATCCTTCAACATCTGGTCTGAGTCGTGTCTTCGGCTCGATCTGGCGCTATGCGACAGCTTTCGTAAAAGTCGTTAATCAGTCATCGTTACCGACCACTCTCTTTGCTGGGCATCCCCGCGGCAGCTTGGGCAGCCTCAACACAAACCACCCACCCATACTCGTATTTAGACAGTTGCCTACATTTGAGTTATTTCTGCAGCAAGCGTTTCAAGCAGAAATAATGGATGTCCATCGCGTCATCTAATTTGTTACGAAAAAACGTCATTGCAATGTCTATATTCCTTCTCCGTAGATACCGACTCCATAATGCAGAGGATACATTACAAGACACTATACGCTATGCTCTGAGTTAGCATCTCCCGAGAAACAGACAAGCAATGCATAGTTAGGTCCCATACCATTACTTGTCAGATTCGACAATGACTATCCATGGAGCCGCGAACGCCGTAAAACGCTATTAGCTAGCCTGAGGGTACTTATGCCGTAAGACAAGAGATACCCTAGACTTGTCGGGATTAATAGCATGAGACGTGTAACCGAGAAACTTGTTGAAATCTTTACTCTTGGGAAACTACTTCTGATTATATACTACTACTCGACAGTGGGAAGATTGCGCGTTGAGGCACGCGGACTTTTATGATTGTTCTCAATGGTTAATATTGTTCTCTACTCTAAGGCGAAGCCCGTGCGCAACATCAAATTTCAGCCGCATATCCTGAGGCTTAGAACACAATTTCTAGGGATTTGTACGCCAATTCTCATTGTGCCTGATATGGCAATAGATGTGTATTCCACGCACGTGAATAGGGGCTGAGTTACATCGCATACAGTGCCTGACGGGCATTATTGAACGTGTGTATGATGCAGATCAATATGTCTTGACCAAGTGTGTATATCGGAACAAGAAGTAGAGCAGCTGCAGCAGCCCGAGATATTTGTGTAAACACCTAGCTCATCAGATAGGACGTGTCCGCAAGTAATACCTATTTATAAGGGCCCATTATGCCCCACAAGGAGGATACAACTAGTGAGCTATCACAGTTCGAACTGAGTTTCTACACGAACTTACAGTAGAACCCCGTTAATACGATTTACAGCTACCTCGTATCGGCTTAGTGGGGCACTACACTTTCTTAGGGGGGCAATCGTTATAATGAATTGATTTTTCACCAAATTTTTTGAATTATGGCACCGGATTTTATCGCTATATCAGGGGTCGAGTATCGTTATAGCAATGTTTGACTGTATTTGTGCGCTTCTGAGGCTTGTGCTTCATACCTGATTTCCCAAAAGTGGAACAAAAGGTAGGGCAGAGTGTCATCGAATATAGAGCGTGTCGCTGAACCCCGACATCGTAACGCATACCTAATAGCGGTAATATGCCGGCATTAACTATAGCCTAATGAAAACTATACGTTTGGAACATTTCCATGAGTGCACTGTAAATTAAATGAGTCAACCAAACGCGAATAAGAATATGGGACTTCCATATCAGTGTGCAGTAGGCAGCACGCAGCCGCAGCTAATATACCAACTAGAGGCTTGTAGGTGAGTAATAATTTCAGTGGTCCATTGCAAGTGTCATTAACAAGTGTGATCGGCACAATACTATCTACCATAAATTAATGCTGACTCATACTAATCCAATCAAGCGCTTGATTAGCATTTGACGCAAGATGTCGCGCGATGAATTCAGCTGTTCACAAGCACACGCGCCTTTGTTCTAATTCATCGTCCGTCATGGGCCAAGCCAATGCCGCAATATCGTTCTTAAGGTAGCAAATTTAAATTGATATAACTTAGCTAAACCAAATAAACTAACGCGAGCCGTCAGTATCCAGCGAAGTATTTTACAGTGCAATTGCGGTTGGTGTCTGATGGCCCCGAGTTGGACCTATGACGTCATCAGACACCCTAAAATTTCCCCACTTATTGGGACATATGAGTCAACTATACGCCATAAATGCCGCAACGTCTGTTCATATCAGAGAATGCACCTAAAAAATTTCGGTGGTTGGATCTATTAATCCTCGAGCATTCATCGTGCCATATTAAATTCCCTGATCGACTTTCATCATTTTGTCTTGCAGATTTTATAAAGATATTCATCGACTTCACGCAACTTGCTTTGAGTTGTGTTTATAGAATCTGTACTGCTTTCAATAAAAGTCTACATCGTTTTAATACACGCCTCATTTTCTGATTAGAATGGCTGTTCGTGCGCAGGTATGTGACTTCGCCGCATAATCTCTTATGTCATTATCGTGATTTGTGGGCTAATTCATATTTCTAGTTTGAGAATTCGAATGAGTAAGTCTGGCTTTACCGTCGCGTCTCAAATCATACATTGTCCTCTATGTGGGACGGTTCTCTCATTTTTCACTGAGCAGTGGCGTATCTAACGTAGATTGATTCTAGGATTGGTGTGTTCGCTACCTTGACGAATTCTTATTCCCTGGTTTCTGTCGGCGCTTCGGAGAACTTTTACAGGTACATCTCCTCAATACATCGAACCGGTGTGACTAAACGGATAGCTAACATGCAATAATGCAGTGTTCTGGAAGCTGAGCTTGGGGATGTTATCCCAATCTGCCATACTACTATCGGTGGTACCAGAATTATTGGACGATTGACTGCAGGGTATATAAGATACGAATATTTATCGTGGACTATGATTTAACTAGTTTGGATTAGAAATCGACGAGGGCTACTAGTCCCGGCTACCACTACAGATCAAGAATTACAGCACCTCCGAAATTCACTGCCTGATAGTGTACGGATCCAACGAGTGGAAGAACGGTTATCTGCCCTTGGCAACGTTATTTGCTGTAACGATTATGTCGCATTGGTGCACCCCGATATTGAGCGAGAAACTGAGGAATTGATTTCCGATGTCCTGGGAGTTGAAGTTTTCAGGCAGACTATTGCGGACAATGTACTAGTTGGTTCATACTGCGCGCTAAGTAATCAGGGAGGACTGGTCCACCCCAAGACCTCGATACAAGATCAGGACGAGTTGTCGTCGCTGCTGCAGGTTCCATTAGTTGCCGGTAGTATTAACCGAGGCTCACCTGTTGTGGGTGCTGGCATGATCGTGAATGACTGGCTCGCGGTAGCTGGACTGGATACAACTGCTCCCGAACTCAGTGTCGTGGAAAGTATTTTCAAGCTCCAGGATGCGCAGCAGGGCGCAATTGTGGGGTCTATGCGCGATACATTGATCGACACTTACACGTAGACTTGTTATGGAGTTAAAATTACGAAGATCTCTTGTTACTATAAACCGTTGGCGGATTATATAATGTGTATAAAACAGCAAGCACAGTTTTGGTGTCAGGATAGAAATTTTTTTGTACCGGACATGTGTAAGTTATACATCGCCAATCCCAGCACTAATAGAGATTCTGATTTAAGTCCATGGGATTGTTAAAGTAGTGGCAATAGACAAAAGCTCCTAACGATACTTATTACATTACTCACTGACTCAGTAGCTGTGTACAGCTATTTGACGCATGTTGTTCGAACACTATATCAACGATTCGAAGTTCTGAATTACTTTATGCGCCTTTCTATCCTCCTCTGAAAGCGGTGCATTGCCAGGTCTTTCAACGATGTATGCTTCCCATCCAGCCTCCTTCGCAGCAGCAATTTCTGCCTAAATTAGTATCCGTTCTCAATTATTGCGTGATTTGAAAGGTACGTACCATTCACGTTATCACTCAAGAATAAAATTTCTCTAGGATCCACGTCGTCGCCGATTTGGTTCGTAATCCTGGCATATGACGCGGGGTCTGTCTTCAAGCCGGCTCTCACAGTATCAAAGTACCCCTGAATACCTTTTGTAAGATCACCTTGCTCTGTGTGGGCAAAGAACAGGATCTGCGCATCAACAGACCCCGAAGAATAAATAAACACGCTCCGTTTACTCTTCTTGAAACTATCGGCGCCGGTCCATATGTCCAAGACTTTGTACACGTCTGGAAATAGTGGAGCCCTAAGTTCACCGACTTCGTAGCCCTTGCGCCAGACGTAGCCTTGTAAAGCTTTTAACTCTGGGATTTTTTTATCTGCGATGGTAAGTTCGCGGATGTATGTGTAGAGGGAGTCATAGCTTGTGCGAACTGTGGGTGGAAACGCGTCAACATATAGTTGCAAATCTGGTGGTGGGCTTGATGAAAAATGGAGACTCAATATGTCAGGTAGCGCTTTAAGAAAATACGGGAACTAAATAATGAAATACATTATTATGCCGTCGGAAAATCAGTTAGAAACAGATCTTTACCAAAACATCCTTGACGAATGAAATCGCACACACCGTACCCTCTGCATTAATACGATTTGGGTCAGTACAAAGAAATAGATTTTGAGCCAGCATATATTTACATACCTATATCCAACACTACATACTTCTGCGAAACCATTGATAATTATCCAATGCAGTGCCGATCACAAGTAAATGTCAGTGGCCGGTTGTTGGTATTAGTATGTTTACCTCCACATTATGCGCTATGTCGAACAGTGCAAACCCTAAAAGTGACGACATCGGACCTCCTCCGCGTTGACGTGATCGGGCCCCGCAGCACTTTAACGCCCGTTATACGGATTCGACTCAACCGCCGAAATTACCTTTATTACTCCTTTAAGGTAGTTACTGCGTCCTGTCGACGTCATGGCAGTTTTGAAGATTGAAACAGCGACGACTAGAAATTAACACAGATTTGCAATCTATTGTACAAAGTTCTCAATGGTGCCTATCTAAATTCCAATAATTAGACAGATATACTTACATTATTTTTACAGCGTATAGTATACAACCAGTTCATCTCCAACATCATTGAACTTTCACCATTCGTGCCTAAATACATCATACATACTTTTATACACTCTAAATGCGAATGATTTACCGTGCCCACCACAGGTGAATCAATTATCATGCGTCGTCATATTCACATTCAGGCATCTACCTTGTTCCTGGCAAGATATGACTATGACTATTGCTGATATAAATGCTTACTTACTTCGGACTTCTTCGCCTGGGCTTTCTCTTTCCTCCTAGCAATCAATTTATCCATATACGTCGTAATGAATAATTTAATTTTCTTCTTTTTATCATCGCTCAGCTCTGACGCGTTCTTGACGACATGTCCTGGACGCAGCTCTTTCTCGACGAGAATCTTCGTGATCTAAACCATCAAGATGTTAACAAGTACTCTTCAGCAATACAGAAGGCTCCCATACCTCTTTGGAATACTTCTTCACATCATCACGACCAACTTCTTTCTCGTACCGTGCCACGACATTAGGAACGTATTTCGCGAACTAAAATATCATTAGGACCGCTGAGAATATTAGTGACCAAACGAGACACGACTTACCGTCTTCGTGAGTTTCAAATCCAAAGAGACATCACCATTACTCTGCTTGTTCTCATCATTACCTTTTTCATCTCTCGACCTATGCTTCCGAGAACCTCCATTCGAGTTCTCTTTCTTGTTTTCTGTTTGCTCAGACCTTGACTCATCTTCTTTGGCACGCTCAGCCAGTTTCTTGTTGGCTTCGTCAATAATCTTCTGCAAATCAAGTTTTTCAGGCGCCGGTGTACTAGCAACAGGGGGAGGAGGAGGTGGGGGGGGTGGAAGGAAGTCTCCCTCTGGGAACTCCCACTGTGTACGATTTTCTTGTCGGTTGTAGTAATATGTCCGACCATTCGGGTCCTCGGCACTAGACCATCCCCATGGCAAAGGCTTTACACCATTTCCAGGCAAATTAGTTCGTTCAAGGGTTCGATGGAAGCTTCCTCGTTGTGGCGGTCGGAAAGAAGTCTTGGTCGGTTGACGGGGACCTGTCGGTGGACCCATCGGTAATAGCGAATCTGTCCTTGAATTCTTTGTATCAGGCTCCGGCGAGTTAGCGATAGAAACGTCCCTTTTCTCTTTATCCTTGTCAGTTTTTATCGGTCGTTCTCGACGAGGAATCCTATATGCCATCTCCAGACTTTGCCACTCAGACACCAACGCTTTTGCCAAGTCTTTTATCCGCTCACTTTCGCACTCGTTCGCAAACGCAGAGACAGTGCTTTCGATTTTGGAGCTCGATATCTTGTTGCGAGTCATTCTTGGCCATTTTGATAGAATCTCGAGTACCAAGATGACAACGTCATCCTCTGCTTTCCATTCCCGCAAAATCGATCCAAGAATCTGATAACCATGCATGCGCATAACACGTCGTTGAACGCCCAGGTCGTCGCTCGAGTGAATCCGCTTGAGCAATTTGCTCGCCAGCCATTTCTCCTTGCACTGTAGTAGTCCGCTCATAATCTTGGAGACGCCTTCTTCTGTAACAGGGCGAGTTGGTAATGTTGAGACATATTCCTCATCATCGTTCGTCTGTATCCTGCGCTTTCGTTTTGAAGTAGCGGTAGCCCATTCTTCATCGTCACTAATACCAAGAGCGTCAACAAACACCTGGGATAATTTAGGTGCAGCTTCCGTTTGCGTCTTGCCGCCAATAAACCCAATACAATTCGGTTCCCCGCAGTAGCATGGCTGAGCCTGGGCACCGTATCTATCGACGTTGTAGTCGAAAGTGATTTCTTCACCGGCAATAATATCTCGTTTCGCAAAGATACCCATTCGAAGCTTATCCTTGACAGCCCACTTATCTACGTAGCAGTTCGGGTTACAAGAGTGATTGCAGAACCGAGCCAGACAGCCCTTTTGCGTTGCATCGACAAATTCGCCTTTCTGCAACATCATGAAGTAGAAATGCTTGATGCCATCTTCATCATACTGCTGCATACGTCTTCGAAATCGCATCTCGTCGATAACCTCTCCAATATATTCGTAGATGAACGTGCCTTGCGGGATGTTTGCTAGCGCTCGAATACCGTAACCTTTCATATCGGTCTGAATTACATCCAAGGAAGCATATTCATGACGCTGAAACCGCTGATTCCGACAGCCGTCGCCGCAATTGCATTCGCCGTCGACACATTCCATTGATGTCATTCGATTGATACAGTCCGAGAATTCGTCGCATGCCAAGTTTCCGTTACCGTCTGTATTGTTTTTGAGTTAGACTCACTGTATAGATTCCAACACTTCCCGACAAGCTTAGCAACGAAAACGTTACGAACCCCAGTTTTCCTTGCAATCACACGTCATGATTTCATCTTGTCCAGAATCACCGAGACTCTTGTTACTGTACGTGCACTCGGTCAATTCCTCGAACGTCTTCTTCGCCTCTTCTGTCTTGGCAGGCAAGTCAAGGAATAGCGTCGGTGCATGGCCACCTACAGGCTTCTTAAGCTTCGTAGTCTTCTGGATGGTAGTCGTCGTAGTCGCAACCGTAGCCGTCGTGATTGTATACTGTTTCTTCGTGTCAGACTCTGTCGTTTGATTGTCGACGTACGTTACAAATGTGCCATTAGCGCTCTCAGGACCAGAGTGCGTGCTGGACGACGATATAGGACTTGCAGTTCCGCTTAATGACTTATACTCATCTTCTATGAGCTCTTCTTTCTCTTTTTTCACGACTGGTTCGCGGCTGGTGTCGTCGTATGTCATGGCTCGTAGGTACTGTGATCGATGGCGGAGACGAGGCGGCGAGAAACGCTCACAAGCAATCAAGTATTTCCTCGGCTAGCTGTTGAATCTATTGCCGAAATATGTATAGATACTATGTTAGTATAAATCGGTCACTTGTTTACAAGTAATAGACCAAATGGCCTAACGAGTCAATTTGTTGTGAACTGCAATTGCGGTAAGTTAATTGAAAGTGGCACGGCAGTGGCTTGTTCCAAAAGGCTGAAGCACGGCACATCACTGCTTATATGTTATGTATGTGCGATGAGTGGAATGATGGAACCAAAGCCATATCAATTTCGTCTACGATAGCATAGATACTGCATAATAAGACTCCGATTTAGTTTTAAAAAAGAGCATACGTTGTGAATGTAACACCTATCACAGCGGATGGGGCTAGTCTCAGCAAAATCCGACAGTCTTCTATTAATCCGAATACTTATAATCGCAATATTAGCCTTGAATTCGGTAGATACATGCTTACGGGACTTCTGTAAACGTGCGTGATATATTGTATCCAGTTAATTTGCATACAATTATCCAATTTTCACCTACCAGGCTTCCCATAGAAAGCGGAAGTAATCGGTTGTAAATTGTGACTCTTGTTTGCGAAGGGACACCCAAAACCTCCATGCTATCATAACATACTAGTCACATAAAACAACAGCTAATCAGCAATTCCTGAGGTACTTGAATTCCTTGTTGGCATAGCTAGTAATAAGACAGAGGACAGTTCAGCATCAATATCGGCGTCAATACAATCATTCCCGTTACAGTACGATACTGCATCAGTATATGAAAACACATATAGAACGTTTGCTGAGCAAGTGCACATCAGCGGTTGGCGCAGGATTAGGTGTCAGATATTTGCAGCTGGAAGCAAATTTCGTGGTAAAACATTCCTTGCAACCACCACAAAATTGGGACACAACTGCGCAAACTAGTATGCACTCCTGGTGGAACCAGGGAGAATAATGCGGCAGAAGTTGGGAGTCTCGATTTTGGACATCGTGAATAAACTCGCACCACGCATCCATGAAGACTCGCCCAACCCATTAAGTCCTCGCATTCCAACAATAACATACCAACTAACTATAACTTTCAACATACCAGAGATTATAGCTAAACGACCGCCCACGAACTTATCGAGATTCAGACAATCTACCATCTAACTTGGATTTTCAACATACGAAAGATTATAATTCAGAATGCAGTTAACACTTAGAGATATAAAGCGACAGAAATGGACCGTCGAAGTCGATCCTTCAGAGACGGTAAGTAATCGATCTTTCTATGGTACGTCTTACTGGGTAAAATATGTGGCAGAAATTTATCTACACATCGCCTGTTGATCGTCTAGATCACGATTCGAAGGTGCCAAAGATTTGAGCTTTGGAGAACAAATGCGGCTAGATCACTATATATTCGGATCAATTTCGCAGCTTCGCTATACTTGAATCCATTTGCGGCATACTAATGTGCGTGATACTTAGATCTTGAAGGTCAAGGACCTTATTCAAGCTGAGAAGGGATGGGATGCTACGCAACAAATGTTGATCTATTCTGGTTAGTAACTGTATTTGCATCTGTGCGTTCCTTTGGTGTGATCTATCGAGTCTGACGATCTCCATAGGCAAAACTCTGGTAGATGACAGGACAGTCGAGTCATACAACATCAAGGAGACTGATTTTATTGTCTGCATGGTTTCAAAGGTACGAAGTTATGGCAAGTTCGGAGAGATCTAGAATATTGATGTTCATCTCCGTTAGAAGAAGGCGACTACTGGTGCGCCTGCTGCTGAAGGATCTACTTCAGCGGCGCCTGCCACACCTATCACGCCCGTGCCAGCCCCTGTCTCAACTCCTGCTGCTCCAGTGACAGCGACCCCTGCTCCTGCTGCGCCTCCTGCTGCCGCTCCCGCTCAAGTTGAAACGCCTTTAGTTTCGACACCTACCCCAGTCTCGGCGGCGCAGGGTTCATCTGGTTTCAATGACCCCTCAGCATTCTGTAAGCATCAATTCTCAGCGCACAAATATTCAAGGATATAGTTGACAGGAGATTAGCCACTGGTTCTGCTCGTCAGGCTGCTATAGATAATATGATCGAGATGGGATACGAACGGAATGAAATCGAGAAGGCGATGCGTGCGGCGTTCAACAATCCAGATCGTGCAGTTGAGTACCTATTGACAGTAGGTACTATTGTGTCAAAAATCTTATGTCAGTTAACATATCTCCTAGGGTATTCCCGAGCACTTGGTGCGAGAAGTTCCTCAATCTGGTCCACAGCCTGCGGCCGCTTCTCCACCTCCAGCTGCGGCTCCTAGCATTGCACCAGCTGCTCCTGCCGCTGCTCCTGCCGCTGCGCCCGCCGCTCATGCCGCTTCGCCAGCGGCTCCCGCAAATTTGTTCGAGGCCGCTGCCCAAGCCACTCAGCAGCGACCAACTCCTACTGATCAAGCTGCCTCTAGTGCTAACTTGGACTTCTTACGGAACAGTGCTCAGTTCCAGCAATTGCGGGATCTTATTCGTCAGCAGCCTCAGTTTCTCGAACCAATTCTTCAGCAAGTTGCTCAGTCCAACCCACAGCTTGCGGCGGTAAGTTTTCAGAAAGCCCTTGGACCGCCAATACTGATATCTAGTAGCTCATACAATCAAATCCCGAAGAATTCGTTCGATTGCTAACCGAGGGTGCTGAGGATGAACCTGGTCGAGGTTATCAGATTGAGGTTACTCCAGAAGAATCGGCTGCTATTGACCGACTCTGCAGCTTAGGCTTTCACAGACAGGTTGTTATACAGGCTTATTTTGCTTGCGATAAGAACGAAGAGATTGCTGCCAACTATTTGTTTGAACACGTAAGTTAACATTGATCTTCGCTATCGTCACGGAGTCTAAAATGTGTATAGGGTCACGAAGACGATGAGTAGTTTGATAATGAAGTAATTGGTTCTGTTTCATGACTATATTATTATTAATACGCGACCTTTGTTTATACGTCTATTGTAGCGCGTCAACGGATCTGGCGGCCCGGTAACCTCTTGAGCATTGTTTGTGAGCATTTATGATCGTTAGGAATGTTTTGTGTTTTTCTTGTAATCGTTCAGTGCTTCATTTAAGTCCTCCAGTGGTGTCCGAAAATTTAATGGTAATATTTGAATTTATGACCTGCCGACCAAGAAATGCACATATTATACAATTAACCGCTCCCAATAAATTACAATGCATCTAATGTCTGCTATGTCGTGCAATTTCGCTCTTACTCAGCTTTAGCCCCGACGGCGTAAATCTGCCTACACTTTGAATTTTCAATCCTCTATCGCGCATATCCTTAGATTTTTTCTGCCTGCTCGAGGATTTTGGCAGCACGATACCAGCCTCCTTGGCATTTTTCACGTATTTCTCTTCACGTATTGCACTTTTCTGCAACATTCCCTTTCTCATTCGCATTGGCATTTTCTCCTTGTTGAATTTTTTCTTTTGAGATTCCAACAGTGTCTGAGGATTAATAGAGTAATAATCTCTGTTGGAAGTTTTCACCTTACCGCCACTTTGCAACGCTAAACTGTCTATTCGAGCTTCCATTGTTTTTGTTCGCGCTTTGCCTATGGGATCAAACGATCCGTCTGAAAACGATATCGCACCGCCTTTACGTGACGCTTCAGACAATATATGAGACTCAGTGATTAAGCGTTGCAGTTCAACGTCGTGCTTCAGGTTCATGTATTCGTCGTCATCTACTTTTGACTTTTGTCGGGATTGATTTTTAGCTTGTTTCTCGAGCACGCTTTCCGGTTTTGGAGCCGATTGAGACTATACCATGCGTTAGCACTGGAGATTAGAATCAACTACAAAAGAAGTCTTACCATAAAATTTCGACGATCCCTTGGTGTAGGAGCTTTAATCATTCTCTCTGTCTTTGATCCATCAAATCGAATAACGATAGGACCGTCGGCATCGTCGTCCCATGAGTTCTTTCGTTCCAGCGACTTTGTAAAGTCATCATCAAAGCCAATAAACTCATCCTCGTCGTCATCAAGTTGGTCTTCATCTTCGTACTCCTCCTCATCTTGATCATATGCGTCTTCTTCATCATCATCGTCGTCATCATCATCATCATCATCATGCTCAGGATCGACAATTCTGAACCCCTCCGCGCCATTCTTAACGCGAACCTTAGAATTCTTCATTTCCTTCATCTTGCGCAACTTCTCCATGACTTCACTAGCAGAGTCGCTAGATTTCCGCTTCATTCCCTTCGCTGAACTCGATGCCGCTTTTGCCATTTTTGCTTCCTTTAGCAAGCGAAGCTGGTTCATTACATCAGCAGCTGATTCTGCCATTTTTGCTCCTAAATATCGCCGCTCCCATATCATTTTTTACTCTCAAGTTAATAGGCGTGATTACATATGTCCGAAACATTTTTCAGGGGTCATTTCAGTCACGTGATGAGACAAAATAATGGCCTGTTTATTTCGAGGTTAGCAATTGTCTAAGTCGGCTGGTTTTATTCATAAATTTAACTGTCAATTATTAAGACATAAAATGAGAAGACCTAACTAAACCAAACATGACATTACATGGTACCATAATAGCATACCCACATCTTCAGTATCGTGTATCATCATTATCAATGAACGTCATGACATATATATTGCCCACCCATATCTATAATTTAGGCAACTTGTCCATTCTGACCTTGCCTCTGTTCCGCCATCGTTCCCCAAAGCTCCACGTCATCGTCCTCCTCATCGGTAGCAACACCTGTTGCGATCCCGAGGATCTCCAGCATACGGGCGGTCGTACCGCCGAACACTATAACCGTGAGTACGACAACGACGAGAATAGTGGCGCGTAGAGCGTTTGCATCTTCGGCTTCAAGACCGGCTGCTAGTGCGACACCGACTGCGCCACGGAGACCAGCCCAGAAGAGCATGACTTGGTATTGTTGCGGGAGTTCATCAGGATAGGGGTTCCCAGATGCACGAGCACGAGCACGGTGGAAGAAGTTGATCACGCGGGAGAGGGGGAAGACCGCTGCCCAGCGCGATACGCAAATTCCGAACTACTTGCAATGTTAGCATTGCGGTACAGGCGTACGAGAAGATGCGACACGAACCATTGTCACTACAATCAAGACTGGTTTGTATACCAGCTCGACCTCTGTGAAAAGCGACAATCCGAGATATATGAAAATGAAGTTCTCGGATAATTGAGCTAATGTCTGGAAAATATATTTGACGGATATTTGAGTTCGCTTCGACATGTTGAAAAAAGCGTAATGTTTTAGCGTTACACCGCAGAACAAGAGCGAGACGATGCCTGCGAAGAATGTCCGTCAGTAATTAATATCGCATTAGGCCACGATTAACGTACCAGACATATGACATCCATTCGAAAAGAAATATGACGCATAGGCAAAGAGCATAATAAGACATGTTTCTATCGATGAGAAATCCTTAATTTGGGAATGCCGCAGTATTATGGCTGTCGTGACCCCGACGATAGCTCCAATGAGAAGCGATATTGTGAAAGTCATTAGGAAAAGTCCGACGCCTTTGAATAAACTACTGAAACCAACTGATTCGCCGTGAAATTTCTGCGTAGTTCTATCGGGACTATGAGCGACGAATATTACAATCTGGATCAAATATATGTACTTACTCAAACATGACAATAGAGACTGCATCGTTAAGGATACTTTCTCCAAAAATAATTGTATAAAGTTTGGGATCAACTTTGTAAGTATTAAATATTGACAGAATTGTTACTGGATCTGTAGCCGACAGTGTGGCGCCCACGGAGAGTGCAATGACAAAAGGGACCTTGAGACCTTCTAGACCCAAAAACGCCCAAACATAGAGTATACATCTAACGTTTTGGTTAACGACGTATCATGCAACGAGGTTAATCTTTACTAACCCTAAAACGACCGCTGAAACGAATGTGCCGCCGAATGCAAATGCCAGGATAGTGCCGATATTCCTAGAGAAATTCGCCTATTTAATATTAGACACGAATAAAATTCGGGAAAACAGGAATTAAGCGCACGCACGAGATGTAACTCGTACCCGCAATTCAAGATAATAGGCGGGAGAAGCATATTAAAGAAATACGACGACTTGAACGACACCGCATCCTGGATATAGTGCCCTGGAGATACCCGAATGATCAAGCCAACAATCATGCCTATATACCTATCAGTAGCGTTATACGCAAACATGAGACTTGCAAATACCGGCAAAGATAGAGACGACTGTCTCATGCACAGCCCGAATCTTGCGCACTTGCAAATAGTAACTGGTCCATAAGGATCCAACTAGCAATGCAATCAATATAAATAGCGCCCACGACGAGTATAGTTCCTCTTGACCGGGATCGTTCAATTCGCCGTCTGCCGATAAAGTTAGTACCACGGTTCTAATCAATGAATGATCAATCGGATTCCAACCGTCAGGGCTACCCGAGAAATCCGCGTCATTATCTCTCTTGCCTATAAATAATTAGCGTCTCTTCAATTTCTTAATAGTCGAAATCTTACTCAAGCTGCCTAGTAAAGACGGCGCAATTGCGGATAACATAGTTAAATGTCGCGAGCAGCAGTAAGTTAATTGGGGTCAGTTAACTGTAAACGAGCTGGCACGTATCGCCAACACAGTTATTTGTGCAATTCAAGGATTCATTAATATCGACTTATCGCTACTGCCTAGGTGACCTCGTCGCAGTGTCTACTTGCTGCAATATGCTTAACGGCTGGATAATTGAATAGCGTCGGTGCTCTATCTGCTTTTACAAACGTGGCGGCAGTTAGTTTGCCTCGCGGCTAACAATTGTACACGGGTATTGTGGATATCTGTGGGTTGGGGTTTGTAGAGGGCCACAGGATGTTACCCGGCAGCGACGCGTATTGACGTCTGCGACGCGGACAAACGAAACTCAAATTTCTGTGGGGTCTTCAATCGACAGCGCCCATGGCGATCGTCGATGAATTTGCACTTTTTGCTAAATCGCAGTGAACCTGCGTAACAGGTTTATCAGTTTTGCACAAAGTAGTATTTAATACACATTTTGGTAGACATAGAGAATGGTAGGCGAAGAACATGCACGGGTGATTTTGGTCAACGAGATGAGAGAAGAGAACAGCACAAAACAATCGACGCCGCTCCATCGGTCAGCAGTCGGATCTGGCGTATCATCGCCGGCACCGGCAGATCCTATTGATGATGAGATTCTACGGTCACGGGTGGAGGGGGAGGACAATGTTGATGAGAATTTTGGAAATCCGACGAGATCGACGATTTATATCTTCTTCCTCACGTTAGCGATTGGGGGGTTGCAGATATCATGGTCTACTGAGTTCTCAAATGGCACTGTAGGTCATTCATAATCATTTAAGGGATTATGATACTGATTTGGACTAGCCATTTTTGCTCTCGCTTGGGATGTCCAAGACAGTTATGAGTCTAGTTTGGATCGCAGGCCCGTTATCTGGCGTACTAGTTCAACCGGTGGTCGGAATGCTCAGTGACTCGTGCATGTCTCCATTTGGAAGACGACGGCCATTCATGGTCGGTGGTGCAGCTTTCACTACGTTAAGCTTATTAATGCTGAGCTGGTCAAAAGACATAGTAGCTGTAGTACTTGGGAGATTTACCGATGCTCTTACGGGTGCCACCCAGTTTTTGGCGGTCATTATGGTATATGTTCTCGATTTTTCTGTGGGAACCGGTGAGTCTTTCTTCGTGTTCTTGTCCATCAAACTCACTGACTCTAATCGGATTGACAGTGCAAGCCAGTTCCAGAGCGTTTATCGTCGACAATGTACCGATCCACCAACAACAAGTAGCGAATGCATGGGCAGCAGTTTTGACAGGCGTTGGAAACATGATTGGGTTTATTCTCGGGACAATGAACTTACCCAAGGTTTTTCCGTTTTTCGGAAACACGCAGTTCAAATGTCTGGCCGTGATTGCATCCTTGGCTTTGATCCTTTCCATAGGTCTCGCATGCAAGTACATTAAGGAGAAGGATCCGCGCTTTGACGTGTAAGTATTTGTACGTGTGGTGCTGAGTAGTTATTGATTGGTGCGAAGCTATCTTAGGGAACAACGGATCAAACGGCGGTCGATACTGGATTTCTTCCGACAGACATTGCGCGGAATCTCACGATTGAGTCCGCAGGTGCGATTGATCTGTGATACCGAGTTCTTTGCTTGGACTGGTATGTTATCCTCTTATATGCAGGGATACCGAGATTAACGACTGATAGGATACTTTCCAATGTAATTGACACTGTTCGTATTCTTGCTTTGTCTCTCTGACAATTCGCAGGCTGTTCTATACGACGACGTATGTCGGCGAGATGTATTATCAAGAAGTCATCCACGGGCGAGACCCGTCTTCGCCGCAGCTCACGAGTGACGAAATCGACAAGTTGTGGGAAGCAGCAACACGGTATGCGAGCTGGTCACTCCTGTTCTACTCCCTCACGTCCCTGATCGCCAACTTAATGCTGCCCCTGATCATTGCCCCGTCCTACGCGAACCCCGACCTCGCCAAACCATCACGTTTCCGGATCAAATGGCTAACGCTGCCGCGTTCATGGATGCTCTCGCACATTGTCTTTGCATTAGCAATGTTGTCCACTTTTTTCATCAGCACAGGTAGACAGGCGACCATCATGATCGCTGTACTCGGCATACCTTGGGCGCACGCGCTATGGGCACCGTTCGCGTTAATCGCGGAGGACATTGCGAGGATTAAGGAGAACGTGAGACATCCTAATTTTGAGCGTTTCGAACACGAGGCGGGTATTATCATGGGCGTGCACAATGTCTTTGTGTCTTTACCGCAGGTTCGTATTTCATACCCTTTGTACGCAGAACTCGATGCTGACTGTACCACAACAACAGGTGTTGAGTTCCCTGGGCAGCAGTATCATTTTCAAATTCCTCGCGAAGCCTCGCGGCGAGGAGGACGACAATAGTATAGTATGGATCTTCAGGTTATCCGGACTGGGGGCGATTGTGGCGGCGTATTTAAGCACGAAGATAAAGACGCCGGATCAGTTGACTGTAGAGGATATGATGTTTGATGGGTTATCTGAGGAAGAGTCGATTGATTATGCAGAGGCAGGCCCCGTGAATGGGCAAGTGCGGATGTCGCAGGAGGTCTAGGTGCAGGCTCGGATGGAGTTAGTTTCTTGGATATTTGGTCGTTTTAATTGTTTATTAACCAATATTGATGATTTATTTATGAATGCCCTGTCAAGATCGCCTCGCCCACTACGACTCACGCATAATGCATGGTACAATTGTATCAAGTGGTCCTAATCAGTTACGCCATATTATCTCAAGGCAGCGATCAATCTCGGCCAATGACAAATAACGGCAATACAACTATCGCAGCCAACAAAGCTAATTCGAGCCAGGCCTTATTAACAAGGGGCTATTTGTCATCGGCCCAATGTCGCCAATTAGTATGGGACGCGCGTTGACATTTTGACTGCGATTTCGGGAGACCGAAACTAATATTTCGAATACACATATACACATTCTCATGAGGAATGAAACTATCGGCCTCTCCCTCAACTAAATACGATGTTGCTTGAAAAATTAAAGTAACGAATACGGTCTGGTACAAATGAACTATCTTCCTTCAGCCTCGTCACACAAGCCACCACTAAATCTGAAACAGGTGATGCACACTAAACGTAACCCAAGAACACCCTTGCATGTAAATTAAGTTTACACAACCCTATCCCGTAATTCGCAACTTATGCGGGCCGTTATGCCGCGTTCCATTTAATCTTATAGATAAGTAAGACTGAGTAGGTCCGTTACTAAATTACAAGTATAACTAGTATTAAGAATTAATTGTCTAGAAAATCATTAACATTGATTAATTGGCATGGGAGATCATAGATAAATTCGTGGAGGGCTTTCCAAGGCTTGTAAGGTCGATATCGAGTCATATTAGAGGTCGATCGTAGAGACAAACAGCAGGTCGTTCAAAGTTTACAGTATTGATCGAATTTGCAATACTTTATTTATGTAAGTTCGCTGATAATATTTAATAACTGTAATAAAAGCCTCGAAAAAGTAGCATTCCAACACTCGCGTTCGGGATCAACCTTGTAACTCATGACAGCAATGCCCTTACAAGTTCATCACGTGTATGCCATGTGCGGACTTTTGAATCGCTGAGAACCACTTGGAATGGTCTTCGGAGGGGGCCGACAATTTTGTGATGACATGGTGCAAACTTAGTAGGTGGCACGTGAAGTAGCATTAATAGGGGCAGGCAGTATTTCTCCCTTCGTAAACTTGCCATGACGTAATAACATCCAGATATAGGCAAGTCGAGAGAGATAGATACAGTTAGAAAGTCGTGAAAAAGCAACGGCCGCCGCCAAGCTCGGCTAGGTAGTAGTGTGCACAGAAACGATAAAGTGCACACTGTCCGGAGCTTTAAGTGGGGGGATTAATCCGATACCTCAAACTTTCAGTCCCTTTCATTTTTCATTTTCATTTTCATTTGATTTTCATTTGATTTCATTTGATTTTCATTTCGGTCATGGTTTCCGCAGAATCTCTTGCAGGCTACTATTTCGACTCACTGAAGTGCCATATAGACGAATTGTAGAATTGATTTCCATAATAAGTAATAGTGGGTGGCTCTTCTCTCCCGTGGAAAAAATTGGAGCCGCACCACCCGGAGAGCGACCTCTATGGCATGAAAGATACCTGCTGTGCCTGTAATCGTAAAAGTGTGTGCCTCAGGCTGGCTGTTGAGAGCTCGATCTATTACTTGACCATCTATGTGTTGGGTCTTTAACTCTCGTTGTCAATGTTGTTTCACGTATTAGTACCAACTGCTGTAGCATCGCACTTGTCATTCAGAGTTAATTCAGACTCCAGTTATTAAATGATAAACGACTACATATAAAGCTGTAATACATACTCAATCAATGGTTGTAAGAACTGTCTGAGTATAGGTAGGACGTGGGACCATGATAGTAGACGATATCTCATCCTAACTGGCCTGTCGGAGTATAAACAGTAACACAAAGAAGGAATTCGCTTGAGGTCAGGCGACAGAACAGATGTTCGTGGATTTACTAGCCAAACAAGAGAGAGATTGATAGAATGCCTGCTACTGCTGTGGCATTTGACTATCGAAAGTTCTCAGCCAAAGATGTCACCGGAATTCAGATTATCGTCTAACATTCACAATGGCTCCACAATCGCACTAGTGTACTCTAGGACACTCGCTAGTATAGAGTAGCAATAACAGTGCTTCACTGATTCGCTATAACCAGTAGCCCTTCAAGTCGTTATTTGTTCCATTATTTGTTCCCTTTCAAAATTTCGAGCTAATGTTACAAATCTACTTCAACAAAATGATAATCTCGGTAAACCGATACAAAGTGGGCGTAAACATTGCATAGGCTTACTGGGGTTTGTATGTATACAGACGGGCGAGTGGAGGAACGCTACATAGTAGATAGGCAGCAGTGACGTCACCGGCTTGCGCACAGATGATACCGATTTCAAATCTTAACTTCACCTAGAGTCGAACCGCTCTACATACAGTAGTATAATGTATCATAGAATATAAGAAAATAATTAAAAACAAGCAGAAGCCACTGAACAAGCTGGCAAGCAGTCTCCAATATACTGCTCTGCTATTCTCGCTGCTCATTGTGAACGATAATTTTGTACCTTTATCTGTAACCGTTCAACAGTGTAAAACGGTCGTCAGGTACCTGATTATTGTGAGAGAGAGACCGAGTGGTGGGTACCCCTGCCCACCACATTTGTCTGCTCCACGGGCTGCGCAAACCCGATGGAATACAAAGGTATATGTACTTACTTCTTCTTTCTGTCGCTTCTACTGAAATACTAACTACTGACGCTCTTTCCCTTTGCCTCTGTGCGCTTTTCGTCCCTTATTAGCCCTTGGTTGATCCTAACCTCCAGTTTCCACCAGCCGTCTATACAGTCGACCATCCAACCCATCCAACCCACCGTTACTCACTCCGTCTTGTTACTGGGCAGCCCACCCCACTAGTCTAGCTCATCCTATTATACCGGATAGAATTGAGCGCCTACTGAGTCTACGAACGACACTAATATTCGCTTCCGCGCTTGACTCGCCCGCATCGGCAATTTCCATATTACATTACATATTCTCCAAGATCCCGCCAGCAGAGTCGTGGTGCCTTTGACGCTTATCGGTTCGTCTCCTCAAAAGACCCTACCCAAGTTCTGACGCAGTTCGACTCGGTTCCATGTCTATGACAGAAATCTATACTTATTTTTCTTAATTTTACTCTAATTTTATTTCGCTGAGACCACTGACATCTCAATTACGCATGGGTGTTTACGGATACGCGTCCTCTGTCCCGTGTAGTCCGTGATCGTCCGATCTATATTCCAACTCGTATGTCGTCTCTAGATTTTAGCAATCTTGAAGCTGCGGAATCGCCTGACATTAACAGAACACACAATAGCGCTTTCTTGCTTAGAATTGTGCCGCGAGCCATCGAGGTTGATGAATATTGATCAAATTTTGAACTCCTCCACTGCCCAATCCGAAGGTAACGACTCGAGTCAGCCTTCTACGCCTGCGCTTGACAATGCGTCGTCCGCGCCTACGGTGACGAAATCGTCGCCGCAGTCGCTGTCACGGCATCCCACACAGAAGCAGGCGTCGCCTACTTCACTGCCTCAGGACGGCAAGTTATCCTCACAGGAAGAATCGAAATTTGCAGCTCCAACGACTCTGAATACTCCCCAATCTCAGCCGCCGTTGGGTGGACCTTCTCTACTACCACCGCAATCTATTCTTCCTCAACATCATCAGCCCCAACAACAGTACCAGGCACCACAACAATCCTACACATATCAGCAAGAGTATCATCAGCAGCGGTATCAGCAGTACCCTCCACAATCGTATTACCAAGAGCTGCGGCCCGGGTATCAGGCGCCGACTGGACAACATCATATACAGCGCATTCAGCAGCATCAGTATCAGCCGACAGAATTGTCTGACCAGCCGCCGGAGACGTATGCAACCGTAGCTTCGAACGATGCGGCCCAGCAGTACGGAGTGCTGCAGGCGGGACATCCACTTTCTGTCGCTCAATCCCTTGACAAGAACTATGGCGAGTCTTCGTCCATGAGTCTATGGACGCCGCCGCGACAGCCAAGTTCATCCCAAAGCATCCACCAAGAAAACCTCGCGCCGGTACTGGACTCTGGCGTCGGTAATTTCGCATATGCATACGACGGTACCGGACTGCGCAGGGCGACCTCAGATGGCGATCCGCAGGAAGAGTCAAGCATGTCGGCGGTCAAGCCCAAGCGGCGAAAAGCGCCTAACTCGACGTGGACCCTCGAAGAAGACCGTAAACTGGTGGGTCGGCGCGTTGTTAATATTGAGACATTGACTAACACGGCCTGAAGGTCGACATGGTTCTGCAGACACTGCCGCGCCAGGATTTCAGCGAGTACGCACAGATTCTGAATAAACGCGACGGCCAAACAGTCCGGTATAGATGGAAAGTTCTGGTCCGGCGGGCTAAAGGCGAGAATGAAGACGTGGGGTGAACGTGACGTGACCCTCCCAACGTTTTGTATTATAAGCATCGATATATTGGGAAGTTCCAGTCTGATTTCTTGCATACAGTATTTGATGATAATTTATTTGAGATTATGAGTTTGGAGTGTACTATTACGCATTGCTTGATCATCTTGACGCGCATCTTTTCTGCTGTGATAATGTATTTCTAGTATTATTATGTTTTGAAGACGTTCCAGTCTTCATTTTCTTTCTTCCTTTAGTTGTACGCCATTAGAGATTGTAAGAGTTACGGTATGGAATGCGGTCGAGCACTACGATCGTCGGCGAATGAAAAGTCATAGAATTAGTTTGGTTTAATTTATCACCCTCTTCGCATTTTAGTGGTATGGACGGAGAACGTATTGCGCTATTGATGGGAGGAGCTCTGGTTGGATACATTTGACACTGTCCCCGGACGACATACAATGCTCGTACGGAGGGCTAGCGAGAGAGAGTTTGGTATATCTCTGTTTCGCGACCATTAGATTGTTGGGAAGTCGATTGTGCACGCCACTCACTCGTGAAGCGGGCTCGTGTGCAACATGGCTCCCGGTCAGACTCGCAGATCTCCAATTCGCGAGCCACGTGCCATTACTATATTAAATGCACGTGAATAAAAGCACTTCTGACTACGGTGGAGTACAATATGGGGAATATGCATGCATGTATGAACAGTTCGTCCCCATGCTCTTCGACTTTTTTGACCGTAGCATCACCACATGCCGTACTCCAAAAGTAGTCGCGGCTAATTTGGCAAACAGCAGCAAGATATTCCTTACCGAAATACGGTCCTCGACACAAGTTATCGGATAGATTTTCGTGCATCCAGGCAACGCTCTATCGCTGCTCCGGCATTTAGTTCCACTGTGTGCCAAATTCAGAAACAGCGATGGCGGGGCATGCACGGCCGGGCCGTTAGACGCACTACCTGCATGCGGTAGCGTCGGGTTGTCAGATATGCTTGTCTAACACACTCTACATTTGTCACGCACGTTGTTCCATCAGACCCAGCTGTATATTGTAGATTGCTGGATTAGTTGAGTGACGGGTGAATGATTGCCTGGCTTGGAAAACAGGTACTTGTCTGGTCAAGTTATCGAGTCACCATGAGATATTGTTACGTACACGTGGATATTATGTAGACTCTTAGTGGTTATTTTAGTAGAAGTTTATTTTGTTTCTTATGATGCGTTGTTGCGTTCAGGGGCAGACCCCCATTTATATAAATGGTTCTTCTCTCCTCTTTGTTTTTGGGGGGATATAGGCAATGATATATATATCCGTTGTTGATAGATATCTTCACCACAGCAGAGAGACTCAATGCGTGAAGTGGGCTATGTTTATTGTAATCACAACGCACTAATCATAGAGGATTGGAACGGTGTCCCAAGATGTTATTTCCTCAAAGCCTGCGACCGGAAACGTCGGGCTGCTGAGTCAGATTACACTATTAACCGATGCTGGACATGACCTCTCAAGACTCTGACACGAGACTCGCTGTATAGGATAACGCGATCAACGGGTACATTCATTCCGAACACACGACACAGTGGCATGGACCGATAACGGGCGACAGAATAGTAAATAGGACAGGAATTCTGGTACTAACGATATATCCATATATCATTTTCTCATTGATTCTGCCAACTGCTTCGCCATGCCTTGGCGAACTAAACTCACGAAACTCAACCAGTACTAAACCCTTACAAATGTGCTCTGATCTATTGCCAGCTCTCGTGATTCCTCTCGATTCCTTTGTCTCGTAAATTAATAAAGCGAACAGATATCACTGTACTATGCAGCGAAATGACACGATTTCGAGGCTGCATTGACATTCATGCCGGTAAAGTCAAGCAAATTGTCGGTGGCACGCTCTCCAACGACACCGACACGGGTCTGAAAACCAACTTTGTCGCAACACTGCCGTCATCGCATTTCGCGACATTGTACAAAGAGAACGGGGTTACCGGAACGCATGTCATCAAGCTTGGACCTGGATGTGATGACGCTGCTATTGAGGCCCTGGGTGCTTGGAAGGGTCAGTTTAGCACTGGCGTGAGAGAGTGTGTGGGCTAATGGTTTATTAGGGGGCTTACAGATTGGCGGGGGCATTACATCCGACAACGCACAATTCTGGGTAGACAATGGCGCGGCGAAGGTAGCTAAATTAACATTATTTATCAAATTCTAAAGGTTGCTTCTTCTTCGCGTGCTAACGTTCTAGGTCATTGTTACCTCATATCTCTTCCCGAATGCACAGCTCGATTTGACGCGCTTACGGCAATTACACGACAAAGTCGGCAAAGAAAGATTAGTCATCGACTTGAGCTGTCGCAAGCGAGGAGACCAATGGATCGTTGCGATGAATAAATGGCAGACTTTGACCGATACCAAGATCAATAAGCGTGAGCCCTCACCCTGTGTGTTCAGCGTATTGCTTGACAAGGGAACTAATTTGGTATAGAGACACTGGAATTTTTGGCAGGATATTGTTCTGAATTTTTGGTTCATGCCGCGGATGTCGAGGGTCTTTGCAGAGGAATCGACGAAGATTTGGTGGTCGCGCTTGCTGAATGGTCGCCTATCCCGGTCACGTACGCCGGTGGTGCGAAAAGTATAGACGATCTTGCTCTTGTCAATAGGCTGAGTGGAGGAAAAGTCGATCTGACGTACGGCAGTGCATTGGATATTTTTGGGGGCACGTTGGTTTCATTTGATGCCTGTGTTGTGTGGAATAGGGAGCATTGATATCTTCAGGGATTTATACGATAGTCGAGGTCAGTATATATTAGGGATCTTAAACAAACAAACGCCAGATATTTTACATATATTTACAAACACGTCTGCGCTTCTATGCGACTTGCGACTAACTCGGTTTGGGAATTAGTGATAGTCGTTTGCCAATATAATTGGCAACTCCAAGCAATGTTGTTTTGAAAACGCCTGCATCTATTTAGCGCCGTTCCTTGCGAATAAAAGAGATCCACTTACCTCCTGTGGTCTGCCCGCTCCTTATCGTACCTCTGAACCATGGCACAAGAAGTATCTTCAACAGCTTGAGTCCGAATCCTTGCGCAAACTGTACCAAGACCTGATCTTTAATCGTAATCCAAGCAATCTCCAGTATGGATCCCCCAGCTTTTGCAATCGCCCGCATGTACGTCTGCTCAGCGCGTAAATCAACCATGACAGCAATCACGTACAGGGCATGTATATTCGTCCGCAGCCTGTAAAACGGATCAAATTCGTCGTCCTCCTCGTCGTCGGAATAAACTATACTGGTGGAGTACCCACTATCGCTGTACCCATTCGCGGCATCTTCGTCTACAGCCGCAGAACTGCCTGACAAAGGATGCCTGAGCACACCGAGGGCCGGTCGAGCTGGGTCGCGTTCAAAGTCGGCCTCGCTGGCTGTACTACTTCCACTCCCACTATCATTCCTTGCCTCAGTCGACGGCCGCATGAAGGACGTGAAAAGCTGCGCCAGTTCGGTTTCGGTGAGATCGTCTTCTTCAGGTGCACGCCGGGCGCCTGTTAGCGACACGTTTGCAGATGGGAACACGGATATTGGAAACCGTGATGGGTCCATGAATATTTCTGGGGCGGTAGACCATTATGGTAAAATATGCGGCGATGGTGTACTTGTTTTTGTCGAGTCGACTCAAGCCGGGTAATAAATGGTTAAATTACACGGCCGCAGTCGAATACTTCGTATTAAGTACTTGTCATGACCTTGACACTTTCCGGGGTACTTGTAATTCACATTCGAAGATCAACTTACATATGGAAATATACGCACTCAATCGTAGGCGTAAACCGTGAGTCTAGATGATTATCGCACGCATGGTATTATGGCGGTGGGAGCGCCGCACGGAGTTATAAATCTCAGCCGTTGCGTCATTGTGTGTCCCAGTACGATTTACACTGTTCAAAGCACACGACCAGTCATGCCGTCGCCTGAATTCATAACAAAACCACCGGACGGATTCTCTGCTCTCTCGATTGTGCGCGGCTTCCAATTGACCATTTTAGGGGCCTACCGCGCACTGCAGAACCCGGATCTGCTGAGAGGCAAGTACTATAAACAGGCTGCCTACGCGATCGCAATTTCCCTGATCATTCAGTTTATAATAACCATTCCTCTCTGGACTGTCAAGATCGTGATCAGCATCATTACGTGGATTTTTTCAAGCAGTGGAGACCATGAGGCGGGTGAGCGTTCGACGAGGGTGGTAAACGGCATCGATTTCATTGAGAGCAATGTTATAAATCTAAGTGGGCTGTTGATCGGTCTAATGCGGTATTTGCGGCCCGAAATGGATGAGATGTTTATGGAATCGTTGCGGTTTATAGATGAGGTTTATTTCAGGATGCATCCCGAGAAGGCAATTACCCCCGAAACGACCGAGCCCGACAATAAAATGCCCAACAAAATCGATGGGAGCGCAACCACATTTTCGAGGTTTTACGCGCCGTTATCACTCTACACGACGTCTTCAGCGCGCACATTATCGGCGTCGAGAATACATTTTGCCGCTGCGTCGGCGGAGAAGGAATATGTGCCGATGCCGAACAATGCCGCGAAGTTCGTATCGCGGTATTTTAGACGGTCGATCTTGTCCATCGCGATTTACTTTCTCTCATTGATCCCGTATGTTGGCAAAATTGTTCTTCAGGCAGTCTCGTTTTATAGCTTTAGAAAGACTGTCGGTGTTGCTCCTGCAGTTGTGGTGTTCAGCCTGGGAGTGCTCGTGCCCAAGATATGGCTTACGATCTTTTTGGCGAGTTACTGGGGCAGCAGGAGTCTTGCCAGAGAACTGGTACGTGGTCATATGTGATCATATAAACGAAACACATTACTGAGTGACACAGTTAATTCCGTACTTTGCCCGCATCCCGTTCACGCCAAAGCAGCGGGACGCGTGGTTTCGTGCACGAGAAGGTGTTCTGTTCGGTACGTCGGAATTGCGATCCAAACCGTAGTGGATTGCCCTACTAACACGTCACTTAGGCTTCGGTTTGGGCTTCTACTTCATCCTCAAGATTCCATTTGTTGGGGTGCTCCTCTACGGAATCGCAGAAGCCTCGGCCGCGTACTTAGTCACGAAGGTAACCGAACCGCCGCCACCGCCTACAAAAGTTCTGGAATGGACGGAGACCCAGACAAAGTGGAATAAGCGCAAACAGATACTCAGTGGGGAGATTTTGCAGAGCGAGGGGTTTAGACCTCTCATTGGCGCAACAGCAAGTGTGCCGGGCGGGTGGATCAAAATTGAAGAGAAAAAGGAGCACTAGCTTATTTAAGTGGTGGCGACCTCTTAGTGTACAATTTCTGGTTTAATGTATGTTTACGGTATGTATATAATTCTAGCTATGTTTAAGGAAATTGAGTTTGTGTTTTCATATCAAGGCAGTACGATGGAAGTGTTGCTAGATAATTGTAGTTTCCCTGCCAAGATTCAATGCTATAACCTCAATACTATAACCGTATGCTGCCTGTATCTAATTGCTTTTTCATCAAATCAATTACGTGAGAATTCCAGCAAATTTGGTACGAATATAGGAAACACCAGTAATAAGGGTACGGGTTTCAGTAGGACGGCGCAAAACTACACGCTTCCACACGGGAAAATTTCGCCGGAGAGATTGACAATTAGTCAAAGTACAAGTTTCAGCCCAGAGATCGGACGTTTATCCAACCTAGAGCTTGAATTTCGCGTGCTACAAAAAGATACGCACTATGGCTTCTGTTGACGAGAGTTTGACGCCGACTGCGGAGGAGCAGGTATGTGATGAAGTACGATGTTTGCCATTTGCAGATCTCGTGAGGTAGATCGTTCTGTGGAATGCAAAGGGTTTCGCACGGCAGCAGTAGAGCGGTGCTAATGAGCGCACTAGTTGGAGTTTGATCCGACGATAAAGAAAAAGAAGAAGAAATCCAAGGCTGTTTCGTTTAGCCCGGACGATTTGGATGATGCCGCTCCTCAGGATGAGACTCGTAGGTTTTTGGTTTTTTTTGCTCACGTATTCGAATCTAAGCTCGTTGAATCTTCATTTGCTTATACGATCGGGACTAATACTGGCATAGCTGACCCAGAAGTTGACGAATTGACGGATATGTTCGCCGGCTTAAAGAAGAAAAAGAAGAAATCGACGTCGTCAGCGCCACTTGAGGCTGCCGAGGACGCTTCGGCAGGGGACGCAGGTCCCGAGGATAATGTTGAGGACTTTGATTTTGGCGGTCAAAAGAAGAAGAAAAAGAAGAAAGTAGCGGATGTGAGCGCGTTCGAGCAGCAGCTTGAGGAAGCTGGTGTCAATGAAGAGGAAGACGCTGGTGAAGACGACACGTTTGAGAAGCCGGAGGGCGAGGAAGAAGGTGAAGGCGAGGAAGAGGAAGCTGGCTGGCTTAATAGTGACCGCGAGTATTCGTACGAAGAATTACTTCACCGATTCTTTAAGATTTTGCGGACGAACAATCCTGAGCTGGCGGGCGAGAGAGGACAGCGGTATAAGATTCCACCACCTAGCGTTATGCGTGAAGGTAACAAGAAGACAATTTTTGCGAATCTGAAGGATATATCAGATCGGATGCATCGACCTTACGAGCACGTCATGCAGTTCTTGTTCGCGGAGTTGGGTACCTCGGGTTCGGTTGACGGTAACTCACGATTGGTCATCAAGGGCCGTTTCCAGCAGAAGCAGCTCGAGAATGTTTTGCGGCGATATATTAGTACGTATCTGTGTCGTGATGTGGTGTGAATTGCGGGTTTGCTAACAAGCGCAATAGTGGAATACGTCACCTGCAAGACCTGCAAGTCGATCAACACTCACTTGGCCAAGGAAAACCGTCTGTACTTCTTAGTGTGCGAGAGCTGCGGCAGTCGGCGGTCCGTCAGCGGAATCAAGACCGGTTTCCAGGCTCATATCGGCAAGAGAAAGAAAATGCTCGGTTAAACTATGGGATCAGTGTGGCTTGTCATGTCGGGTATGTATATTTGTTACGTCTTCGGCCGTTCGAAGTTATCACATTGGGGGAGGTAACACACAATATATTTGATGTTAGTTGTAATACGTATTACAAATTCTACTGAATATCAATGACAATCCAAATTTTGTCCGCGTTTTCGTCTACAAACTCATGGCTCGGCAACCTTGACGGCGGTTCCTCCATTATTTGAACTTTCCACAGACGCGACAATAACTGCGAAATGATGGAATGCTTTCTCAGGCGGAATCTATAATGTCGTTAGCAGGAGCCCACAGCGGTTCAGATAAGCACGAACCTTCAATAAGGATTTGTCCTGCTTTTGAACAGCTTCCGCGAAGTTCTCAAACTCTTTAGGAACACCTTCTTGGACATTGTCCGGAACAGATACGACTTTGCCGGCTTTGTCGGCATCGGTGTAAAGCATAAGTGTCGCGTTCGCTTTGTCTGAAAAGTCGTAGATCACAGTTCCATTTGTACCATTAATCGAGAGCTTGTTGATACGAGGGTTTGACACGGCCTAGGATGTTAGTCTCTTAATAACTCAATAGTACAGTATGCAGGACAGTACGCACAGAGGTGTAGGTGAAGCTTCCCAGGACGCCGGACTTCATTTTTAGAGTTGCGGTGAGAGTGTCGACGTCACCGGATTGCTCGCGAACTTGAGTGGCCAACGCCGAGACCTGTTGCGAGTTAAAACCCAGCCCAATTCATAGTAACCAGTACAATCTTACTGAATTTACTTGGCCCAAAATCTCAGTGAACAAAGCAACCTGGTGAACACCGCCATCTTGTCGTCATTAGCAGTTGTAACCCATCTCTAACTCTCGGATAACTCACCCGACAGAAATCCACCAACATGCTCCGGCTTCTGTCGCCACCAAGTATCCAAATACTGGTTATTAAAATTAAACGGCGCCGTGCAATAATGTGAGAAATAAATGACTTCGCCAATCTGCCCCAGAAGCGACTTAATCTCGGGAATCACATTCCAAAACACGAAATTCTCGAGAACGGCAACGGGTATCTCTGTCGATCTTGCCACTGCGACAATTTCTTTGGCTTGCGCTAGAGTTGCCGCGATTGGTTTCTCGATCGCAATGGGTTTGCCGGCGCTGATGGCGGTTTTGACTGCTTGGAGAGTGAATTGCGACGGCAGAAGCGCGTCGATAGCATCGACGTCTGGGTCGGAAAGGAGTGATTCCAGGGAGTCGTACACTTTCGAGTCCGGAATGCCGGCTATTGCGGCGAATTTCTTGGCCTTGTCTACGCTGCGGTTTGCGCAGGCGGCCAGCTGGAGAGAGGAAGGGATAGATGCGATGGCGGGGTAATGGCGTTGGGAGGCGAAAATCTGTGTATCTCACATTAATATAGTCAATTCTAATATTTCGTATATGTGCTACCATGTACATGGCATTCAATAGTTTTACGAGCCATTTCGTCAACTGCTAGAGAGCATAGACGGAAAAACTCACCCCGGTGCCAATCAAGCCAACTCTGAGCGGTGTTTCGGAAGACATATCGACAGATTTATTGCTTAGTCAAGGCAATCACTATGACAGAATAAGAACAATAGATGTTCAGTGGTTAACTTGAGGTGGTTGAAGAGTATATTAATAGTTTGGATCAGACGCCGGCTCGAGGCTGCAAGTGTATCTCCGAATAAGGAGATAAAGTTTGTGTGCCGCAGCCAACGGACCGCATCACATTAGCACGGACGTGTGTCTTCCATGGGCCGCACTTACTCGGCTGGATGTGACTGAAATAATGATGACGTCAACAGGCTGCTGTTTTAAGCAAATGATAATTATAAGCTACATTAGCAATAGGTCTGTAGAACGTTAATGAAGAGAACATCATTACATCCAAACACCTGTCTCCATTACAAGTAAAACGAGCGCCGACAATTAAGAGATTTACAAAATAGAAAAACTGCGCCAAATAATCATACAGTACGGCAATGTATCCAAAGAACCAGCATATACACAATTGACATGTTTTAGAAAAAGCAGCTTGAATCAAGCTAACGGCTGATATTTCTGTTTCGTCAATTTAGCGCCCTTGAGCCGTTTAGGATACGGTCGAGCCAGTAATTGTCCAATTACGAAGTTTGCGACATCAGGATCCCTGAAGTAGCCCAGATGAGAGCCCATGGATGCTAGCAATGTGATATCCATGTATCCTTCTGATAATGAAAAGTCCAGACGCCCCGTATAGTTCAACGCCCGAATGAGCTCCTCATCGCGCTGCAATTTGGCATGTTCTTCGGCGGCCTTGTTTAGCTTCTCACTCTCTTTTTGGAATTTGGAGTATAATGTCTCCACACCGGTCTCGGGTGGATTGTGAATCGTTATTGCTAGATCCTGCCGGAATGTTGATGACGTATCCGGCGAGGATGATGCACCGCTATTCGCATCTCCTGCCCCAGTAATGGTTCCCGAAGTATCTCCTTCGTAACCCAGCGACTTGTTCAATATAGTGCTTGCCAGTCCAGACGCCATACTGCTCCACATATTCGACGCACTCTGGGCGACCCTCTGTGTCAGTTCTGCAAGATTCGCAATCTGAGTGTTGAGGCCTTTGCGCGTAGATGGAATGGCTTGCGGTTTTAATTCAGCCATGCGCTTGACTATCAGCGGCTCTAGTCTGTAACTGATAGGATCTGCTGGGTGAAATATATTGTAGATATCCTCAACCTTCGGTGTGGATACTGTGCCGGTTGGTTTCTTGCTGCCTTCGAACGGGTTATCCAAATCAAAGTCTAGGGGTGACAGAGGATGATCTTCGATGGACTTGACAGTCCTGGGAGCAATAGTCTTGCCTTTCAGCATCTGGAACAGCCCAACTGGACTGCCTAAACCGAAAAATGAGTCAACGTCGAAATCCAGTGTTAATTTTGGTGATTTTGATTCTGACGGTCGCCGATCTGGCTGGCGACAGAGGATATCAAACGCAATGGCTGCACCAAGCGAATGCCCTGCAATGCTAACCCGTCCCTTGAAATTAGGATTCCATTTTCTAAAGAGATGGAAGATTCGGTTGCATTCGTTCGTTACATTGTTCATGATTCGCTCGCGATAGTTTGGCTGATAGTATAGAAGAATATCAAGAAGAACTTCCGATATAATCCTGCTAACATTAGCACTATTTAACGCTGAGTGCCAGCGAATTACTTACCCCCTCAGTGCAGGGACTCCATCGACGGTAATATCCTGTAGCGTGGCTGTCTTGTCATCTTTTTCTTTACCGTTCTCTTCTTCCAGATCTCCAATATCCTGCTCCTTCCGAGATTTGGCAGAGTCATCATCTTGCTCCTGTTGGAGTCCGAACTGTATGCTGTGCCGCCAGCAAACAGGCAGTACTTGGATTCGTGAGTTGAGCTTTTGAACATCGTTTCCGGTCTCTCCATTTAATGCCTGCAAATCTGGAGATGCCGAATACACGGACTTCAACGTCTTTCTGAAGGTATTCACATCCTATACAGAGTCAGCAGCACACCACGAGCAGGGAAATTCGACAACACTTACTCCAACAAAGTTCACAGATTCGAGTCGCTGTCCAAGTTTCTGACCAATTCCATGGATGCACAGCACCAAATGTTCGATCTCGCGGTTTTGATCCTCATCCTCGTTAGGATTGTAATCCTTCTCCATTTGCTGCTCCAGCAAGGCGTTGTCCTGCGCTTCCTGGCTCTCCTTTGTCCCCATCTGCATACAAGCCACAGACGACGTTTGAATCGCCTCAACCAATTTGGCGGTCCGATCGCTTGTCAATGTCGACGTGTCTGACACATTCTTCGCCTCTTCTTCGTTATCAGCTGCAGAACCAGCCGCTACAGTTGTCGGCGACGGCTTCGATGGCGGCTTCGCTTTGACGTCAGACCAACCTCTCACTATCTTGGCTCCACCCATGCTGGCACCAGCCGTCAAACGCTGATAAATAGTCGATGCAAATTTTCCGTAGAAATCGTCTGAGATGATCCAGGCTGTTGTGGCATCATTGGAATACACGACGTATTTCCCCATGTGTGGGCCGTACAATGGCCAGGTGTTTGTCTGTTGCACAATCGAAGCTGTAACAGGTACTGAATCAGATTCTTGAGTCTTTCGGTCACATGAGGGTGATCGCGACTGTGCCGTACGATTCGACGCCGATGGTGACCGGGATCTGAATGTGAACACATTGGTAATTGACTCGGTGAACGAGGACGCCCGCACGTGATTCACCCCCTCAGCTTCGCCGGGCGAATTCTCGATGGCGAGCCCAGAGAGCGATGTCGAGTGCGATTGTGAGTTGGAAATTGAAGGAGGAGCCGGAATTGGCGGAGATTGTGCAGTTATTGATGACGGATCAGAAGCAACCGGCGGGACGGGAACATGCGCAGGTTTCCGGAAAGGTTGGTTTTTCAAATACCCTTCCTCAATTTGGTTTGCCAAATTCTCGTCACATGGCTTCAACGTACTACTGTCCGCATAAAACCACGTCCCACGACGCACATCATACGTAGGACCATTCCAATAAAGAGGCGACAGCTCTCGCTGGCGGATATCAACTTGAAACAGCCGGTCTTCATTCACAGCGACCGTTTCGAGCTTGGAGTCATCCTTTTGTTGATACGCGGATTCGATATTGCGAGAGTCAGTAACTGAGAACGGCACAAATTTCGAGGGCGGTTTGGGTGGTTTCGAGTCTTTGTCGACGAAGGGCTTTCGTTTCGGTACGTCCGTCGCAAAATACCACCTGCCATCAACTCAGTCAGCCCCACTAGAGTCCGACGTGACACCCGGTTGAATTAACTTACCTAACAACAAGCGGCGGCGTATCAGGCGGTAAATCACGATGCGACATGCGATGCCTGTACGGCACGGTGTGATCCACCGGACTGTGTAAACCAGAAGATGAAGCTTGGACCTCAGTATTTGGCGCTGCCGCCTCCGTGACCTTGGTCGGCACAACTGGAGTGGACATGAATGCTGCTATTGATTCTGCTCTCCTACTAGCAGGAATAGTTGGCTTGTCGCCGCCTGCGCGACTGGCGATCAGCACCGAGGATTCTCCCACGAACAGTAGCCAAACGCGCCTACGGAAGGCGAATTTCGCGACTGGGAGAACGACAGCTCGATCTGGGAATATGGTGAAGCGTGCTTATAAAGACTGGGAAATCGGTAATGCTCTAATGTACGTCGCAAACCGAACCCAAGACGAGTAGAGACGTCAAGATGGAGAATTACTGCCTTCGATGTGATGGTTGTAGATCAGCCACATATTCTTCAATCTGGCCAGTGAAGCCAGCTTCCGCTTAAACTCCCAACACGCAATTTTGAACCGGTTGGACGAAACTCAGGGGGGAACTCGTAAGGAAGCTTTTTCAGTTTATTAGGGCTTCATGCTGGCTCCGGTCACATCTGAACTGATGTAATTTATGACTTCATACAAAAAAATAGATAAAATATACGAAATAATAGCAACTATCCCAAAATATTTATCGTAATAAAAGCGCATTAAAGTAGTACTAAGGACATCCAATTTTCAAGTGAGGGTTGAGAGTCTTGGTGACTGATTCCAACTTGTGTTCTTGAGGAACCGCCTTCGCTGCCTACGCTATCCGGTTTCGAACGGTGCGGCGGTCATTGCGACATTGTAGGATCCAGATAACAATCACTCATGACTCCAAACCATAGACTTGCAGAACATATTTTATTCTACAGTGTTTATAAGCAAAACCAACATGGAGAGTGCAGTAGAACAGATTGTGGACATGGGCTTCAGTCGTTCAGACGCCGTGTTCGCCCTGCAGGTACTTACAAGATCGCCGAGTCGGGGACAAATTCATCCATTAATTGCACATTACAGGCATCAAATAATGACGTTGGAAGAGCAATTGATTATATATTTTCAGGTAAACTTGACGAGGTGAGTTAGAATAATTCAGATATACCTGATGCGTCTACGTCCTGTCCAGAGTTAAAGAGACTTCAGGACCGCCGGAAAAATCAGTGGAGCGAATCGGAGTTTACGCAAGCAAACTGGGAACCGGTTGAAAATAATTCGAAACCCACAGTGTTAAATGAGAATGAAATTCGTAAGCACAAATATCCGAGGTTTTATTGACGTAATCGCTAAGCAGCCGTATAGAGGCATTTGCTCCAGAGACGTTTTACAGTGACGATGACAGGCCCAAGAGTACATACGCAGATCGACCAGCGAACGAGAGCATTGTTGAATTAGGTGGTGCAGATGACGAGCAGAGTAAGCATACGCTCAATGTGGACTTCGCAATGTCTGACTTATATAGTGGACGACGGTATAGCGAAAGCGATGCGCATGTCCCTTCAGGACCTTTCTGCTTTGGACGTGGGTATGGAGCAGCACGACCAACAAGTCAATCGTGATGGTCAAGAGTCAGGTGTTGTTTTTGGCCCCGCGACGCAGGACTTCTACAATACAGACCAATGGGGCATGATGGCCTTATCAGGCGACCCAAATACGAATCAGAACCCATTTGATTTGGGAAGCAGTCGGAGAGAACCAGAAGTGTGGGTTCACCTTGATTTCCAACTGTTACTCGAAGGGCGCTGACGTGATTAATAGGCCACCTGTGTTGCGGCCTTGCGAGCAGGCGCGGAATTTAGCACCATTACTAATGATTTTGCATTCAATCCCACTCTCTCGCTCTGCACTTTTATTATTCGGCAAGCAGTTGGTCAAGGACTACGGAATTGCATCGAGATGGTGGGACAAAGAACTCATCTTCGTCCCCGAGTTTGCGAAGTCGCCTCAGAAGCAAGGTTTGTGCTGTCGCTCGACATGTGTGCAAAAAATTATGACTGACGCGAGCCTGCAGAAGATCTCCAACGGATATTGCTCCTTCTAGAATGCCAGCGTATAATGGCATTTCTTGATATCACATCGCGATCTGGACGCACCTACGCCAGCATCGAAAATCTGGTGTACGCGCTCTCGGCAGGTCAAGAGACGTATATGGACCTCGCGCACTCCGATTTCATAACAGACTCTGAGCCGATTGCGAATTTCTTGAAGGTTTGGTCATTAATCGTGGGCCAGTACGCTGATTCATTATTGATACCGTCGGCGAAGGCCACGAGCGACAAGTTATTCAACAGCTGGGTATCGCTCGATCGGCCTGCGGAGCCCGATACTGACTCGACGACAGCCACGACCACGATGGAGCAGAAGTTTGTAAATCTCGAATTAGTCATCACAGAGGACGTGCGGAATATGTACGGCTCGCTCGTAGGCGCTTTAGACAACCTCTTATGGTCCGAGGAGCCCGACGCATATTTGAGATCAGTGGCGGACGTGTTTGTGATATCCATTAAACAGGACAACTGGTTATCTGGCGCTGGTGTGGATTTACCGCTCGAGTGGTATCCAGATAGGTACAGTAAGCCATTTATGAAGGTTATGAAATCGCGTAATAAACGACGTTCCGAGATTCTGGCCGAAATTCAGAGTTTGCGGGAGCGGAGGCTCCAAATTTCCGAATATACGGTATGCACTTTCCAGTCTATGACAAAATATTTTGGTCGAATAATAACTAATTCGTAGGGATACAACACAAAATCCTTGCTTGATTCTACCATCACATACTTCACTACCGCGGCGACGACATTGAATGACACCAATCCCGCGATCCTCACAAAGCTGCAGCAGCTAACCTTCAATCTGGACAACTACATAGCTCGGATCGACAAGAAAATAGGGTCCTTGGAACAAGACATCCGGAGCCTGACAGAGTTCCTAAGTGAGCCTCCTGCAGACGACGATGTCGATGGGCGCAACGCGCTTACTAAGGCGTTTGGTGACGGGCAGGTGCCGGAATTTCATCGGTATACTCTTGCCGGCGTTATCATCAGCGATAGCGTTGTTTTCTTCAAACAGAAGATCGAACAGCTACAGCCACCACAGGACGAGAACGATAGTGATGAGAATAATATCCTGGAAAAGCAAGACGAGGCCGACGTTATCGGGCCTCATAATATAGAGGTCGACACACCTTCTAAGACCGAAAGCAGTGGCAGCCCCATGGGAGAAGAGCAGGACCAGTGGATGCGGTACACGTTTGCTTATTACTCTGGCAGCGTGTCTGACTCGTTCGAAATCCGCCAAGTTAATCCTGAGCAAGTGATTGAAGTTGCCCGCACGACGGGGCCGGATGGTGTTGTGGCCGTGTATGCGAGCGACGAGGCATACGGAGATTCGGCGCAGGTTCACGATATCGTGAATGCGGCCCTGAAGGTATATCATTGTCATAGACATCTTCGTGATTTGTATGTCTGCTTATATAATGGAAGCTCACTTATTTGTAGGAATTCTTAGCTAGAGACAACGAGCTCCTGCGGCAGGAACTATCGCAGCCGGAGCAGTCGCTAGATCTGATCAGCCTCGAACCGGCGACGAAAGAAATAATATCGACTCCGACGACGTCAACTTCGTCGTCGTTCGATATTGACTCAGACGTGGACATGGCCGGGGCCGACGAATCTGTTATCTCGGCGTTCATCAAGAAACGCATGGACGGCAAACGTGCTAGTGCAGACGATGATGGACAGTTCGAGCAGCAGCAGGAGCATGAGGACGAGCCACCGGTGCCTGGTAACAACTACGCGGATTTGATGCCTCCGCGGAAGATAAGCGTATCTGGTGCGCCGACGTCGGGATCTGGTGTGCAGAGTTCTGTTGTGTCAGGAGGTGTGACTGCCACGCGGAGGTCAGGGTCAATTGTGAGTAGTGGGCCGTCTGCTAAGGTACGTGTTGAACATTTAGAGCACGCGGAGGATCATGAGATGGCGGATAGTGACGATGAAATGCTTGATCGCATGCGAAGACGCTAATTCGCCGGCTAAATTTGGAGAGTGCAGAGAGAGATACATGCAAGTCTTCTAATTTCTAACGACAATATCGCTTGCCCCATGGCACTAGCAATTATATTCGAACTATTCAACTCCACGTACAAAATTCTAACAAGAACAAACAATTGCTATAGATATAGTAAAATCTGCAAAGCATATAAAAATCCAGGCTCCCATGATATTGCTAATAAGCAAAGAAACAAAACATGCAAAGTTATTCACATTGATTTCTCAAGTCCCTTATATAGTACTTCCATTCCACGATGCACAAATTAACGCCCCGCGTAAGTGAGTCCGATCAAAATGCTTCTGGTGTAGTCAGAAATTATTTGACGGAAAGGCAAATACAAAATTGCGAAACAATTTTGCCGTTCAAACTGATTCATGCACGACCTCAGTTGTTTGTGGAAAATGGAGATTAGAGCCCGAGATTATTGTTTTCGGCACTGTTCTCTTTATTTGCTGCGGGGGCCAAGCTGCCGAATCTGAGGAGTTGGGGCTTGCTCCTGTCGTATAACAGTTAGTTTACTTGGATCACAGTAGAGTGATCTAGTCGAAGCAAAGAGGGGTTTTGTCAAGGACTAGGATACATACTTGACGTAATGCCTGTTCTTGTGGGCTTGCAGTTTGGCGGTGCAAGGAGACATCAAGTTATCCGTGGGCGAAGCAAAACTCGTTCGTCTATAATAGCCGGTCAGCCCAATTTTCGTCATTCTCAAATTTCGAAAGCCATCTAATCAACCCTTACGGCCAAAGATGAATAACAGAATAGCGATTAAAAAGACGTACGCTTCGAATATTTTCTGGTGCAGCACATGTCGCTGGAGGTTTTGGCTCTCAGAAGTATGTAGGGGTTGCACTTCGGAGTGGTGCTGTTGCTGATGCTGATGCTGTAAAGCAGAAATAAACTCGGATGGTTGCTGTGATGACATAGTTTCTGCAGCTCTGAAACCTTTAATAGAGAAAGCGAGGCAACAGTCGATCAATTAAGTCAAAGCTATTAAGCTGAAATCAAGAATCACGGTCTACAAACAATTAGAACGTCTAGTAAGGTTCAGAGTTGAGGCGGGAAGCTCAAAAGAACATGTCGTCGAGAGAGGTCCTTAAAGCGCAGATCCATGGCGTTGCTTTTGTTTACCAGGTACCTACGTTGGGGTCCTAAGTTGGCCCAGATATGGTTAGCGCCGAATTTGTGTTGCCACGGTAACAGATTGTGGGGCTTAATGACGTCATCATCTGACACATGCGGCATGGGCCGGTGCTTTTAAGGTTTTCCGGACGGCACAACGTGCGGCTTGCGGGGGTATATGTGAGCCGCAATAGGAAGAACGGGGTTGGGGCAAATTTGACCAACCAATGGACCCCGCTGCGGCATGTGGGGGGCATTCAACGAGATCGCACATTTGCGCGTGAAGATATCGTGACAAAAAAATTTTCTTGACGCATTGCTTTGCCAGAGTCCGATCCGGCGAGACGAGACGGAGCCGATCGAATTGACAGATCACCGCCAAGCAGTGATCACTGATAATTAACTCGGGAAGCAAAATATACGCCAGGATACGCCACGACCAAATTCGGCTTTAATTGACACACAGACTGAGAACATCCAAACCAATCCTATACCAATTCGGCAGCCTCCACCCGCCAGTCAACAATGCATCGCGGACAACGAAGGTAATCACAATTGAGATATTTCCTCCAGTCGCCAATCAAAATCCTGTGTAGGCATATGCTTGTGGATGAACATGTCGACCTGACGCGGAAAAGTTAGGAAAAACACGCTACCAAGCACGTTGTCACATCCGCGTGTCAGTCAAATCGAGGTAAGCTCCATCTCAAGCTCGTCAAGCTCGCCGCGATGAAGGTTGATTCTCCTGCGATTATTCCCTCGTCCGTCACAATCGCCCGGGCACATGCTCGCGCCCCTCCAAAAAGGCTCCTCTGTCCACTAATAAGTATCCAGCCTGCTCGCTGTCCAGTCTCTAATTATATTGTCGACTCCAGTAGCAATTCGTCTTCGCGACTCAGACTCCAGGATGTCGGGTATCAAGACCTCTGGCGGCAATGCCGCGTTCCACAACTTCGTCAACGACTTTGCTCACATCTCCGACCCCAACGAGCGGCGACGACTCGCGCTTGAGAAGATCGACAACGCGCCGTTCGGTTGGTACCATGTGCGCGCCATCATCGTTGCTGGTATTGGCTTCTTCACTGATGCATACGACATCTTTTCCATCAACATCGTTGTCACCATGTTGGGTTACGTCTACTTCCACAACAGCGGCTCCAGGCTCCCGACCAACTCCGATACTGCTCTCAAGGTCGCGACATCTGGCGGCACTGTCGTCGGACAGCTATTCTTCGGCTGGCTCGCTGATGTCATTGGTCGTAAGCGCATCTACGGTATTGAGCTCATTATCATTATTGTTGGCACTCTTGGCCAGGCACTCTCTGGTCCGTCTCAGGCGATTGACATCATCGGCATTCTCACGTTCTGGCGTGTCATCATGGGTATCGGTATCGGTGGTGACTATCCTTTGTCGTCCATCATCACCTCTGAGTGCGTTATTCTGTCTGTGCGTTTCATTACCTCGCATCTTGCTCACATTTGCAGGTTCGCTACCACCAAGTGGCGCGGCGCCATCATGGGCGCAGTCTTCGCTAACCAGGGATGGGGTCAGCTTGCCGCTGCTATTGTGGCTCTCTGCGCCACGGCCGGTTTCAAGAATACTCTCAAGGCGGCCAACACTGCTGCCATGTGCGCTAACAACTGCCAGACCGCTATCGACAAGATGTGGCGTATCACCATCGGCTTTGGCGCCGTCCCTGCCTGCATTGCCCTATACTACCGTCTTACCATCCCCGAGACACCTCGCTACACTTTCGATGTAGCACGCGAGCTCGAGAAAGGCGCGGCCGATATCCAGACATATATTTCCGGCGCTTACGGTAATGCGCCGAGCGAAGAGATCAAGGCTCTCCGCGATGCTGAGGCTCATCCAGTCGAACTCGATGTTCCTAAGGCTTCTTGGAAAGACTTCTGGGGTCATTTTTCGCAATGGAAGTATGGCTCGATTCTGATCGGTACTGCCGGCTCGTGGCTCTTGCTAGACATTGCTTTCTACGGCTTGGGATTGAACAACTCCACCATCTTGGCGGCTATCGGATACGCTGGTCAGCCCAATGTTTACTCCAACATATACAACGTCTGCGTCGGCAATTTGATTCTCATTTGCGCCGGTGGTATTCCCGGGTACTGGTTCTCTGTAGCTACTCTGGATATTATCGGTCGCCGTACGCTCCAGATTGCTGGTTTCTTTATCCTGACCATCCTCTTCTGCATCATTGGTTTCGCGTACCACAAGATCTCTGGCCACGGCCTCCTTGCTCTCTATGTTCTTTCGCAGCTCTTTTTGAACTGGGGCCCCAACACCACCACGTTTATTATCCCTGGCGAGTGCTACCCGACCCGGTACCGTTCGACAGCCCACGGTATCTCTGCCGCGTCTGGTAAGATTGGCGCGATCATTGCACAGACTGCTATTGCTCCTCTCCGCACCAGGGGCTGCCCAGGCGGCACCTGCTGGCTCAACCACGTCATGCAGATCTTTGCGCTTTTCATGTTGATCGGTTTCTTGATCTCATTCTTGGTTCCTGAGACTAAGCGGGAGACACTTGAGCACATTTGCGAGCGGTTGCACGACGAGACCAACATACCGCGACGTAACACCGAGAGTTCGGAGGAGCGAAATAGCGATGGAGAGGGGAAGGTCGCACAGGTTTAGGTGATCACAATCGTCATTGCTGTGCAAAATATGGTGTAACCGTGCTACCCTCGGATATAGAAGTTCATATTTGAATCGTTCATTAGTGGCGGATCATTGAGAACTCCTTGTCTAAAAAGTAATGCGTCGCGTTGTTGGATAACTAGTTTTGACATTGACCATGAGCCGACGATGCAGTATGGTTTTTCATATTTGTAATATAGCCTGTCACATATTTATTGATTGATATATGATTTTTCGAAAAGTTTTGATTTGGTATATCTGTGCTTCTATTCTATATACGGTCATTAAAAGTTGTTTTTTTTGGAATAGCAGTCTTTGAAACAATGCATGTTTATTAAGGATTTTAGTAAGTGGGGTGGCGTTTAATAAACGTCATGCGCAGCCATATTCATCGGACCGTATAATAGATACGTGATTGGCAATCCAGCGGATACGGTCACTAAACCTGACCGTTCTATTTATTTTTCTAAATAGCAATCCACAGCATTATAGCCAAGATTATTCTTTATCCAATTTACATGTACGGAGTTATGTCCAACCTCTTTGCACAGCCCATATTAAAAGTAAGCTACGCCTTATTTTTTTTTGGCTGCAGTTGTGTAAGTTAGTCAATTGAAATCACGGCCCGAGAGATTGGAATTCTGCGCACTTCTTCATCTGATCAAATGCGACGTCAGCGCGACGTCTTACATATTTTAAGTCTGTTTTCGTCAAACTTATAGATATCGTCGTCCGCAAATGCCCAAGCGTCTGAATCGTATTCTATACCAGATCGGACTTAATAATAATCTCGAGAGCGCTTCTGACTTCAACTCAGGATGTCCTACTGATACAATTACGTACATATTTCTCACCGACTTTAATGGGCTCTTGAGAAGTTTGATTACGACAGGCTTGGGTAAGAAGTAAATCGGCCAATTCTTCTCGCATGTCCCGCAACTCAAGGAGGAAGTCCTCGCTTACCAAATCGTAAGAAGTGTCCATTCCAGAAACACTTCCCTCTTCTATTTAAGTGAGATTTTAAAATTTTCGCCATTTTATAGCCCCCAATTCCTCAGAGGATTTCGCGTTATTTGGATCGTTTTGGGCTATGGCTAGTATGTTATAAAAGTTGAAGTGCAAGACGCGTAAAGAAAATGAGAGGTGACCCCCGCTGGATTGCCAATCACGTTGAATATGCCTGCTCACGATGCAATTTGAGTGAGGTGGTAGAAATATTAAGCAGCAAGTTGCGCCACAACAATGGTCGCCCGGACAGCAAGTCAAGTTCTTTGTTTGGACGCGGTCTTTTCGTGTTGTCATGGACTAATTAATGGATGGCGAAAAGAAAGCAATCAATTGCTGCTTTGAACGCGGGATGATTGGCAGCTCCGGCCTTTGGAGTTGGTAGGATAAGGCGGAACAGAACTAGTCGATTAACACCACGAATCCGCACTCCAATCAAAATAAAATTTTTATCCAATATGTTATTCATTCCTAGTGCATGGCCGATGCCTACAAATAGAGGTGTCATCTCAGCAGGTCAGAAGTTGTAGTCCAAATTACTTCGCTCGGCGATGCCCTAACCCGCGGCATTGGCAATATGCGTGAACTTTGGCATATACACAGTCAGAATTCCACGAATATGAATGGGAACAGTTAACAGGAACAATAAAATAAGGGCTGTCATCCAAAAGAGCCAATCCGTCGCTGCATTTTCGGCTAATTTTAATCGCAACCACAACCCTGGAAAATAATTAGCGAGGAATTACCGCACGCAGCGAAAAAATGGAGTTTCGATAATGAAAACTTGTTAAACACTGAGGGTTTTGTGCAACTGGTTAGCATAATTCTGCGAAAACTTTAAACAATGCCAATTTCGCTTTGGATGAAAATAGAAAGTAAGGTGTATCATTAGTTCAGAGTATCTTCGACTCAGCAAGCAAATTAATTACCCAAACACGAAATTACGATATGATAATACAAAATTTTTAACATCCGCTATGAGAATATTAGATAGCCATTATATACCAGTGAACATTAAACAAAATCACAACATTTTACACACATTGACTTAGACCTCTACGACCTTCTTCTCGCCAGTGCTCTCTCCCTCGATCGAGCTCTCGGCGTTATGTCGGCCGTAGTTGGTCTCGCCATGCAACCGCTCGCAAATGTCCTCCAGAGTCTCGCGCTTTGTCTCAGGAGTCAAGAAAGAAATGAAAAACCCGAGCAACATGAAAAGCGCAAAGATCTGCATGACGTGGTTGAGCCAGCAGGTGCCGCCTGGGCAGCCCCTGGTGCGGAGAGGAGCAATAGCAGTCTGTGCAATGATCGCGCCAATCTTACCAGACGCGGCAGAGATACCGTGGGCTGTCGAACGGTACCGGGTCGGGTAGCACTCGCCAGGGACAATAAACGTGGTGGTGTTGGGTCCCCAGTTCATGAAGAGCTGGCAAAGAACATAAAGACCAAGGAGGCCGTGGCCAGAGATCTTGTGGTACGCGAAACCAATGATGCAGAAGAGGATGGTCAGGATAAGGAAACCAGCAATCTGGAGCGTTCGACGGCCGACAACATCCAACGTAGCCACAGCAAACCAGTATCCGGGGATACTACCGGCGCAAATGAGAATCAAGTTGCCGACGCAGACGTTGTATATGTTGGTGTAAACGTTGGGCTGACCAGCGTATCCGATAGCAGCCAAGATGGTGGAGTTGTTCAAGCCCAAGCCGTAGAAAGCAATGTCGAGCAAAAGCCACGAGCCAGCAGTACCGATCAGAATCGAGCCATGCTTCCACTGCGAAAAGTGAGACCAGAAATCGCTCCATGAAGCTTTGGGAACATTGAGTTCAACCGGGTTAGTCTCAGCATCGCGGAGAGCCTTGATCTCTTCTTCCTTGGCATTACCATACGCGCCGGAAATATATGTCTGGATATCGGCCGCGCCTTTCTCGAGCTCGCGTGCCACATCGAAAGTGTAACGAGGTGTCTCGGGGATGGTAAGACGGTAGTATAGGGCAATGCAGGCAGGGACGGCGCCAAAGCCGATGGTGATACGCCACGCCTTGTCGAGAGCGGTCTGGCAGTTGCCTGCACACATGGCAGCAGTATTGGCCGCCTTGAGCGTCTCCTTGAAACCGGCCGTGGCGCAGAGAGCCACAATAGCAGCTCCAAGCTGACCCCATCCCTGGTTGGCGAAGACGGCACCCATGATGGCACCACGCCACTTGGTGGTAGCGAACCTGCAAATGTGAGAAAGATACAAACTAAGAGAGACACGGGCAAAAGAACGTACTCAGACGTGATGATGGACGACAGAGGGTAGTCACCGCCGATACCGATACCCATGATAACACGCCAGAACGTGAGAATGCCGATGATGTTAATCGCCTGAGACGGACCAGAGAGAGCCTGGCCAAGAGTGCCAACAATGATGATCATGAGCTCAATACCGTAGATGCGCTTACGGCCAATGACATCAGCGAGCCAGCCGAAGAACAGCTGTCCGATGACAGTGCCGCCGGACGTCGCGACCTTGACAGCAGTATCCGACTTTGTAGGAAGCTTGGAACCCCTGTCGTGGAAGTAGACGTAGCCCAACATGGTGACCGCGATGTTGATGGAAAAGATGTCGTATGCATCAGTGAAGAAGCCAATACCAGCAACGACGATAGCGCGCACATGGTACCAACCGAACGGCGCGTTGTCGATCTTCTCAAGCGCGAGTCGTCGCCGCTCGTTGGGGTCGGAGATGTGAGCAAAGTCATTGACGAAGTTGTGGAACGCGGCATTGCCGCCAGAGGTCTTGATACCCGACATCCTGGAGTCTGAGACGCGAAGACGAATTGCTGCTGGAGGAATCGCAACAGCTGGCTGGGTTGGCGGCTGGCGGGATACTTATTCACTCGGTGGCTGAGGGCCCACTAATTGCTTGCCTCGATGATTTTGTCAGTAGTCAGCTCCGAGTCAAATCAAGGCACGACACCTGGCCAGGGCCGAAATAGTGCCAAGGCCCTAGAGGAACTGTATTTTGGCCCTAGCCCGGAACAGGCACACTCCAGACAGGCCAATCAGCGCACCGATCTGGCCCCACGTTCCTGCCCTGAGCCGCACACGTGCATTATCTGAAGCTTCCGCACGTGACTCCGGGGCGAAATAGGCAGGCACTCGCGATCCGCGTTATTATTATCTTTATTATTATCGATTTTCGCCTGTCTTGGCGAGCTATTGGCTCTCGTTTACTGGCTTTACTTGCTATTCTGCACACTCAAAACTCAACGTGCTCCCTGCAGTGCCAGCCTATTGAAGTGCGTCGCGCCTCCCACCTGCTCGTCGCTCGTTTAAGTGTTTATGAGCGCGTGATCTCGTCGTGAATGAGCCCTGGAGTAAGAAAAAAAGTTAGCACTGCACTTGTTGCATTAGACAGCAGTCTGGCCGCCATCGCACTTCGCGGGTATGGTATTGGACTGCCATGACATTCAAACCAAGCATCCGCCCAGAATCAGCATAAACATAAACAAGCACAGCCCAGACTACCACAGCATTCTTGTCTGGTCAAGCCGGATGGACCGCCACTCCGCTCAGTGAGTGCGGCTGGCTGTCAGGTCATGCCATGATTTTAGCTCGCCCGACGGCGCCTATCTAAAAGGAATGCTCCCCATGTGCCGTTCCACACCTTAGTCGCACTTATACTTAAGCTTGCCGCCATTAAAGGTCGCCCACAATTCCTTAGCGCGCCATTAGGGCCAGGCCTGCATTTCCTGTCGACCAATCGACGGCGCAGTGCGAGCACACGAGCAACACGATCCTTCCCAGTAATGCCTGCACCACCAATTTGCGGCAACCCTGAACCAATCGCGTTTCTGGCTCATCGCGCATGTGTCACCCCCTTTGCCAACGAATCTTCCCATAGGACTTGAGATTGTTTTGATCCGCTCCAATCTGAACTCCGATCACGCTGCCAAGCCCCCTTGTGCATGCCACCGGATACCGCCGTAGTCCGCAGCTCGCATATTCACATGGATGTTCGTATTGCGACAAAATTAAATCTTCCAATGCCAGTTTCATTTGTCTCGACTCTCCGACATGGTGCACCTGTCAGCTGTAATGCCTTGACAGTTAGGCTGGCTGCAGATATGGATATGCCCCAGCTCAGACACAGACAAAAGGACACAGTTGGGTATCGTGTTGGACGGACGACCCGACGCGACGGACATGACCGGTCAACCGGCTCTAAGCACAAAAATATAATAACTCACATTTCAGCTGCTCCTTCGACAGCTCGTCCTTCCGTCTGTCAAAATCAAAAAATCCCTCCGGAATCGCCGGCGCTGTAGGCTCGTCCTCTGGATCATGATACGGCTCCAAATATGGGTGCTTTAGCGCGTCCTCGACCGTGATCCGCTTCGACGGATTAAATGTCAGCATTTTCTCCAATAGATCGATCGCAAGCGGATTCGTGTCAGGTCCAAACATCGACGCAAACGACACTCGTTTCTTGAACGGCAGCGACCGAATGTATTCCCGAGCCCGCGCCGACTTGACTGCGTAGTAATCCTCCATTGTCGGCGTGCCGAGGACGTCAAGGATGAGCGTAAGTTGATGATGATAGTCCTTGCCCGGAAACAGCGGCTTGCCACTCAGCATTTCGGCTAGAATGCACCCGACGCTCCACATGTCGATCGCCTTTGTGTATTCTTTAAACGTGAGCATGATCTCCGGCGCGCGGTACCATCGCGTGGCAACGTATTCAGTCATAAATCCCTGGTTGTCGTCCGTCGATGCTGCCGACCGCGCCAGCCCAAAGTCGCACACCTTGAGATCGCAGTTCGCGTTGAGGAGTAGATTCGATGGCTTGAGGTCCCGGTGGAGAACATTCGCGCTGTGCATCGCCTTCAGTGCTCGGAGCGTCTGGTAAATGAAATACTGACAATGGTCATCCGAGAGGGTCTGCGTCCGAATTACTCGGTGCATGTCCGTCTCCATGAGCTCCTACATTCACCTTTAGCTGTCGCCGCCTACCCACTGCCACATCGCCACACTGACCTGGATCAGATAGACCTCAGTAAATGTCTCAAAGCTGCTCGGTCGCTGAATGTCCAAGATCGATATTATCTAAACAGCTCGTCAATATCGCTGCTTAATCTCAACTCAAGTCGACAACTCTCACATTCTCATGATTGAAATACTTCAAAAGCTTCATCTCACGCAAGGTCCGTAAACAAAACATTGAATGATCGAACGGAGTGATCTTCTTGATCGCGACTTTCTGACCAGACGGTTTGTGTATAGCCGAGCTGCGCAAATATTAACCCCATACCCCCGTCTCTCGAGAACTCCCTGCCAATAAGTCACAACATACCAGACAACTCCATACGCGCCCTCTCCGACAACATCCACAATTTCGTATTGGTCAGACACGTTGAACGCGAACTTGCGCGGTAATGCTTGTCGGGTACCCATGATTATCTGGATACTTCATCAGCACCGCATCCACACATCAACCCAACTTCACACGTACGATCGTTAATCCCTCCTAGATGCAAAATGATTTAAATATTATTTCGTCGTAATGTTCCGCCAAATATGCGATGCGAATATGCAAAATGCCTGCTTAGGTGTCAATTAAACGCCCGTCCGTCTGCACCAACATCCGAACATACCGATGCCCAACCTCACCAAAATGATTCAACAATTTAGCCTCCTCGTTATATTCCACAACCGGATCTATGAGACAAAGCAAACAATTCTTTGGAGCCTTGGCGCTCAAAATGCAGATTTATAAATTTGGTCGTGGGGAATGCGCGTCCATGTCTTTTTGATGGCATCGATAGGTTTAATTGAGTGCGACGAGCAGTGCAGCCCTCCTGTGGCTTCTGCGGCTGTGCGCCCGTTCCTGATGCTGTGCTCTTTACGCGTAAAATAAGCACGAATTTAGTATTTTGATATCAAAAAATTTAGCGAGACTAGTCAGACCAGATAAATTTTTCTACGATTTGCAATTGATAAACTCGATAAATAAAACTGTCTCGCCACGACTAACTCATAAGTCACCCAAATCCAGTCAACTTAGGGGCATACTGAACTAACGCAGGGGCTTAAACTCTTCATTCCTCCGCAACAAATATTCTGCGACGTGACTATTTTGCGAATGCTCCGCATTCCACAACCCGCTTTAATATATTAAGGGGCCATGTTTGGTTCCTGTATACACAATGAGGAGGCATTAAATAGACCTTCCGAATAACTAATGGCGCAGGGCAAAATATATCGCTTCCGTACTAATTTCCCGTAAACGTGGCGCAATTCAGGTACGAAGGCAAGTAAATTATTATCGCACGACTGCGTGCTCTTATGGCTCAAATGCATAAGAGACCGTGCATGGTGATCGGCTTCTATCAAACCAGAACGCCGAGACACTTCTGCAGTCCTGCGGTTGACTACGGCATACGGCATTTTAATGTTGTGCCCCCCCCATGGATCGCGGAATATCATCAGTTCGCCTACTTACAACTTTACACAACTAAAATATCACGCTAATTCGTAACCGCCATCGCTGTCGCTGATTCAGTATCCCATTCTGATCCATCACCCATCCCGACTACGCCCAAGTACCCTTCAAGTCCTTATCAACAAACGTGCTTTTCTTCAAGTGAAGATCGTTGAACACAGCTTGTGCAGCATCGCCGCGGAACGCCTTCTGGATCCTCTCTTCATTCTCTTTCTCCAGCGTCATGAGTTCGTCAGCGTTTGCTTCCTGCAAGTCTTCTGGACCGTGACGGGTGCCGATGAATAGGATCGTGCAGTTTTGATAATCTATCGCCATATTAGTCTAAATTGCTACGCCACGCAAAGATTGCGCAGGAATAAGGCATACCCATATACTTTGGTTGGAGTGGTACCCATCGGTAGTCTTGAAACTCTTCCAAGATGTCCTCACTATACTTTGGTCCTTCCGGAGTCTTTGTCGGGCCCGTGGCTGGATATTTAGGATTCTGCTCGTGTCGTCATATTAGATTGCATATACCATATTAAATTGGATGCGGTACTTACTCGTGCGCTGACAATGTAACGACCGTCCTGAGATAGCCCGAACTCCTTTTCAATTTCGGTTTCCTTTTGCGGCACAGTGAGGATGTATGACAAATAGTGCATGTTGTCTTCCTGAGTTAAGACATATACTCCTTCAGCCTTGTTTTCTGGTTAGCAACTTTTTGGTGACGTGACAACAATGGTGCTCACTTACAATTGGCCTCGCGGACGACAATGTTCGCTCTCTGTAGTATTGTCAGTCTGCTACTGTATACTGTATAGGCAATCTTACCCTCGTGTCTTTGTTGAATACATCTCGGTGTCTAACTGGTCTGTTATGTCATCGACACTGGAATGCACCTTCGTCACCAACCCTCTAACCTCATCGTTAGCATTCCATCGTCCGACGCAGTGAACGTTGCTCACATTAACCGTCCGCCTCCGCCTGTCGGAAGCGTTTTCTTAGGAATAATTATCAATCTGCAGTCGTCCTTGCCTGTCTTCTTCACATTGTCCTTCATATCGCTTGACGTGAACGGCAATGGGCGCAAGACGATGTACGTTCGTTGCACGTCCGTCATAGACGCAGCTTCTTCCAGACCGACTTTGGGACGGAAGAAGAAGTAAATCAGTCCTTCCTCAAGAACGGTCTTCCTGTCGATATTATCAGTTTCAAGGCTCAGATCACCTATTTACCAGAAAAGTGACATACGGCAGCTCTCCGGTACTTTTTACAGCTTGATCGCCAGTTGTTGACGGTTCGGCCTCAGTTTTCACTTTTTTCTCCTCTGGTTGCTCGTCCTTGTTTTTAATGTCCTGCGCCACGTTTTCCTTATTTTTTTCCTCTTGTTCGTGCAAGTGACGCATGTACTCGTCTGCTTGATCGACCGGTACTCGGCGACGCTTCGATCCGATTTTCGATTCGCCTCCCGTCGCGGAGACAGGCAACATTACGTATTTCTTGATCGCCGGCGGCGGTGTAGGCGAGTTCCTCTTCGCGTCAGACTGGGGACGGAGATGGCCATGACGATGGTGTGCATGAGATCGAGTTTCTGGTGCCATTGTAGCTCGTTCGAATAGTTTGTTCGTAGCGTTCGAGTATTCAAATTGATATTTAGTTTACGAGCCGGGAAGATCTCGGGCTGCCATCCACATTTTATAATTGTATAAATTATCTCTGTAATGTAATCTGCATTGACAGAGTTCGTGGTGCTTGTGGGCGTGCCCGTTGAGGCCCAGTTACTACTAGCATGGCGCAGATCGACCGCGACCGACGTCATTCGCGTATCCCACGTCACTTGTAGGAGCGCGTAAAGGCATCGTCGCTCCACAAATAGGGAGCCATGTGCAGATGTCTTAATTTTTAAAAATTGACTATTTGATATTGATTTCGGAGGCGAAAACGTGATTACAGATGTGGAAAAGGGAGGACGGCTTGAACATCAGAGATAGAGGCGGCTGCGGCGACTATCATGAATTTGGATCCATATAGTATTCTATGTACAATATCTAGGGGATTGTCTAAGCAAGCCATTTACAAAAAGAAATAAACAAAATCTGACGGGGAAGTCAGCGGCCGAGTAGAGATTGCTATCGAATAAAGCTCTCAGTCTCATTCGCAACGGCCGTCCTTCCATCCATCTCTCCACCGCTCCTTCCACAAATTGCAGTCAAATTCCGGCTTCCCAAGTTTCTTGTTGACCTCATTATGCGCATCGCAAAGCCAGCGACCAAACTCCTCCCGTCCAGTGACCTTGGGCTTGTTTTCCGCCTCCGCGGCCCACTTCTGGAAGTCCTCTGCGCAATACCAGCATGGGTATATCGTGCCGAAAATGCGTAGGAACGACTTCATGTCACCTTGCTGCGCCGGCGTCGCCTGTTCTGGATAATTTGCTGCGACAGAATGCAGGAATGTCCACGTCGACCGGCCGAGTTCGTTTACATCCGGTGGACAGTCCGCGGTCGCGGGCTTCGCAGCCGCCGCGGCAGCGGTCATGCCTTTCGCCTTGCGAAAATCTAGCAGCGAATTGCAGGTTCGGCATCTGTGTAGCACATAATTAGACTAGGTGGCACACAATGGAGCTACTAGCAGTGGCAATACTCACGGCTTGCCGTCTTTGTCGAGGACGTAGACTTTGGAAAGGTTCGTCGAATCTATCTTGTCATTCGAATCTGCAAGCTTCTTAGGCGTACCCCCAGAACCGACTGGCGGCCGCGGACTGTCGACGCTTCCGACAAGAATGCCCATCACGATGGATTAACTAAATGTATAATGCCGTAGAAATAACGTAGGTACCGGATCACGAAGCATTCGTGGTTAACGCACGAGTTGTAGGGTCGGAATATCTACGACTGAATGATTTATAATTAAGCTACCAAAGTTTCTTACACTCGAAATACGCCCAGACACATCCCCGGGTGACTTAGCCAACCCGTAATCAGCACTCTCAAGTCACCAGACGAGTTAAACTACCCCAATTTGCTGGCTACCGCGATGGACATCGGCCCTATCTAATGGGTGCTAAGGCGAGAATCGTATTATTAGTGTGCCGGCAAATGCCATCTGTTCTCTAGGGCTAGGGTGTGGACAAGATCACGGCTTGGTCCGCGACACAAAACACAACGCCGAAAACGTCGTGGCCTCCACAGTTCTTACGAGCCTCCTTCCTGCCTTCGCCCAAATTAAGGCACTCTCGACTCTGTCCTGCCTTTTTCCCTGTAATGTCCGTGCCTCCGACTTCCGATTACTTTCAGCAGAACAACGGCTATCCGCCGCAGCCTGGCGCGCCTGCATACGGCATCCCGTCGCAGGCCCCGCCGCCGCCCACTGGCCAGGGTTATCCAGTCCAGTCACCAGACACAGGCGTTCATGCTCCTGGCAGCGAGCCAGGAGCCGGCTCGCCCGTTGTGACTGCAGAAAGCACCGGGCACAAGTCACGACGCCAGTATGCTGCCGAGCAATATACGTTTGGAACGATTCCAGCGACAGTCGATCAGGTGCCCACTCAAATCGCACCAGCTGCGTATGGACAGCCGGCGTATCCCGGAGCCAACACAATGTACACTCCGGCCGGTGCTCCCGCCGTCTCGCCTGCTGCTCCAGGCGTGCAACCTCAATACGGTGGATTCCAGCCGATCGGCGCGCAGGCTGATGCGGGGTTGTCGCAACAATTCTCGCAGATGAGTGTCGGTGGTGCTGCCGCGCCGGCTCAGAATTTAAAAGCTCCTCAGATGGTTAGTTGAACGGTTGGATTTGTTGTGGGAAGGTGTGATAAATATGATGAATTAGTCGATGGATTGATAATTATGCCACTCGATGGTATTGATTCATGGCAGATGCTGACATGAGAACAGACCCTTCCACTAAATCAACTGTACAATATCGATTTACTCCAGCAATTGCCTCCTCCTATTACAGATCTTACTCTCCCGCCTCCCCCGGTTATCTTACCGCCTAATGTAAGTTGCCATTTGTTGGATAGAGACGTTTATTTTTTGTTTGTTGCTAACGCGTCGATCACCAGGCCTCCGTCACCAACTCCGCGACAGCAAACTGCGCCCCGCCATACGTGCGGTCAACAATCAATGCCGTACCTACAACCAACTCGTTGCTGAAGAAGAGTAAACTTCCTTTTGCATTGGTAATTCAGCCGTATACCAGCCTGCGAGATGAAGAAGATCCCGTGCCAGTAGTGTCGGACGCTATAATCTCGCGTTGCAGGCGATGCAGAACCTACATCAATCCATTCATCAGTTTTATTGATCAGGGCCACAGATGGCGATGCAATATGTGCAATCTCACCAATGACGGTGCGTTAAAAGTCTTTGTTTATAGATGAATGAATACTGATCTGCATAGTTCCAACTGCGTTTGACTGGGATTCTCACAACCAAAAACAAGTTGACCGATGGAGCCGGGCCGAACTAAACCATGCAGTCGTAGAATTTGTCGCTCCACCAGAGTACATGGTTCGACCTCCGCAGCCTCTTGTCTACGTTTTCCTGATCGATGTCAGTGCCAATGCTGTCGCCAGCGGTCTCGTTGCTACAACCGCCCGAACAATTCTCGAGTCGCTCGACCGTATCCCCAACAAAGACAAACGAACTAGGCTTTCATTTATCTGTGTCAACTCGTCATTGCATTTTTTTGCTGTTCCGCCGCCACCAGCAGCCTCCGAACCGACCATGCTTGTCGTGTCTGACCTTGATGAGCCATTCTTACCTGTCCCGCACAACCTTCTCGTTCCACTGGCCGAATGCCGGTCCGGAATTGAGTCATTGCTGAACAAGCTGAACGATATGTTTGCGAACTCGACCAGTACCACGAACGCGATGGGCCCGGCGCTCAAGGCTGCGCACAAGTTGATCGGAAATGTCGGGGGCAAAATCATTTGCCTGATGGCTAGTTTGCCAAATGTCGGTCCAGGAAAACTCGAGCCTAGAGACGATAAGAAGTCGCTTAGTGCTGGTGCAGAGAAATCCTTGCTGCAGACTCAAAACTCGTTTTACAAGAGTTTTGCAGTAGAGTGCAGTAAGAGTCAGGTTTCGATCGATATGTTTTTGTTTTCATCACAGTATCAGGATGTCGCATCGCTCAGCAACTTGCCACGATATACATCTGGCCAGACTTACTTCTACCCGGGCTGGAACGCCGGCCGATCAGAAGACGCGATCAAGTTCGCGCATGAGTTTAGTGAGCATTTGTCGATGGAGATCGCGCTGGAAGCCGTTTTACGTGTCCGTGCTTCGAACGGAATCCGGATGAATACTTTTTACGGTAACTTCTTCACGCGATCGTCTGACCTGTGCGCGTTTCCAAGCTTCCCGCGAGACCAAAGTTATTGTGTGGAGGTGGCGATCGACGAGACGATTTCGAAGCCGTTTGTGTCTTTGCAGGCTGCAGTTTTGCACACAACTTCCAATGGCGAGCGACGAATCCGGGTCATGACTCTGGCGATACCGACTACCTCAAACTTGTCAGATGTGTACGCGTCCGCGGACCAGATTGCCATCACGTCGTTCTACGCCCAGCGAGCCGCCGAGAAAGCGCTCTCGTCCGGTCTCCAAGACGCACGGGATCTTGTCGGTGGCAAGTTGGCGGAGATGCTACAAACCTATCGGAAGGAGCTGATGACTTCCAACGTCGGTGCATCTGCGCCATTGCAATTCTGTGCTAATCTACGGCTTCTGCCGTTGTTGTTCCTGGCTTTGATCAAGCATGTCGGGCTTCGGAAATCCGCCCAGATACCATCCGATCTACGGTCAGCAGCGCTCGACCTGCTCGGAACGTTGCCGGCTAAATATTTGATCCAGTATATTCACGCAGACTTTTTCTGTCTCCATGACATGCCCGAGACAGCTGGCACGCAGGACAAGGAAACTGGCGAGATCGTGCTACCACCGAAAATGAACCTGAGCGCGGAGCGACTCGAACGCCACGGCCTGTACCTTATTGACGACGGGCAGACGCAGTTCTTGTGGGTCGGCCGCGACGCGGTGCCACAGCTTATCCTCGATGTGTGGGGCTTGCCGGCGCTCGAGCACGTTAAGACGGGCAAAACAACTTTGCCGGTGCTCGAGACGGAGTTTTCGCAGCGCGTCAACGCGATCATCGCCAAGCTCCGGGAAAAGAAAGGGTCAACAATCTGGCCGAACTTGTACGTCGTGCGGGAAGACGGCGATCCCGCGCTTAAGCTGTGGGCATCGACGCTCTTGATCGAGGACCGTGCGGACCAGGGACAGAGTTACATGGAGTTCCTGACGAACTTGCGGGAACGAATCAGTTAGGTCTAAAAATATGTTGATGGAGTGTTACATATGTGACTCTTTGTTTGGGGTTTTATTGTTGGCACTTTCTAAAAATATATCTGTCTTTTCTTTTTTCATATACTGTTGTATTTAGTTTACGTTTAATATTAGAAACTTGTATATCATGAGCATATTACTCGACTTGTTTGTTTTATATCTATCTAGTATACGTGTCGGATGATAGTATGTTAACACATGCGATTTGCTGCAAATAGTACATCAATACCCAAACAAACCATTACAAAGCTATAATACAAGGAAAATAGAAAAAAAAAACATTATAAAGCATCACAACTCACTCCGGGCGACTCAAAAAAGGAGCATTTATACCGTTCCATGCCAGCAACAAAAATTCCTTCAAAAGGAAATCGATTATGTCAACAATAACAACACGACAAAGTGATATGAGGGGCGATGCTACTTCAAAGGGAGAGCAATTAAAAATGCTCTAGGTGCGCTCCAAGGCCTGGAGTTGCACTAGTTCGTAGTACTTTGCTTTATTTGCGAGTAATTCTTGGTGAGTACCAGACTCGAGGACCTTGCCGTTTTCGAAAACGTAGATAACGTCAGCCTGCCCAGAATGATTAGTACGCGCATTCAGAATCAATAATACAAGAGAGGATGACCTACGTTTTGGATGGTGCTCAATCTATGAGCGACGGCAATAGTCGTGCGACCCTTGGCAGCCTTATCAAGCGCCTCCTGGACAACTTTCTCAGACTCACTATCCAGTGCAGACGTAGCCTCATCGAGCAGCAAAATCTTCGGTTCACGAATCAACGCTCTTGCAATCGCAATACGCTGTTTCTGGCCACCGCTGAGCAACGCGCCCTTTGTTCCACACAGTGTGTCGTATCCCTCCGGTAGCGACATGATGAAGTCGTGGATATTTGCCTGTTGACAGGCGGCGTAAATGTCCTCGTCCGTAACATCTCTGGGCGTGCCGAGTGCGATGTTATATCGAATTGAGCCAGCATACAGAACTGGTTCCTGCTGCACGAGTGCGATATGGCTTCTGTACGAGTTCACGTTTAGCGACGAGATATCCTGGCCATCGAGAAGGATCTTGCCGCCTAGCGGGATGTAAAAGGACTCGATTAGACCGATCGTCGTACTCTTGCCGCAACCAGAAGAGCCAACCAGCGCAACGTACTGGCCTTTGTGAACAGTCAAATTCAACCCCCGGAGGACAGGGACTTCAGGACGGGTGGGATATCGGAAGTGCACGTCCTGAAACTCGATGTTGCCTTCAACGTCATGAAGAGTGATACCTTCCTCGTTCCAGGTATCGACTAGTGGAATCGAGTTGAACAGCGCTTGGATATTCTCGGCCGCCTGCTTCGCCTTACCCATATCGGGCGCAAATGAGAACACGGTACCGGCGGATTGAGATCCAAACACGACAGATATGAAGCAAATGAAAAACTGAACGACGCCGTACGTGTGGTTTTTAAGCAGGGTCGAACCATACCAGAACCCGAGCCCCATGATGAAGAATGACAGACCCTGTGAAAGTCCGTACAGAAAGGATGATCGCATGGTGGACATTCGGCTTTGGACAATCTGGTCCTCGATTTCAAACTTGTATCTCGAATAGACGTCTTCCTCACGTGTCAAAGACGCGACGGTTCGAATTGATGATGTGGCCTCGCAAGCGAACGACGCGGACTTATCGTACGCGCCCTTAGCCTTCTCTTGGAATCGCTGAAGCATCCAGAACCGCAAGAAACCGCAGCCAACCATGAGAGGCATGCACGCGAAGCACACCAAAGCCAGTTTCCACGCAACAGCGATTGACAAAATTGTACCAGCGATAATTGTGACCATGGAGTTCAGAATCTGGCCGAGCGTGGCGCCACTGAGACCTTCGACACTCTGCGCGTCCTTGGAAAGCGTGCTGGTCAAGGATCCTGTAGTGTTCTCTTCTCGGTCAAAGTATGCGATATCTTGTCGCAGCATCTGGCGGAAACTCTGATATCGGATTCGACGAACAAGTTTTTGCGCGACATATGCGAGCACGCCTATTGTGCAGACAAACGCAATACCTTGGACAAAGGCAAGCATGAAGAACAAGCCAGAATAGAGGTTAATTGTCTTGCGCATCTCTGAATACTGCGAAGGAGTGACCTGAAACGCCGAGACACATTTTGCGAAAAAGACAGACTGGACAGGATAGGCAAGACCATTGATGACTGCAGACAAGATGCCACACCACATATAGGGTAGCTCGGGCTTGTTTAAGTTATATATCTAGATTCTGTTAGGTAATGTTTCACATATGCAGAATGGAACACGAGCAACCCACCATAACAATGGACTTCCAGATACCGTATTTCTTTGGCTGAGGCACGGCCCGCTTGGCGACAACAAGACTGGAAATGGACTGTTTCGTTCGGGTACGGGTGATATCGAGAATGTTGGTGTCTTCGCGATACTCCAGCTCCTTCTCCTCTGTAACAAACTGAGTCTCGGCAGAGTTCTCGTCCTCGTGCTCTGGTTGCTTCAATTTCTCGATCTTCTGAGCCTCGACAAGCTCATAGTACATTCCGTGCTTGTCAAGAAGGTCGTTGTGTCTGCCTTGTTCGACAATCTTGCCCTTCGACATGACAACGATCAAATCCGCATCCTTGATAGTAGATAATCGGTGTGCGATGACGATCGTGGTGCGCGACTTTGCAGCCTTGTCCAACGCATCCTGCACGATACCCTCACTCTTTGTATCCAATGCAGACGTGGCCTCGTCAAGAAGAAGAACCTTGGGATTGCTGACAATGGCGCGCGCTATCGCGATACGCTGTTTTTGGCCGCCCGACATTAAGAAACCACGCTCGCCGACGTTCGTGTCTAGACCCTCAGGAAGAGTTTGAATGAAAGCCCACGCGTTGGCCTGCTCGCATGCGTCGATAATTAACTTGCGCTTCTCGTCCTCTGGTGCATTCTCGTACTTTGTTCCAATCAATCCGTGCGCGACATTCTCGTACACAGAGCAGCCGAAAAGGGTAGGTTCCTGAGACACGAGGGAGATCTGCTGTCGCAGCCACTTAGTGTTGAGTTTCGTGATGTCATGGCCGTCCAACGTCACCGCACCAGAAATCGGCTGGTAAAATCGCTCGACAAGACCGACAATTGTACTCTTGCCGGAGCCAGAAGCACCAACAAGTGCGACAGTATTTCCCGCAGGGATCTTGAGGTTCATGTCCTCGAGAACGGTAACATCGGGACGGGACGGATAGATAAACTTGATGTCCTTGAGCTCGATATCGCCGCTGAAGGACTCGAGGACATCACCTTCCACAGAAGTCGCGTCAATGACAGATTGACGATCGATTGTGGCGAAGATCTTTGAGGCCGCCGTGACGCCGCTCGTGATGCTTCGCACATTGGGGCCAATCTGGCCGAGCGAGAAGGCGCCAATGAGCATGGACATCAAAACAGAGATAATAGAGCCGACGTTAATGGAACCCGAAGCAACGAATCGAGAACCTTGCCAAAATGCAAGCGCGTAATTGTTGTAGATGTAGAACCACAAAGAGCCGAGCATCAGAGCCTACTGACGTCAAATTTGTATCCAACCACAAAAAAAAACGACAGACTCACCAAAGTGACGCCTTGGCGGAAAGCCCATTTCTCGGTGACACGAAGATACTTGTCGTACTCGTTGGCGAGACGCTCTTGGACACCGAACGCCTGCACATTTCGAACACTGGAAAAGACTTCTTCCGCGAGTGTGCCCCCAACGGAGTAGCCCTCGAGCGAACGCAACGAGAATTTGACCATGAACGTCGACAATAAGCCCATGGTCAGCACTATGGCTACCACGACAGACAACAAGATCAGAGTGAGTTTCCAAGACTTGATAAAGCCAATGACGAACGCCGAGATAAACGTGGACAATCCGGTAATTATAAGACCGACTTTTTCCGACATGCCCTCCTGCACGAGATTGGTGTCGGCCGTAATACGTGTCGTGATTTCGCCGGAACCAAGCTTATCGAAGTAGCCAATGTTCTGTCGGAGAGTGGCGGCGAGATACTGCTGTCTAATTCGAGCTGATAGCACCTCTCCTCGGTCAATGTGAATAAACGTCTCGACAAAGGTGAACACGATCACGCCGATTCCGAGGTACACGAAGTATAGAGTAAACTTGTTGATCTGATGCTGGAAGCTCTCGGCGGAACCGCCATAAGCAAAGTATTCAACGAACGTTTGGGACAACTGGCCAAAGATGATTGTCATGAGCGGGAGCAGCGCGCCTGCGGCGATACTGCAGAAGTATCCGACAGCTAGAAGGGCAATATCGAACGCTGTGGCGTATCTATACAGCTTGAAGAATGACACCTTGACAGGAGTGACTTGGACTTGGGCGCGCAGGATGTCGGCTTCCTCTGGCGGCAGATGCGCGTAGTCATCATGCGGTTCTTTACTAACGGGCACAACAGCTTCGGTCTTCTCGTTTGCGTTTGGGTCTTCTGAGCTGACACGCGTTGTCGAGAAGTTGTTCTCGTCAGAAGACGACGACGACGACTTGTGGTCGTCTTTTGACAGTGTCATTGTCTGTCTGTGGAGTGTGCGAATTAGCTGGAAGTAAAAGACACCCCTACAGTGCTGGCGTGTTCCGTACTCTATATATGTGAGTTATCTAAGACAACAATTGCGATATAAGTACTATTATAGAAAGGGAGACAATGACGTTGACATTTGCTGACGCTTTGCATGCAACCCGAGGAAGCTGTATCTAATAAGGCGGAGAACCCGAAACCCTACTCGTATCTTTTACGACGGCACTGAGAATAATTAACTTAAACTCTACTGAACGCCGCTCGGTTTAAATACCGAAAACAGCAAAACACCAAGCGCATATCTGATCCTGCGCCGCTCCCCATCAACACTTATCCATGGGTCTTGTACTAGGCGTCACAAACATTGCAGTCACACGGACTCCATGTGGAGTCACGTGCTCCAATAATACTATGGCGAATATTTCATTAATTTGGTACAAAATTCTTGGATGGTGGGTGTTGCCCTAGATGCGTACGCATCGTAGTTTTCCGTGTATATTTGGATTAGCTTTCAACTTTGTTTTGTCTGTTGATTTGTTTACTGGGAAAGCGCGTCTTGTTTCACCAACCGGCAGATTAAATCTCAAAATGCTTATACGAAGTTCCCTGGAGATGGTTGTATACCTATCTATAGTTTATATTGTCTTTCGTTGTTTGCATATAACGTTAGAGCAATAGTAATGGGAAATTGACTGTGTTTTTGCATAAGTTAGACAGAGAATACGCAGAAGTCGCAAAAAAAATAAAGAGTTTATAACAGTTTGTTTTTGGTATAGCGTGGACGTCAAATGAAAGACTGTAGAAGAGGTACCTGCACTCGGAAATATGTCTGCATTTGTGGTTCTTGTACCACCCGCCCTAACCAACTTTCTATTTGTACCAAAACAAGGCGGTGTGTAAGTTGGTGCGGCACATTAAAGGTTTTAAGCGTCTACTACAAAAGAACAACGCTGCTATCTGACATGACCTGACAGGTTCCTCTCAATGTAACCGAATTATATCCCGAATACGACACAATCAGCTAAACGCCGCAGACAAGGAACCTTTCCGATTGTAGTTTATTGCCCTCGGCGTTTCGTTTGCAATTTCGCCGACTCCCCGAGATATGATTCCTTAGTTCATCTTATTCTGTTGCATATGCCCACCTGCATTGGTTTTGATATCTCCTCTTTTCGTCTCAGCACTAATTGTCGCATGCTCGTAGTATACCAGCTAACGAAATCATATGCGCCGTATGGACACCATAAACTACGTGTGAGGAAAGCGGCTAACTGTCAATCATATCTTATTTTTACCACCTTCGACCTTCGACGACCAAAATTTCACAAAATTAACAATGATAAAATACGTAAACTATTAAAACACAACAGAAAGTGAACAATCCCAATCTATAAGCTTTTCGAACTCAGCTCCATAGAAACCATAAACAAACTTATCAAAAAAACCGCCGGTGATTATAATGCCATCCCATCCCGTTTCATTATCGTAAACAAATAACCGTATCTTATGTATTCACAAATTAATTGCTTTCAATTTCTGCCTAGTATGCAAGCTTCTTATCATCTCAAACACTGTAGCATCTCTACAAGTTGAAAGCAGACTTCAAGAACGCCTCTTCCTCGTTGTGGTGGACGACCTTGTTACCAGCGGCAACACTGGCGCTAGGCGCCCGACCAGCATATCGGATGGCAAAGTCCTTGTAATTCTTGGTCTCCTTAAACAGTGTCTGTATTCTCGGGAAAACATAGGTCCAAGCACCGGCGTTCAAGTGCTCCTCCTGCACCCACACAATCTCCTCCAGTGCGGGGTAGTCGTCAAGCGCGTCACGGAGCTGAGCCCATGGGAACGGGTGAAGCTGCTCAATCTTGATGATCGACGTGTCCTCGATCTTGTTTGCTTCCCGTGTCTTGTGAAGTGCAGCATAGACCTGACCCGAGCAGAGAATGACCCGCTTGGTTTCGGCCTTGGGTACGACGGACTGATCCTCAATGATCCACTGGAAGTGCGAGTCGCCAGTGAAGTCCGAAAGCTTAGACCGAGCCAGTGGGTGTCGTAAAAGAGACTTGGAAAAGAAAAGAATCAACGCTACAGCAGTCATTAGTTAATGCACAATTATGGTTATATATTCAAAACATGACATACGCTTTCTGAACTGACGACATATCTGGCGTCGAAGAAGGTGGAACAAATTTGCAGGAGTGGTAGGGTAGACAACCTGCATGTTGCAGTCCTGGTGCTGTCGGTGAAGCTTATCTTCGCTAGGGAAGAATCGCGGGTCCTCAGTACAAAGCTGGAGGTATCGCTCGAGACGGGCAGACGAGTGCTCGGGTCCCTGACCGTCGAAGCCGTGGGGAAGCGAAAGAACAATGCCGGATCTCTGAGCCCATTTGGCCTCACCGGAAGCAATGAATTGGTCAATTATAACCTGAGCGGTATTGGCGAAATCGCCGAACTGAGCCTCCCACATAACCAATGCATCTGGAGACGTGAGCGAGTAACCGTATTCGTACCCCATAACACCGTACTCAGACAAAGAGGAGTTAGAAATCACGAACGCAGCTTGATCCTCAGAAACATGTTGAAGAGGAGTGTAGATAGCCTCAGATTCCTGGTCATGTAGAACCGCGTGACGCTGAGAGAAAGTACCACGTTCAACGTCCTGACCGGAAACACGCACGTGGTAGCCCTCCGATACGAGAGATCCGAAAGCAAGAGCCTCACCAGTAGACCAGTCAATGCCCTCCCCGTCATCGACAGTCTTCTTGCGGCTGTTCAAAATACGCTTCAAGTTGCGGTGAACAGTGAACCCGTCAGGAGGAGTGGAGATGACATTGCCGATGTGCTTGGCAAGAGACTCGTCAATGGCCGTAGGCAAATGTGGAAGAATTTCAGTCGCGAGCTCTTTAGGAGTCTTGAAACCGTCCCAGGCCGACGCAAGCCACTCGCGTGTCGATGGCGTATAATCCTTGGCCTTCGAGAACGACTCCTCTAGTAGACCCCAGACCCACTTCTTATGCTCATCAATATCCTCCTTGGAAAAGGTTTTCTCGTCCATTAGCTGGGCCGTGTACTTGTCAAGAACAGGTTTCTGCTGAGCGATCTTCTTGTACATGAGCGGCTGAGTGAAGGAAGGCTGATCAGTCTCGTTGTGGCCATGACGACGGTAGCAGACAATATCGATAATAACATCCTTCTTGAAAGTCTGACGCCAGTCAGCGGCAAGCTGACAGATGAAAGTCACGGCCTCGACATCGTCACCGTTGACGTGGAAGATAGGAGCGTCGATGGTCTTGGCGAGATCCGACGGATACATGGTCGAACGAGCGAATCGAGGATCTGTAGTGAATCCAATCTGGTTGTTCACAATGATGTGGATGGTACCGCCTGTAGAGAAAGCGGGAAGGTTGTGAAGACCAATAGTCTCGTAAACGACACCCTGCGCGGCGAATGCAGCATCGCCATGAAGCAAGACGCCCATAGCTGTGTTGAAGTTGCCCTCATCGTTGTTGAAGTGCTGGATGGCGCGAGTCTTGCCTAGAACAACAGGATCCTCAGCCTCCAGATGGGACGGGTTGGCGACGAGCGACAAGTTGACGCGCTTGCCCGACGGAGTGGGACGCTGGTAATTCATGCCGAGATGGTATTTAACGTCACCAGACCCCTCATCATCGGCATTGTCGGTGCCAGAGAACTCGGAGAAGATAGATTCGTTGGGTTTCCGGACGACGTTGGAAAGCATGTTGAGACGACCACGGTGGGGCATGCCAATTACAATGTCCGTGACACCACCATCAACAGACCTGTCAATCAGGGCCTTCATACCTGGGATCATGGACTCACCACCCTCGAGACCAAATCGCTTGTCGTTCGGGTACTTAGTGGCAAGGAAAGTCTCGAAGCTCGAGGACCAGATAATTCTGTCTAGGATTCTTCGCCTCTCATCAACGGAGTACTTGTACGGAGTAGGGATCTCAATACGCTGACGGATCCAGTCGCACTCGCCACGGTCGGGAATGTGGATGTACTCGGCACCATATGAGCCACAGTAAGTCTTCTCGCATGCGTCGATAATCTCCCGCAAGGTCATCTTAGTTCTACCACCGCTAGCGAACCAGGGGAGAATGCCGGGGCCGAGACTATACTCTGTGTCAAGATCCTTCTCGGTGAACTTGTAGTAGTCGAGAGTCAACTCTCTCGGGATCTGATCCTTGCGAATGCCGAGCGGATCGAGATTAGCCTTGAGATGACCACGAACCTGATAGGCTCGAACGAGAAGCTGAATCTTCAAGTGGTTGATAACGTCGGCGTTGCCAGCCAAACCAGCGCCGGAAACAACGTAGGGAACACCTGTCGTGGGAGCTGGGACAATATTAGGAGGAGGAATGAACGCCTGAGAAGGCTCAACGCCGCCGGACTCCATGTTGCGGAAGTAGACCTGCCATGAAATGTGAACGCTAGACGGATCCTGCTTCCATGCTTCGTACATCTCATCGACATAGTTGGCCGAGTTACCGTCCAAGAACGCATCGTTGGGATCCTACTGGCAATTAGCATCCGATCCTAGTAAATGAGTGCGACCCAGCGTGTGCAGATAGCATTGGCATAATAAATCCTCAACAGCATCAACTGTGGTTGCCCATTGTTGCGTCTGTACTTAGTTCAGGGCTTTGCCTCGGACTTTCGATGCGGCGGTCCCGGCAATCACCACGTCCCCGAAATATCCGAGGATTCCGCCGCTGTGCCACATTTCCCAGCACCAGCGATTGAAGCGATATGGAAAAGTTGTCACAAAATTTATATCCGCCATTGCAATTGTTAAACACTATTGAATTGACGACAATTAAAATAATTCCGTGTTGGTCGCAAATACGTCCAACCGACCTATCATCAAAAAGAAAACAAGAGTCCCAGCGCCCAAGCAGCCACGGTGCGGTTTGCAAACTGACAATGAGAGATGAAATAATTGCCACGGCACTGTATCACGACCATTGATTTGTTTGCAACATGACGTTGGTGTTCGTCTCGTATCCCCCAGATTTCCAAACAAACTGTCACAAACCATCCACGAGTTGGACAATTACATCACTCTGAGCACACTGCACACGCTGACAACAAGTTATACATACCACGCCAACAGGCTGCGTTTCGACCGCAGTGGCGAGTAATCTGGTCATAACGGGGTACTTGAAAGTAGTCTGCTTTCGCAGGGAAGCAATACTCGACGACCGCGCGCCGAGCGCGGATGCTGCTCTACCTGCCGCAGACAACTGCGCAGACGCGCAAAGTCGCGACGACAGTTTTGGAATAGAACGTAACATTGTCAAGAAGACGGGGGGGAATGACGTACAGAAGACAGGACTTGCTTTCGTGAAGACCGGCGACCGAAGTTCTTTTATTTGTTCTCATTCGCCAGTGACAGGATTACCCGGCCGCGGCTGCCGGGCTCCCCGCGCCTGGCACCGGTTTATCTCACATAAGATCATCGTGGAAGCTGACATAACCTACATGACGCTAGACCCAATAAGGCGTGGCGCCAGCCGAATTTGAGGCTGGTGATTGGGTAGTCGGAAGCATGTTCCCGACAGTGACGCATTGCAAACTGGGCAGGCGTAGCGCTTCAGCCGCACCGAATCTTTCCTCTAACCGCAGATTTCGCCGCCGGTCACATGACCTGCTGATAACTGCATGCTGTGACCGACTACGCCAGTCACCATATACGTAAACGAATTGCAGCATAGTTAATCATGTGCAGCATTTTGAAGACTTGAAAAGTGCATGATTTCTCTTAAGTTTGGCTAGATGCTGGCTTGTGATCCGCGACGCATTAATACGTTGCGGGTTTAAGCCACCGGCCAGAAACAGCTGACCAAATTTGTACCCGCACGCAACAAATCTGGGGGAATGCTCGCTATGATCTGCTCGGTCGCTTTGGTCAAGACAGTAAGGTTAAGGATGATCCGTAACGATCCTTCTAGCAAGATGACAGCTCTAAAGTGACACTCCTACCGATACTGAAAATACTGCACTTCATGACGAAGTGTGGTTTAGCCAGATCAAAAAGGTCATCTCAAAAATGTGCACCAAAGTATGGACGTACAATTTACGAATTTACTATATAGTGACACCTTGCTCTATAGACAACTACAGTGAGGAATAGAGCAAAAGGCTGCAATTCTATTTCTATATACTCTACTGTGCCTATCTGGCACAGGCAATCACAGACTCCAAGCACATACTTTTCGGTCGCTCAATCGGCAGTCCTAGCGCCCTATCCCAAATCAATTGTGCCAGCGGGCCAATACTGCGCGACACGCCGAACGCAACCGTGTAGAACGTTGTTTGCGTCAGTCCGAAATGGTGCATCAACACGCCAGACGCTGCATCCACGTTCGGAAATGGGTTTTTGGTCTTGCCATGCGCAGTCAGGACTGCCGGCGCAATTTCTGAGGTCCGAAGCACGAGCTTGAACACATTATCATGTTGAGAGATGGCGGGACGTGCGCGTGCGTAGGTCATGAGCGCTTCGAATCGAGGGTCGGGCCTGCGGAGGACTGCATGTCCATAGCCGGGGATCACGCGTCCGGACTTCAAGGTGTTCCAAAGGTACGTCTCGATATGTGATGGAGTGAAGTCGAATGGAATGGCTTCCTTCATTGAGAGGATAAATCGTAGGACTTCTTGTGCCGCTAGACCATGCAACGGTCCCGCAAGACCCTGCAGACCGGCAGAGTAAGACAGGTACGGATCAGAGAGTGCAGAACCGACAAGATGGGTTGTATGTGCTGATACGTTTCCTCCCTCGTGATCACTGTGAAGTGCGAGGTATAGTCGTAAGAAATCAACAAAGTCTGGATCGGAAGAGACTCCTAGCAAATTCGAAAAGTTCAGAGCCCAGTCTGCACTGGGCGAAATAGACCCAGGAAGAGGGCCGCCTCCTCTATAGGTGTTTTGATAAATCTTAGCAGCAATAGCCGGAAGCTTTGCGACCAAATTGATCACGTCATCGAATGTGGGCTCCCAGTAGTCAGCCTTCGAGAGTCCCTTCTCGTACAGCTTCGCAAACACAGAGTCGTGGTTGAGTGCCGTAACACCGATAGCAATCTGAGTCATGGGATGGAGCGTTGGCGGGAGAGCATCAAGAACGCGGGAAACGTGGTCCGGCAGCGTTCCCTGGTCAGCCAGCTCGGCTGAAAACGCTCGAACCTCTTCCGTGGTTGGAATGTTGCCGCTCAGTAGAAACCAAAACATTGCTAGTGACAATTAACATAAATAAAGCATTACACGAATATGGTCAAAGATTCACCCTCAGGTAACATTTCACCGCCCTCCGCGGCCGTAGGAAGTAGATCTTGGCACTCCACGATTGTCTTCCCGTGGAATCGAATGCCGGTCATAGGATCCAACTGTGAGCCCTCCCAGAGCATGCTCCTCAGGCCGCGCATGCCACCGAGCACGCTGTTGACAGTAATTTCTCCTACAGACTTGTCGCCATACTCCTCCTTCGCGCTCTGCAGCCTGGTGCGCTTTTCCGGGATCACTTTACGCATTGCTCGCTTGAGTTTGCTTGAAGAATGCCGAGCCGCGGTGCGGCTTGCACAGTGCAGAAGCGGGGAAACTGATGCGGCGGTGGCGGTGCCAGCACCGACGAAGACCAGAGGCTGCACATAAATTGGTTAGACGTCTGGAGGGGGCTGATGTCAACGGACTAGCGGATGTTAGTACGTACGAGAAGAGACCTGGAGGGGCCAGACCAGAAGATGGAGGCCATGACGGGCCAAGGAAGGGAGGAGAAAGAAGATGCGGTTGGCGAGAAAGCAAATCGGGGGATGGTCAGGCTGTTAAATATACACAGCCAATACTACACGGCGACGTGTCGCAAACACGCGCGTGATCCGTAGCGCGACCAGCCTCAATTGCACGTGCCGAGCCGTGATGATGAGGCGCTGATGGTTGTTAATGATTGATTTTGGCACTGCAAACTCGCGACATCCCGAATCTGGGTCTAGGCTTTCTCATAGCATTGGCAAAGTGAACTTAAAGGTCCTCAGTCCCGAAAATTAACAATAGCGAGTTGCGCAGGCTATCGCTGCATTATTCGGCGGATCTCAAATACATAAACTACAATACATCACTCAGTGTACTTCGTTATGGCTTTATTTTCCCATTAGCAACAAGACAAGAGCAAGGATAATATTAGCAAAGCATGTAGATCAATCATCAGCCCAGTGATACCATAACTCTCCACTTATACCCCGCGTGCCGACAGAAACGCCTTCAAATTTTACTTCGCGAGCACCTCCTACGCGTCGCCATGGCCAAGGTGCGCGCACCGCTCGCAATTTTGCGGTCATAGAACCTTCACCATGACCTGGTACCCTTGTTCGTCTTAGATTAACTGATTCAGCATCTGCATTCATGATCAACGTGACCGTAAACTCCTGCTCCTTCGGCGACGCAAGGTCTAGGTTGCGAAGGAGGAAGGCCCGGTCAGTTAGAAATCGCAGGAATGTCAATAACGATAGAGCGGTACATGAATACTCACTAGGCACTCCCTCGTGTCGATTAATCCCGCATATCCATCCCAATCGCTCGTCGACAAGTAAGAGAGAGTTTTGTGCCAACACCCGAGAAGGCTCTTTCTTAGCGAATCCGGACTCGCCATGCCGACTTTGGCGATTTCGTCGTCTTTTGAAGGAGTTGGCGTCAACGTTGGTGATACGACGATCGCTGGTGAGCTTGATGGGACAACGCTTGCGAGTTTTGTGGAGTGAAGAACGAGGTGTGTCGTCAGAACGAGAGGCCGAGTTGGCGCGCATGCTACTGAAGGCGTCATCTAGCTGTCGGGTATTTGTTAGGTCCGAGAGATTGAAGGTTTTGTTAAAAGGATAAACAGTAAATTCGACGAGTTGTAGTCAACAAAATAAACCGACTCTATCTGACAGCTGACAGAGAGACCTCGAATTGGCATTCAGCATAGTCCACCATATGAGTTAATAAGTACGAACGTATATTCTCGCTAGAATCGAAGGTATAACAAATCCGTTGGGGCGTATGATTTTCTGAGCTTCACAGCAAGGCCTGCAGACTGGAATCATATAGTCAGGGAATCTGGTTCTGTTTGTACACTGTGAACTTTGTGGGTTAGGGTGAATTGTTAGCGAACCAAAATAAGCCACGCATTTGTGAGAGTCACGATTTGTCGTTGCCCCAGGGGCGCAATCACAGCAAGACACCTTGGTTGACACTTTAGTACACTTACCGCAGCAGTTCTGCCTCCTCAAATTGTTCTTAATGTTGCCGTCCTCAATTCGCTCCAGCATTCATCTAGTCCAGGTACGTTTAATGTGCTATTCGTGTTTGATCTGGCATGGCAATGCTGTTCCAAAATCCTTTTTGGCGATGTCACGTGTAGACCTGGTCCCACCGCATGAGCGTTTTATAAGTTTTTTTCTTTCGCCGACTCTCGTCTCACACTGTCTGCACAGAAATTTCCCCCCATACGCCAATTTTCCGCTTCATCTAACAGGTTGCTCAAATCCTCAGTAATGTCGTACGCTCTGCCAGAAAGCCACAAGGCTGTATGTGCTGTGTTGCTTGAGATCAACAGCCAATGAGTTGCTAACAGTTGCGAGTAGATGTTGCAAAACACACTCAAGGACAGCGATCCTGAGGTCCGGACTATAATGGTACGTCGTATTTATTCCACTCTCTCGACACTCACCAGTGGCTAATAGATTTAGGATGCCGAGATCAAGCGTCAGCGCGAGTCCATTGTGTTGATTGCTTCCGAGAACTTCACTTCGCGCGCTGTCTTCGATGCCCTTGGATCTCCAATGTCCAATAAGTACTCCGAGGGATACCCCGGCGCGCGATACTACGGTGGTAACCAGCACATCGACCAGATCGAGCGCCTGTGCCAGCAGCGTGCTCTTGACGCTTTCCACGTCGACAAGGAAAAGTGGGGTGTTAACGTCCAGACTTTGTCCGGTTCTCCTGCAAACTTGCAGGTCTACCAGGCCCTTATCAAGCCCCACGAGCGTATCATGGGTCTTGACCTTCCCCACGGTGGTCACTTGTCGCACGGTTACCAGACCGACTCCAAGAAGATCTCTGCCGTGTCAACCTACTTCGAGACCATGCCATACCGCGTGGACCTCGAGACCGGTATCATCGACTACGATATGCTCGAGAAGACCGCCGTCCTATACCGACCAAAAATCATCGTTGCCGGTACCTCCGCCTACTGCCGCTTGATGGATTTCAAGCGCTTTCGTGAGATCGCTGATCTTGTCGGTGCCTACCTCGTCGTCGATATGGCGCACATCTCTGGTCTCATTGCCGCCCAGGTTATCCCATCGCCGTTCGAGTACGCTGATGTCGTGACCACCACCACCCATAAGTCTCTCCGTGGTCCCCGTGGTGCTATGATCTTCTTCCGCCGTGGTGTCCGCTCCGTGAACCCCAAGACCGGCAAGGAGACTCTCTACGACCTCGAGAATCCGATCAACTTCTCCGTCTTCCCCGGCCACCAGGGTGGTCCCCACAACCACACCATCACTGCCCTTGCTGTTGCTCTCAAGCAGGCCCAGTCTCTTGAGTTTAAGCTCTACCAGGAACAAGTGCTCAAGAATGCCAAGGTCCTCGAGAATGAGTTCAAGGCCAAGGGTTACACTCTTGTCTCTGATGGTACCGATTCGCACATGGTCCTCGTCAACCTCCGAGCGAAGGGCATCGACGGTGCTCGCGTTGAGGCGGTCTGCGAGAACATGAACATCGCCCTCAACAAGAACTCGATCCCTGGTGACAAGTCCGCTCTTGTTCCCGGCGGCGTCCGAGTTGGCGCTCCTGCCATGACCACCCGTGGTCTCGGTGAGGAGGATTTTAAGAAGATCGTTGAGTACATCGACCGGGCTGTCCAGATTGCTATCGATACCCAGGCATCGTTGCCAAAGGATGCCAACAAGCTCAAGGACTTTAAGGAGAAGATTGTCGCGGGATCCGAGGAGTTGAGCAAGTTGAAGGAGACGATCGCCGCTTGGGCTGTTCAGTTCCCTCTCCCTGTTTAAGCCAAGAAAGTGTAGAGCAATATGAGATGGTGTGTGGTCTAATTTATTTAGTGTTGGTTATTGACATAGTACAATACAATTACTGTATATTGATGGGATTGAATTCGGAATTATGGCGATTGTGTGACCTAAAAGTTTTGAGTATTCTGTATTTCGTTCGTAATTATAGTAATTCAGTATTATCTGTTGTTGTGCACGATGAGACGAAGCGTTAAATGTTTACAGAAGGCTGTATAGATGATCTGGGAAAGTAAGGTAGAGCATGGGTCAGACGTCTTCCGAGCCAAAGCATTTGGTGCATTACGAGCTCCAGCGACGCGTTGTTGACAAGGGGCAAGAATACCGGTAGATGCCAGTGACACCTTGTCGACAAGGCGTCAAGAAGCGAGTCTCTAACAGACCGAGATCCTCTATAGACACATGCCAGCACGTTTATTTATGGCGAGTAGTTGTGCGCTGAGCCTTCTCTTCAGGACTGGACCACCGGATCTCAGCATTTTGTTCTTATGGGTGGCTGTCTAATACAAGCAGTATCTAGCCGCCAACCATGATGAGGGTATCGTACCTTGCTTGCGTAGACCTGCGTATTGCTAGTTGTTGATCAATTAATAATTGCAAGCATCAATCGTGCGGTACAGCTGTGCTTGCCAGTCAATCAGTGCATATCCGCAGTCTGTATGTGAATATTATTAAATTGACCAGCAAATTTGATTGGGTCTAAGGGGTGCATGGCACTGTAGACCACCTATCAGGCACGGGAAAGCCAACACGCAATCCCTAACCCCGTCCCCAAAGATCGCGGAAGCATGGCGGCTCGTCAACAAACTAGCCGAAGCGTAAATTTCTTTCTCGCGAATTCGTCGACGTATAGTTTGCATTAGATTTTCCTGCCTTACGACACGACAACTATAGAACACAGAATGACTGTTGCGCATAAAGCTTGTCTTATTGTTATTGGTATGTGAAATCAATTTGGTTCTTGGCGAGATATGGCGCCGCTAGAGACTGGTGCTGCAAAGCGACCCGTTTAATCCGGGCACAGCTGACGTCTGAGCTCATTGACTGTGAAGAGCGGACCTATGGCTCTAATTTGATTCATACTGTACGATACGAATTTGCGCACTGATGCTAACGGATGCAGATGGCTGGGGCATCGCTCCCGAGAAGGGCACCCCCGGCAACGCAATTGAGAACGCGGATACCCCAACCATGGACGCGTTCACGAAAATCCCTGGCTATACTACACTCGAGGCCTCTTCGACCTTTGTTGGCCTTCCCGAAGGCTTAATGGGCAACTCCGAGGTTGGCCATCTCAACATTGGTGCTGGTCGTGTTGTCTGGCAGGACGTCGTTCGGATCGATATGACAATGAAGAAGCACGAATTCGATAAGACCGTGAACATTGTGAACGCTTTGAATACGGCCAAGAAAAACGGTGGCCGTTTGCACTTGTTGGGTCTGTTGAGTGATGGTGGCGTGCACTCACACCAGAATCACTTATTTGAGTTGCTGGCGACTGCGAAGGAGTTTGGTGTCGAGGAAGTGTATGTGCACGCGTTTGGCGACGGCAGAGATACTGATCCCAAGTCCTTGTCTGGATACCTGAAGACTCTCCTCGGTAAGTTCGAGGAGATTGGTATTGGCAAGCTTGCGACTGTTGTTGGACGGTACTATGCTATGGACCGAGACAAGAGATGGGAGCGTGTCGAGACTGCCATCAAGGGCCTTATTGACGTCTCTGGAGGCGAGGCCGCTGAGCAGGAAGATATTGTGTCCAAGATCGAGTCGCGATACGCCGAAGGTGAGACTGATGAGTTCATTCGACCGATCATTGTCAATGGCGCGGAGGCTCGAGTCCAAGAGAACGACACGCTCTTCTTCTTCAACTATCGTTCTGACCGTGTACGTGAGATCACCCAACTCTTGGGTGTCGACTCTTCGCCCATCGACACTGAGATCCCTAAGAACTTGCACATCACCACTATGACTCAGTACAAGGCTGACTATCCGTTCCCAATCGCGTTCCCACCACAACGCATGGATGATGTCCTCGCTGAGTGGCTCGGCAAGAAGGAGATCCCTCAAGTCCACATTGCCGAGACCGAGAAGTACGCGCACGTCACTTTCTTCTTCAACGGTGGCGTTGAGAAGCAGTACCACCTCGAGCAGCGTGACCTTGTTCCATCTCCCAAGGTCGCGACCTACGATCTTGACCCCAAGATGTCCCAGCAAGAGGTTGCTCAGCAGGTCGCCAAGCGCATTGCCGAGCAGGACTTCCCGCTCGTCATGTGCAATCTCGCTGCCCCCGATATGGTCGGCCACACTGGCAAGTATGAAGCAGCTGTCCAAGCCGTTACCCACTGTGATCTTGCAATCAAGACCATCTACGAAGCCTGCATCCGTGAGAACTACATCCTCTTCGTCACCGCCGACCACGGAAACGCTGAGGAGATGGTGACTCCCGAGGGCAAGCCTAAGACCTCACACACGACTAACAAAGTTCCGTTCGTCATGGCTAATGCACCGAAGGAGTGGGCACTCGACGACGGCGGTGTTCTTGGGGATGTCGCGCCTACCATTCTCGACGTCTTTGGCGTCCAGAAGCCAGAGCATATGACTGGTCGAAGCTTGTTGAAGAAGAACTGAGCGTCGTTTACGAGCGTTGATTTGTTTTAGTGGTGTTTAACGGATTGATTGACGGTTCCTTTTTGTAGATGGATCTGGAGGAGAACACGCAGGCTGGCTACTGCGGGGAGGCACCTGGAATGATTTGTATGTTTTAGACCACGTTATAGATGTTAGAGGTATCTATGCTAGACATGCATATTATATTGAATATATTGTAGAGATAATAGACCAGCGTTGTGTCCACACTGTTTGCGTGATTCTTGCTGCCGCGGTTTTAAAAACCGTGGGACACTCTTGGCTCTTGATTACCCACACCAGTACCGAAGAGATTCGGTCGGAAAATCGAGGTTGGTTTGACCCGTAGGCGCTCTCCAACTTCTGTCGTTCTCCATTTTACACTTATATCATGGATTCGAATTCGTCTGTAGTTCCAGGATTTAGTAAATTATGAAGTGAGCGCGTATTTCGGAGTGAGATGAAGGGGATATATATGTCAGGCAATCTTCGACGTTTTACACACTCGTCACGTCAATTGCACGCAATAACGTTTGCGGTAGGTATCACAGTGATTAAAAACTAAATAGCAAGTACCGCTTTGGGGGATGGTGTTACACTTGAGAACATAGTAATCATTTCGTATGACAAGGATGGATAATTAAAAACGAAAACAGTCAGCTACTGTCGTAGAAACAAATATACGTGTCGTACACCAGTACCTCTTTTCCCTATGGTGCTGGATTCAGGATTTGGTTTAGACAATGCTCTAATGTCTGCTCCGGAGTATTACTCCTCAGAAGGGCAGGTGCCTTGTTATAGTCAGAATCCGTGTTATCCTCTCGCACAGGAGAAGCATTCTTTGAAACGTAAATGACATCGCGCTTGATTCCTGAGTCGCCGGCAAGGTCGAATCTGGGACTCTCAAACTGTCCAATTTCAGACGTTCTCCTTGATCTTGACTGATCGCCGCTGGTAATACTGTTCCGTGTAATTGGCTCTCACGTCTGAGAGATATGGCCAGAATGTTGTACACAGTTTTTCTCTTGTCTCCTGCTTCGGTGACAACATTTCCTGTTGGCTTTCATATTCTCCTTCTATAGCGCGGAAGGGCAATCTGCGCCACGCTGCGTGAGGCTCGGCTGCCGCTAACTGTTTGTGGATCGTATCTTCCGTAAACGGCATCCATGACGTAATACGTTAGTCTTGCGTGTCTGTAATTGAGATACAACTATACAAAGAAGTTCGGGAGAACGGTGCGAATCCAGCCAGGTCCTTTATTCATCTGTCGGTCGTCTGGATTTTGACAGCCCAGATCGGGAAGGGTTTTCATTCAATTGATAATGCTTGGAATTCCATCCGAATGACAGCTCTGCCCCAATCCAGAATATACACTGCGGATCTTCGAGACACACCTTATTGCCAAGTTGTTTCAGAACCAAGCTCCAAAGGAGGGATAATGATCCAGGGTTGCGAACGCATTCAAGTTTTGCACGGGATACCTTCCCTTTAAGTCAGGATGCGACGATGAATGAAGGATACTAAATGTTTGCGGTGTCAGGTACCGCCGAGTTAGTTAAACGACGGAGCTCGTCACGTTTGACGATGGCGATGTGATCAATGGCCCCAGCACTGCATGCACAAAAGTCCTTTGTACACGCTTGGCTTGACCACCGGTAGATTAGACATTAGATGGCATTTAGTCGGTGAATATAATTGAGTTTCTGCACGATTTTGCGTAAGACCTTACCATCTTGTCACCGTTTGGCCGGGGGAAGCAAGCTGGGAAACCCGATTATTGGTGCATAGACTTCGGGCTGTCGAGCATTGCAACGATTGAAAGCGCGATCGTTTGAATGTCGGAAGCAATGACGTCATCGTGGTACAGGCTGATTTCAGACTTACACGTGCCTCTGACTGAGCCGCTCGAGGCTAGTGTCTTTCAATTCCCCCTATACCGGGACACAACGCATCAGCCACAGGCGGTACCTAAATAAGTAACGTATCGATTGGCGTTCGATCCTTGCTCCGTATGGAAATGGTCAAGGGCTCAGGGACGCATGAGAATCACGATCACCCGCCTAACAACTCTCTATTCAGCGTATATAATATATATAGTCATGCCTTGGGCGGTCATTGCCACTCCTCTTCCCGCTCGATATAGCGTCTGCTACAACAAACAGCACATAATCCACCTAGATCCTCCAATTTGGACTCACACGAGATGTCTACCACTACCACTACTACTACGTCCTCGGTCCTTCATCTCAAAGAGCTAGCGAACCCGCCTCCCGACCCATCCTTGCTTCCTGATTATGTGCAGGATCTCGGTGTCAAGATCAACTTCAAGGACTACCTGTCGTCGGAAGAGCGTTGCGCCCTGGTGAAGTTCCAACAGCTCGCCGACTACATTGCCGCTTCCATGATCTTTCTTAAGTCCGACGCCCTTCTCGAACGTGAATTATCACAGGATGACATCAAGTTCCGTCTTCTCGGTATGGTGATCGGTCCATTTCCTCTCAAGTTCTCACAAGGCTAATGGCGTCCAAGGTCACTGGGGCACTTGTCCCGGTCTTACTCTCGTTTATGCCCACTGCAACCGTCTGATCGTCAAGCACAATCTCAATATGATCTATGTCGTCGGTCCCGGCCATGGTGCTCCCGCCATTCTTGCCGATCTCTGGATCGAGGACTCATTAAACGCCTTTCTCCCCGAGTACCCTCGCAGCAAGAAAGGGCTTGAGAAGCTCATCAAAAGCTTCTCCTGGCCAGGTGGCTTCCCTTCACACGTCAACGCTGAGGTTCCTGGTTCGATTCACGAAGGTGGGGAGCTCGGCTATTCTCTTGCCGTTGCCTATGGCGCTATTATGGATAAACCTGATTTGATTGTCACCTGCGTTGTCGGTGATGGTGAGTCCGAGTCTGGACCTCTTGCCGCGTAAGTTCCGTTGGGATCTTCTCTCGGTCTGAACTTGAATGCTAATTAATATCCAGTGCTTGGAACTCGCATAAGTTCATTGACCCCGCCGAGTCCGGAGCTGTTATCCCTATTCTCCACGCCAATGGTTTCAAGATTTCCGAGCGAACGATCCCCGGTACTGACGACGACAAGGAGCTCATTGCCCTCTTCTCTGGATACGGCTATCAGGTCCGGATTGTTGAGGATCTCAAGGACATGGACGACGATCTTGCCGCCTCGATGGACTGGGCTCTTGACGAAATTAAGAAGATCCAGACTGCTGCTCGATCTGGCAAGCCAATTGCCAAGCCCAGATGGCCCATGATCGTTCTCCGAACGCCAAAAGGTTTCTCTGGCCCAAAGTCCCTCAACGGCGAGCCTATCGAGGGCTCCTTCCATTCCCATCAGGTGCCTCTTCCTGAAGCGAAGACCAACCCAAAACAGTTTAGGCTTTTGAAGGAATGGTTGTTGTCATACGGTGTTGACAAGCTGCTTACTCCGGATGGACAGCCTATCCCTGAAATTCTCAGCTTAGTCCCCAAGGAGCGCACCAAGCGTATGGGCCAGGTCAGAGAGACATTCAACGGCTATGAACCACTTGTGCTACCGAACTGGAAGCCTATTGCTAAGGAGAAGGGATCACAGTACTCTGCCATGAAAGCCGTTGGTGAATACCTCGATGCTGTACTAGTCAAGAACCCTAAGAATGTCCGGATTTTCTCGCCCGATGAGCTTGTTTCCAATAAACTTGACGCCGTCTTCAATCACACCAATCGAGACTTCCAGTGGGATCCTCTGACTCGGGCCAAAGGTGGCCGTGTCACCGAGATTTTGTCGGAACACTGTTGCCAGGGTTGGATGCAGGGCTATACCTTGACTGGGCGTGTTGGAGTCTTCCCGTCCTATGAGTCCTTTTTGGGTATAATTGCTACTATGATGGTTCAATACGCGAAGTTCATGAAGATGGCAAAGGAGACTAAGTGGCGTCGCGATATTTCCTCGCTTAACTACATCGAGACGTCGACCTGGACCCGTCAGGAGCACAACGGTTTCTCGCACCAGAACCCAGCATTCATTGGCACGGTTATCAAGGTCAAGGCGGAGACTGCGAGAATCTACCTCCCTCCGGATGCCAACTGCTTTCTTTCCACCGTCCAGCACTGCTTGAGGAGTAAGAATTATGTTAACTTGATGGTCGGTTCGAAGGCTCCTACTCCCGTCTACCTCACTGCGGAAGAAGCCGAGGCACACTGCGTTGCCGGCGCTTCTGTTTGGAGGTTTGCTTCCACCGACGATGGGTTGGACCCAGATGTTGTCCTTGTTGGTATAGGTGTAGAGCTCACCTTTGAGGTTATTGCCGCTGCTGCACTGTTAAAGAAGAGGGCGCCGCACCTACGTGTCCGTGTTGTGAATGTCACTGACCTTATGATCCTTCAACCTGATCGAGCTCACCCTCACGCTCTGTCTGACGAAAGATTTGCGTCGCTCTTCACCGACGACAAACCAATCCACTTCAACTACCACGGCTATCCAACAGAGCTCAAGGGTCTTTTGTTCGGTCGTCCAAATCTTGACAGAGTTACAATCGCTGGATACGATGAGGAAGGTACTACTACCACCCCTCTGTCGATGATGGTCCTCAACAAGACTGACCGATGGTCTGTTGCCGTGCGTGCCATCGAGGGCGCCGCAAGATGCAACCCTCATGTCCAGATACAGAGCCATTTGCTAATCTCTGAATTTGAGCACGCGAGATGCAAACACCAAGACTATGTTTTTGAACATGGAAAGGATCCTGAGGGACTGTTTGATACGCCCAAATTTTAGGCGAGTTAATTATTGGAATACGATTAAAATATAAGGGTTAGATTGTTTGTGCTGTACATGTAATGTGGACTATTTATGAATGGTATCAATAAATGGAACCTGTATGTGAAAGTTAGACTCTGCCACAGCGTATGACGTGATTCGGACATTTGCTCTTACTTGATGAGAATCGGGTTGTCAAACCTGACAGCCACTGAAAACTAATTGTTTTTAGTAGAATGGCTTCGACAGTGGTCTAAATCATAAATTATGCCCGTTAAGTTGTCGACAAAAATTAAAGACAATCATGGGGATTGAACCTACCATTCCTCTTTGGGACTGGCGTAGATTAAAATTTCGTACCCAACTTCCCATTAACTGTACGAAAACGGAGTTACCTAAAACTTCATTAAATCAACAGCTTAATGTCATCTCATCGAATAAGAAAGCGCTTGTGCGACTGAAGACCAGGGACCGGATTGAGACGACAATGTTGTCTACTCAACAATATCCCGATCTGCGCTGGAGATGGTGTCCGGAAGGCATTTGAAAGAATAGATCGGAATACACCATTATTCTCTCACTCAACGACAATGAGGGATGCCGGTACAGTTGCTGGCAATGGGTTCAATATTCGCTATCTACCCTAGTCCCAAAGAGGACTGGTTGGTCCCTGATTCTCCACAATTAAACTCGGTGCGTACAGGCTTATCTTCGCCTTAGTGTGCGGCTGAGACCAGTATGGCCCTAAATCCGAGCCTGACATGGACACTTGTACGTTTCTATACACTACTCGGCCCCCGGTCCGAGGAAAAGTAAACATGGGCAGTTGGCTGAAATTCCTGCAATCTCCGGAAGTTTTGATATGGTCGGTCGCAGTGATAATAGGGTCACTTATAACCGGATGGCCCGACTCGTATTTGCTGTCTGACTATCTGACTTCTGAGTCTTTCGACTTCTGTCGACTATATTTGCTTATCTATTTTAGACTACTAATATTACTGTGCTGTGAAATGGCCGATACCCAATCAAAAAATAGTGGACAAATCAGCTGCCGCACTCCTCGACTGGCCGATGTCGTCAGCACACAAATCGATCTCGAGAAACTTCCCACGGACAACCATTTCCCAGAAGGCGAACTAACCGCCTGGTTGGCGGTCCTCGGTGGTTTTTTTTTCCATGTTTGGCTCTTTGGGGTGGGCAAATGCGATCGGCGTCTTCCAGGATTACCAGGAGACTCATCAATTGAAACATCTATCATCATCTACTATCGGCTGGATCGCATCATTACAGCTACCATATGTTCGTTTCCGGTGTTGTATGCACTTGCCTTTGACAGCGTTTACGAGTCAGGGTTAACGTGGTATAGTTTGTTGGCCGATTATTCGATGTGGTCGGACCTCGAAATCTCCTCAACATCGGCGCCCTGCTCGAAGTCCTCGGACTCATGATGACCTCTATTGCTCGAAATATGCCAGGGAATTATCACGCTCATTGATGCCGCGTTTATATTTTACACCGCCCTTGCTGCTGTACCGACACATTTTCACCGGAAGAGGGGCCTGGCTATGGGCTTATCGTCCAGTGGATCAAGTAAGCTCTTCCGAATTGGTTAGTGATCTTATACTGATAATGGGGGGATAGGTCTCGGTTCTACGATAGTCCGGATTATGGTCAAAAAACTTTCGCCAATTATTTCATACGGCTTGACCATGCGAACTTGCGCGTTGCTCATTCTCGGTCTCCTTGTAGTTGTTAATCTTACTATTACGTCGAATGCAACACAAAGGGTTCCAAAAATTAGCGTCCAGGACTACACGAAGCATTTTACAGATATCCATTACGTCGTCCTGGTGGTCGCGTCAATGCTGACATTTTGGGGCTGATTCATTCCAATTGATTTCGTGACAACTACCGCGCGCCACTATAACATCAGTGACAATATGGCGACTTATCTAATTTCCATCCTGAACGGAGCAAGCGTCGTTTCGCGTATTGTGACTGGATATATTGCGGACCATGCCGGTCGCTATAATGTCAACACCATTGCAATCTCGACTGCTGACATTTTCGCACTCGCAATGTCGATATCGGCACGCGCGTTGGCACTTTATTCGCAGTCGGAAGTTTTGCAGCATTGACTGGTATTCCTATTTCTGGTGCCATTATTGGCGATAGTTCGAAACAGGCAGGCTGGCAGGGCATGATGGCGCTTGCGGACGCGTTGATTGTGCTAGGGGGTGTGCTTCAATGGTGCGGGCGTGTTATGAACGTTGGATGGTCATCGCAAGGTTTTCTAATTGTGGAGAAGAGAGATGTAATGTCAATTTCTATATTTATTGATAACAAGACATTATTATGAATTATTCTGCACGTAACATAGCTACTATTGTTCGCTGTTAGCCCAGTGATCACCGCCTTTTAAGTGCTTTGTACGATCATGTGCGGCATAGGGTGACGACTTGCTCCGGCACCCGCGTAAACAAAACAATCCATCCCCGACGTCAGGAACGTCTCGAATTGCACACACGGTTATCTCGCTATACCTACACCCATTCCGTTCTTCTCCAATCCTGACAATTACGAGGGTAATAGGCAATGACAACAGTGACTATTCTGGTTGTCCAATACGGATCCGTCTCTGAGTGTCAGATCACTCTTTAAGGTCAGTCTTAATGTTTTGAATTTTTCCACGCGCGACAGCCTTCACTCCATTCACGACCTCTTCTAACGGATCGATTGGTTTACAGAATTCGATCGCAGTCCTTTATCCCTGCAATGGAAGAAGACGCAATCGCGCGCCGTCCGTCACCGCAAAGCTCATCGCGGCCGTTATCATCCACAGACGGCTCGTCGCTTCCGGCACCACCGTACTCGCCTCCGGGTGATAAGCACCAGGATCGGTCCGCCAGTAGCCACTACCGGACGCTGTCGCGAACATCTGACGTTATGTCGCCGATCAGCGCTGATGGCGTGTACGACGTCGCTGAGAGCTTGAGTCGGCTTAGTATTCGCAGTGCAGGGAGCGGGTCGCCTACTGAGGGACTTCCGGAGGTACAGATTCAGCTTCTTGATCAGTCTATGGTTGGCAGTCTACCAGAATACTCAGCGTTTGGAAATGATATTGGGCATGAGGAGTATGAGTATGATGAGGAGAGGGAAGAGCCCTATGGTGAAAGTGACCAGGAATATGAGGACCTGCAGTACGACGACGAATACCACCAAGAACCTGAACCAGACACCGGCCCTCCCCATGCGCGTGACAATAATTCTGTTTCAACGTCGGAAATCAATATATCATTACCCTCGGTCGAGCCGTCGTTTACAGGTTCGCTCGTAGAACAGGCTCCATCTCCATCACCTACTCTTGTACGTGCGACCTCGCAAGCAGCTAAAACCGACGAGTTATTGGCATCACCACAAATTTCTCCGTCTCCATCGCCACCGTTGCCTGATACCCATGACCTGGAGTTGGAAACAACCCAAAGCGGGGCTGATGAAGCATTACAAGACGTCACCGAAGAGGAGGACGAGGACGGGTTTGATGCATCTCCACTGCTCAAAAAGTCAGCTACGCAAAAGCAAACTTTGGCAAATGGCGATGAAACGCCGAAGCCTTCCAAGTCCACATCCAATACTCGCCGCCAGAAACCCCGGCCACGTGTCCCCGATCCCACGGAAACAGCTATCGCCTCGCGCGTGAAGAATATTACGGTCTCCGATTCAGCTGTTAAGGATTTCGCTTTACGACACTCTCAAAGGTCACGACGGTCAGCAACAGGCACAACTACGACAAGTTCTACAACGCAGAATTCCCACACAACTGCGACATCGACATCTAGCCTAGTGCCACCCTATACGGCATCGAAACCGACGGCACCGAATACCGTGGCCAGTAAATTGACGTTGAAAGAGCAGTCCGCGTTAATTGATAAACTGCAGAAGGATAATTGGGGTTACCAGCTAAAAATTTACATTCTACAGGAGGAACTAGACAAAAGATCAGAGGATAGTGTCCGGGATTTACGGAATGAAAACGTTGAGTTCAAGAGTATTAATGTTGGTCTGAACATTGAAATCAAAAAACTAAATCGCAAAATCATTGAACTTGAAGCTAGGTTAAGGAAGGCTGAGACCGAGCGAGCTGCCGACCAGGAGAAGGACGAGCGGGTGGCCGTGGTCGAGGCAGAGAATCGAGAAGAAATCGAGGCTTTACGCGCAGAGCTGGAGAATTATATGAACCTAGTCGAAGACTTGAAAGTTGAGCTGGAGGCTACGCGGGATAAGGTCCAAGAACTGCAAGAAAACGAGGGACAATACAAGGTCGAAATCCAGCAGTGGCAACGCAATCAGAAAGATGAGATTTTTGAGGAGGAAATTGTGAGCTTTATGACTTTCAAATTATGCTCTATAGATACTAACGTATGAAAGGCTACACTGAAACGATTCCTGGAGAAGGAGCAGCTGGCTAGAGATATTGCTCAGAAAGATGTCATTGACTTGCGGACTGAACTTCTGAAAGTTCGACGAAGTGCATCTACTATGGGCGGTAGTGACCGTGAGACATCAGCAGAACTGAACAAATTACGACAGGTACGTTTTTATAGCTGATCTCTCAGACTATAGCCTAATTTTATAGGACAATCGTGATCTGCGACGTGAGCTTGTCAATCAGGCCACACTGAGTGACGCCAGTAATCTTGAAAAAGAAAGACTCTATCACGAGCTTGAAGACCTTAAGCGGTCATTGCGACGCTCATCTTCGTCAGCTACGTCTTCTCGGCGGTCACTTGTCGCCGAAACGGAGGACTACGAAGCCGTTATATCTGACCTGCGGGACAAAGTCTCCGAAGTAAAATTTATTGCTCGAGAACGCAAAACACAGGTCGATATTCTGAACAAGGAGAATGCCGATATGCAGGATGTAATCGAGAACCTGCAGAGCACGGTACAGACACTCACGGAAGATAAGGGGTCTCTGCAAGCCGATGTCTCTCAGCTTTTGAAAGAAGCAGCTGCTCGGGAGGAAGAAATTGTGACATGGCAGGAGGACTATGAGGTTCTGAGCACCGAAGCTGATGCTGAATTGACACGGCTATCGGATTTGGTTAAAGCTAAGGATGTTGAATTTACCAAGTTGAATGCTGAGATCGATTCATTCACGCGCCTTGTTACAGCATTTGAACGCGAGTCAGAAGCTCTAAAGAATGAGATCAAGGAATACCGGGATAAGGTTGCTGAGCATGAACGGATTGCTGAGAGGTTACGCGCAAAGCTTAATGAGACTAAGACTGATATGGAGACTCAGCTTCTCGCTTCTCAGGACGACAATGTGCGCGAACGGGAGAGATTGAATGATTTGCGACGTCGAGCGCAGGAGGCTGAAGCTGCCAGTCGAGACCTGCGGAAGCAAATTCAAGAATTACAAGATGATAACGCTCGAGAACGAGCTCGGTACAAAGACCTTCGCCGGCAGGTGCAGGAAACCGAGGCCGTATCTGCCGATTTACGCAAACAGCTTCAGGGAGCCAAGGCAGCGGTCGCGGCTCGAGAACACATCGATATGCGAATTCAGGACTATGAAAATGCCATGGTTGATCTCGAAAAACAGCTTGAAAATTTGCAGCGTGAGAATGAAGCAAGAGCAGATGCTCGTGCAGAATGGACTCAAAAGGTTGCGGAGTATGATGCCACAATTGCTGGATTAGAGAAGAAATTATCCGATGCACAGGATCGGAATAATGTGCTGCAACAGCTGGCCAATGGTACCGTCAACAGCAAGAATTCTCAGCTGCAAGGGAGTACACTCTCTAGCAAAAGTTCGATTAATGGCGGCATTGAACATTTGCTAGGTTCATCTACGGGGTCAATGTCAGCGTCAACTTCTACCGATAAATGGATGATTCGACTGCAAGAGCTTGAACAACGACTCAAGGCCGAACGAGAAGCTAGAATACGTGATCGCGATGGGGCGCGGCAGAGATTAGATGAAGCCCTTCGCGAAAATGATGAGTTGAAGGGTGCGTTATCTAAAGCTCGGTCACGGACTACAGGAACATTTGGAACTCTCGGTCCCCTATCAGGAGCATTTGTGCGGTCATTCGCGGCGCCGATGACCAGTGAGACCAAGCCCGTGAGTGATGGAAGTTTGAGACGTTCAGCAAGGTTAAATAATGCTGATGACGTTGACGACGATGTAGATAGTCATTAGATTGAGATGCAAAATCAAATATATTGGGTTTGGGTGCTATTTCCGGTTGTATGAATTGTGTGTTTTGTTCTTGTATTGCTTGTCGTGCATAATTGTTGTGTCCCATGTTTTGTCGTCTTTATTCAACGGCGTCATTGTCGTGCAATTCTCTTGTATCTGTATTAGAAGGATAAACAGACTGTATTTCTATCTATCAATAACACAAATGATACTCATCAAATAAGAATATGTCCAGCAAATTTGTTACCGCACGATCATCTCAGACAAGAGTGAGAAAGTACGGTATGAGGTAACAATTTGCTTCGAAATTCGTAAAAAGAACTCGTTCTACCCATTCTTTTCCCCTCCGTTCGCTTATACCAAAAAAAATTAAAAATTCCTTTGAAACGACGCAGTGAATAGAAGGGACATTTGTGTCAAGGAAAAAAAAAAAAAAAAGGAGAAGGGAAACCAACAACGCAGAATTGCAATTTTGAATATAGCTCAAGCCCTAACCCTGACAAGTGAAATTATAACTGAATTCCTAGACAGCAGCTAAGTATATAAAGACATCGAAGGACTTATTTGATTTAGGATCTAATAGAAATAACTTGCAACGTAAATACTTAATAATATTCAAGCCCATGAATTATTAGACAATTTGCGGCTAACTCCGAAGTTTCATCATACGAGCGGATAACAACATAAAGCTGTGACTGCAGTGTCCAGAAAGAATGCCAACTGAGGCGGCGCTTGCAATAATATTCTTGAAGGAAACGCTTGACGTGACTCCAGGACGAGATCGCCACAACCGTACCAGTAGAACGCAACAATGTCCTACTGGGGCCATTGGAATCTTTGTCTGGAATAACCTCATTCTTTATAATACAACTTGTGAACTAAGTTACATGGTATCTTACTTCAAATATCCAATATACTATCATTACCGGTATAGTCCCATCCAAATATACAAGTCCACAACAATATCATACATAAATAATACATCGTTCTCGTCTATCAACCCGGCTTAAACCTGGAGAGATTCGCGTTTGGTGGAGGCACGGCGGGAATTCGCGTATGATCAATAAGATTTACTAATGCATCTGGATCAAATAGCACAGCCTTGTAAGTGGACGCAGGCGGAAGTAAACTCAAGAGTCTCAGAACCCCATCCGGAAGAGTATTAGTGTAGCCACTAAATGGGTCACGTTGCTGAGCACTAGAATAGTTCACTCGCGGGTCTGACTTTTCCTTGTCTTTCTTTCGATTCCGCTTGCGGGACTCTGGCTTCGGCTCTTCTCTAACACGTTTCTGAGCACGCTTCAATTTAGCTGCTGCCTTTACTGGCTCCAAAGCCGGTACTGGCACTTGTACAACAATATCTTCGTCAACATCATCCTCGGCGATTAACGAGGCATCGGATATGCGCTGCTCTTCCTTCAAGATTTCCTTGTATAGAGTTGGCCCCACCTCTTGCTCGCCGATAACACTATGTCCTCCTAACGTATATCGACTTGCAAACCGAGCAATTGGTTTTGCATCGGAGTAGAGCTCCGACATACGACTCTCAAGTTTTGCGACTGCTGACAATTCACTACCATATGCCGCTTCATACGCATAAAACCTTCGAAAGAGTGGACGAGCATCCTTGGCAGATAGTCTCGACGCCGTACGTTCAAACAATGCACGAGCGTTCGTGTCATCATTGGTCATAATAAGGAAGTCGAGGTATTGTTCGACGAACGCCACTGTGTCTCCAAACCGTCGTAACCCAATTTCAAAAATTTTGCCTGCGATTTCTGGGCCCTTGTTATGATAATATTCCATGAGCGCTGATGCAACGAAAATATGATGTGTAGAATATGGTAGCTTTCTAGCTTCACTAAACACTTGACGAGCAGCTTTGAGACCCTCCATTCTCTTCATGGCACGCATATACATGGTGTTGCATAAGGTGAGGTCCTTCGATAGGTCGGAAATTCGCTCTTGGCTCTTCTCCTCGACTTTCCTTACCTTGAGCTCAAGATTATGATCCCTCTTCTTATCCACCACTTGCTCATCGCCATCCTCATCCTTGGCCTTGTCGTCTGGTGCGGAATAAATACTTTTGGTTTCTTCACGACTTTGTAGCGCATTCTTCTTGTCCTCATAAATTTCCTCTGCCATCTTAATTTCTTTTATGATGCTGGCAGCAAGATTCTGGTAAGCCTTCTTGGCATCCTCGCGCTTTTTAGCGAGTTCATATACCTCTGCTAGTCTGAAATGTAGTAAACTACTTCCAGGATTAGCAGATGCACCATCGCGCAAGAACGAGAGCTGGAGATCTGGCATATCAGCCGAAGCACAATATTCCGAGACATCAAACCAGATCTGGGGATAGAAGCGAAGAGGCTGTAACGCCTGTCGATAGGCATACAGAACCCGCTCGACTAAATGCTCTTTTCCGCCTGGCATTCCTCCTTTCCCATCTTCTGCAGTGAATCCCAGCGGATCGTTTAGTTCCCATGAAATCCACTTATTCCACAGACCCAGTTGTGCAAGTTCCGATTCTCGCCATCGCGGTCTCACTGGAATTAAATTACAATCAAGGGCACCTGAGGTCTGTTGGAGTTCCTTTAGACATGATCGCGCCGTCATATAAGCAGGCGCTCTATCAGCTAAAAACTTGCGAGCCTTAAGATAAACAGTTAACACGGTCCATTAACATCAACATTAACCCACACGATAGCTTTGACATACCGTGGTCTTGTTTAACGAGTTTTCAAATAAATTATAATCTTGCCAGAGGTTCTCCAAGTTCTCCACTGGAATGCAAACAACCCTCTGGAACACCTTCCTAAGCAAGTCCATTTTCTGCTGTGTTTCCCAAGTCGACTGGCCATCTGGACTGCTTTTGATGAAGTCGATGTAGTCTTTCCATATTTTCCCAGATCGAACGTCAATTCCGACTTTGCTGACAACTACTTCAAATGCCTGTATGATTGCTCGACGTGCCACTTCGCCATCGGTAATAACATTATTTCGTCTCCGAACGTAGGTAAGGTAGTGTTCCCAGATCGATAAACTAGTGACGGCTTCAACTGCTCGACGATATACTTCCTCGGCCTTCTCGAACTCCCCCGCACTTTGCTCCATCTCAGCGTACGCAATCCATTGTGAAGCAACCGTTGGGTACAATTTCAATGACCTTCCGTAAGCGTCTCGGGCAGAATCAATTTTGCCACGCTTGACGTACTCAGCTATCAAATCGTTATACAATGCCAAGGGTGCACGTATTCCGTCGTGCGCAATTCTGTCTTCAAGATGTCCAATAGTATCCTTCGGAAGCCGTTTTCGACGCGAAATAACAACTGGCACAGGCTCAAGATCCGCCACGGAAGGCGTGGACACGGTACTTGTCGTCGACGCCGTTTCGTCGTCAGAAGATGATTCTTCGTCGTCTTCTTCTTCCTCTTCAGGCTCAAGTTCTGGTTCCGGTATGCTAGACGCACTCGCTTGATCTGCTATTTGTGATACTGGTGGTAGCAGTTTATCTATCAGATCCATTGTTACGCCATTCGATTCTGTCTCCGGAGCAGGGGCGGAAACGTATTCATCCGCTGCTACCTGTTCCGCTGCTACCTGTGTAGATGTGTCTTCCTGATCATCATCAACCGGCGAGATATATCCAGGTAGTCCCGAGTCATTGTCGCTTGAGACAGGCTCAGCATATGATAGAGCACCATCCGTCATGCTGGACAGTGTGAATAATGGACTTTTCTAGAGAGGTACGATCTCTGTCTTTCGGGGATATAGCAAACGATCGTATGTAATATGCGATTATAATTTCAATAGCAAATAATGAAGTACAATGAATAATGAATGGGTATAGGAACTGGAATGAGAGTAAGCACTCAAACGCACGCTGATCGTCTAGAGAGCGGAGCTTCCAAATGTATTTGATATCACTAAACTCCGGTTTGTAGACCTGGCAAATCATAATACATACCCAGTAAGTTAGTCTCAGTATCTCAACTTCCCAGTCCAAACAGCTGATTCTGATCCAACGATACCGAATTTAAGGATTTCAGTTTGATTCCAAGCCAATGATCTCACGAGAGCCCACGTTAGCTGTTACAACAACCCTAATCCAGATCGTCTTCTCGTGTCGAAAAAATTTCTGCACTCTGTTCAAAATGGTTACTCATATTTACCATCACAAAAATGCCATCATCAGCACTTACGCCATCATCCCGGCCTCCAGAGATTGAGGAAATCCTCACTACCCTCTCGCGATACAATCCAGAAACTACTACTGTCCTACAAGAATATGTCGCGACGCAATGCGCAACTGGATCTTACGATCTCATGGCGAACCTGGCCCTGCTGAAACTGTAAGTGATTATTTATATCTACAAATAGTGAGGCAGAAAGACGGAAGGGCTCTTATGATGAGAATAAATGAATTATATTAGCATGTATTAGTGTAGACGGAATACCGTCGATGGCAGTGTTATTAGCTCTACCTGAGTCAGAGCTCCTTGCGTTCTTACTGCCCCCCCAGAGATCAGCAATTGATCTGTGATCCGACTGCTAACTAGTTGTGTGTAGATACCAGTTTAATCCAGAGCTCATGAGAGATGAGACAGTCCTTAATGTCCTTGCCAAGTCACTGACAGTATTTCCCCAGCCGGACTTCACACTCGCTCTCCACCTACTCCCTCCATCGCTCCTCCACCAATATAGCACAGCGTCGGCACCAAGCAGCACAATCCCATTACCACCAAAAGCTGATACCGATGATCAGCTGTCAAATTCGGTCCATCGATTGACGTATCTCAACTCGCTTCTCGAACTTGAGGCCTTCCCGGCGTTCTGGCGAATTCTCTCCTCCGACGTCGATGAGGAATACGCGGACCTAGTTGCCGATGTCACCGGATTCGAAGATGCGATTCGGAAAGGTATAAGTAAAGGTCTTATTCTTAGCATGCGAAGCTTTAAAATCGAGACCGCTCTAAGCTGGTGGAACTTCACTAATAGGGAAGCTGTGGAACAGTGGGTCGAGAAGGAGATGCCTGAGTGGGTCATCGACGGGGACAACATTGTTCGGAAAGATGACGGAGATGCAACCGCTGCTGCGACCAGCACCTTGCAGCCGGTACCTGGAAAGATCAAGTTTGAGCAGTTCTCAAGGGTTATTAGACGGGTGTACGAGAACGAGCTTTTGCATCATTAGTGTGGATTGAACTTAAACTTGGCTTTGTTTTCTTGTATTGTTAGTTATGGGTGTGTGCCTTGTATATTGGGTTTGACTTTGCAGTAAATATTAGCGTATATCTAGAGTAAAACTCCCATTTTGTCGGTATGACTGCTGAGCTTCTTGCGGGACAGATCTTGCCCTGCTACTTTTCCAGACTCTATCAAACGAAGAAAGGATAATTTCCAAACAAATGCTATTAAAACATCGTTAGTAAATGACTCAAAGTGTAGCTATGACTATGGCCCGTCACGAGCTTCGGAACGAGATGCAAGTCAAGATTCTCATCCCACTAAATAATAATTCCGTAAAAAAACCTCCAATGCAAATACAAATTATATCATAATGATGCTGCTCGATGACAAATTCCCATAACCGATTAATAGAACATAATCCGCATCCAAATTTCGCGTCAGCCCCAATAATCTGGCGTCGATAATGAACATTTAGCAGCTAGAATCATTTGCAACTTTAGACCTCAGAGATTCGTATGGTCATGTCAGTGACGATAGGCAATAACGTTAAGGCTCTTTACTGGTCAGTAATTAATTGCAATGTAAGAATGGGATTGCATAGAAGTGAGCTGGCTCTATCTATTCTCGAGCGAAAATCTTTCCGCCAGTAGCTTTGCCCTTTGCAATAACAGCAATCACTGAACCAGCCATCATGACAACACCAGCATAGATCTGCATGCAGCTGTAATTCGCGGCATTACCCTTGTCGCCGCCGACAACGGCGCCGGCAATGGGCAACGACGCGAGAGCACCGAAAGCAATAATGGCGCTTACGGCCCCAACGCGAGTTCCGATCTCTCTGACCGGGGAAATATGAGCGATAAGAGCTGGATACATTGCCAAAACACCACCGGATGCGAAGCCGAAGGTAGCAGCGACGACAATGACACTGGCCGCGGATGTCGACAAGTACCAGAAAGGAAAGGCGACAAGACTCGACATGAAGCAAACGAGTATGTAGATGGTAAACTTTCCAGCTTTATCTGACAGCATTCCGGAGAATAAGCGACCAGCGAGGGAACCAGCGTTAAGATAGGCTACGAGGTGAAATGCAGATGCCAGCGAGTGACCGTTTGCAACAGCATGAGACGCAACAAAAGCAAAAGGTACAAAGAGACCGAAGTACATGATTGTGAGAGAGAGTGTAACAAGAGAAAACACCGGATCGCGATAGGGGCGAAGGTAAAAGTGAATAAAACGGTATGGCTGACGACCGCTTGGGGCGATGCGCGAGGATGTGACAATGGCTGCTGTAAACGAAAATGCGAAAAGCAGTATAGCAACACAATAAACGGCAAGGGCGAAAGATGCACGAGTCGAAACAGCATCAAACACAAACGGTAGAGCGATGCCACCAAGTGATGCACCGGAGGCAGCCACACCAAATGCGAGTCCTCGTCGCTTGGAGAACCAACCAGTGATCGTAGAAGTTGTGGCATAGAAGAGAGCGGACGCGCCCAGTGCCGAGCATACGCCCTGCGCGAGCACAAATTGATAATAGTCGGTGCAGAGTGCGGTCATGCAGACACCAAGAGTAAGCAATAAGCATCCTGGAACGGTGAGCCATCTGGGTCCATACATATCGCAAATTCGTCCGCAGAACAATCCACCAAACGCAAGAATGAAAGACTGCAGCGAACCAATCCATGAAATAGTTGAAGGAGAGAGATCAATGAGCTGGTGCGTCTCGTAGTAAGTTTGGAAAACGCCAATCACATTCATGTATCCAAATGAACAGAACTGAGCACAGAAGCCACCGAGAGCAGCGAGCCACGCTTCACTGGTTAGTTACTCATACAATAGATAAATGAGAAGTCATGATGACATACGTCGCAGACCAATATCGGGGGCATATGCGTCTTCGTCAATATTCTCGAAAAAGAATGAATTGAAGGTGTTGTATGTGGCTGCACTAGCAGCTGATCGAAAACGAGTGAGGTCGTTGAAGCCGCGTCTGAGTTTAGAGTCGTAGTAACCGTCGACTGTGGTTTTCGCTCGAACAATCGTGACAGTGCCGTCCTCGTCAATGGGACCAGAAGCGGAAAGGAGATGTGCCGTGATCGACGAGTAAGAATGCCTGCGGGTGTTAATGGAAGGCATTTTCATAGGGTCGGACGGGGAAATGCTGCAGTAATTGGACGCCATGGCTTCTCGAAATAGTAACGAAGGTAGGCGCAAAATACTGCGGAACTGACTGACTGGTTCGATGGACGAATTCAGGGAGACGAAAAAAGAGGGCTTTAGTATCACCCGTCGAAAGCAAGCTTTGCCGACGTCAAGGGGCCCATCAGACGTGTTCGACCGAGCTCGGTATTAGTACCCCCCTCCCCCCCACGTACCGAGTTCGGAGTGCAATGACGAGGGGGAGGGGGTTGTTCGTCTGTTACCGCCGGTCGAGTGCGACGGAGGTCTCCATGCCCAACTACGCCACTGCCCGCCCTCCACCGAAGCTCTCACAGTATTCGGGAAAATGTTGTTAGGATCGACGGTCGCGTGTGAGTTGTCATCAATGATGATAACACAACACAACCGATCTGTACTCAACCCTTCTGTTTGCAATGAAAGTTGCCCTCAGGGTCGTCATACACATCTTCCTCACTTGGAGCTCAGAACACAAATTCTAGACGCGATCAACGTCGGTCGACGGCCTCGTCCGGTCGTCCGGTTATTGCCCACATAATCCGAATGAATCACGAACGCAACACCAAAAGCCAAAATAATCTTGCTCTACCGTCGATCCGGTGTTGTTGTTTCAACCAATTTAGATAATTCTGAGCCGCACGGACGCAGTCACCCGAGAATTCGGACTTGCCCGACGCAGGGTCGCTCGCATCTCAGCAAAACGCCAAAACGAGTGAAAAAATTCCATCGAAGATAAAGCAATAAAGTGATTTACTCGAATGTATTAGCGGCAGCATATACGCCGTTGAGTACATCCAAATGTCGTTTGAACTTCGGCAGTATTCCTAGCGCGACTGGAAACATGCGATGAGGCAGTCAGCCATTGTATCGATGTTGACCTCAAGCAACTTGCTCCAGTCTAACTGTCAAATTAAACTATCAACAGGTATACATACGCGTAATATGCTAAATATTTTGTCTCGGCGCTGACAGACCTATCTCCACAACTGCAGTGTCGATAAGCAAGTTAGAGATTGCAATTACCATTTGAGAATGGCACTTGAACTTCGTAAATCGACAATGCTTTTCTGCCAGCTCGTAGTTCAGTTGATCGTATGCGCTTTACAGTGAAAAATGAGATTATAAATGCACCCTGATTTCAAAGAATCACAACGCCGTGGCATATGTTCCTGATGACTTCACCTAAAGGAATTGCATATGAACAGCCAACAACACCCAAATGCCTGCAAAGTTTTTGCAGTCTAAGTAACCATACCATTAACATTGGAAAATGTGAGTAAATCAGTCGAGTATTTAATATTCTATAAATATCGAGATATTCGATGTTTTCCGGTTCAGGATTATTCTGCGCACGTTACACTCGCGCCACTTTTCGTGCTGCTATAAGGTCTCGAACCCGTTTAGCCGAAATATTACAGCTCGGGTCTCGCGGCGTTATGTCACCCATATGGCGCAACCGACTGAATAGACCTGAACGTCTCGTACGTGTCAATATTCCGCGGTTGCAAGTTGATCAGGTAGCCATCATAAAAAAGATATCTAATAATGTACAATAGCAAACCTAAAACATATATATATATATATATAATGTACAATAGCAAACCTAAAACATATATATATATATATATATATATATATATACAGAACAGCATACACTTTCCTTTACGATGTCCCTAACTAATATGTACAACTACGAGACAACTTCTGTCATGGGCGACCTATCGGCAGCCGTCCACAGAACCCGAATGCCATCATCTCCCGCGTCTTTACAAGGCACAAAGCAAACGCCCAGACCCAACTCTGTCTACAGCTTTCCTATTAAATCAAATCGCGGTGGACTTATCGTCTGATGCACGCGAGTAATGCTCGCCAACAGCTTGCCGCATTCTCCAGACGCCGACCTTGAGTCTTTCCACTGTTTCCAGAGGCATAAATACCAATGGCTTGCCTTGCCGAGACGACTCAGCATCCGCCAGCGACGTCACAGTCGACACTGGCTCTCCAGCTGCCCACTGTGGAAGTCCGTGAATCGCGACCCGAACATTCCACAAATCATCCGCGCTTCCTGGGGTCTCTATAAACCTTGCCAACGTATTGGTGATATCGGCACTCGTCGACTGAATCTGCGGTCGTCGGGCATGCACTATAATCTCGTTAATAATGGCGATCATTCGTAACCCATATTGCTGGCACTCAAGCTTACCATCTACTGGGACGACCATAGCTTTCTCAGCTCTATCCATATCATGCAGTAATGGCGCGTTCAACAACTTCTGGATTGACGACGACACTGACGTCACAGAGACGGAACTACCGCCATCTGCATATAGCTTGTCCATTTCCTCACTAGAATTACCAGGTGGTCCGAGACTGCGTAACAATCCTCCGAACGGAACTGACCCATCGGAACTCCGGCGCTGATATCCCCCGTGGCGGTCTTCCGTGTACACAGTCAGAGTTTCGCGAAGCGCACGTGCATGTGCTTCATTGTTTTGCAGATCTAGCACAACAGGCCAGTGATCTGGAGATGACGTCTTTAGCCAGACAAGAGTCGACAAAGGAGGCAACAAGCATGGAGCGGTAAGCTGCATTGTCTTGACTGACTTCGACTCGTTCATTTTATAGCCAATCGTGACTGGCATGACGACGGGTCGCATGGTCTCAATATCGCGAACAACTATACACCGGTTTTGACAGGCCAAAGTCCAGAAATGCCGGAAAGCTTGCAGATGTACGTCATTGTCGAGTACGTCATTTGGAAACTGTGGATACAGTGCTATCACGAGACCAGCGATCGCCAAATGGCTTGGATCTTGCGAAGATTTGTGCGTATTTTGCGCCGTAGATGATGGGCAATCTGAGTCAATGGCAGATATTGGCATTGGCGACGACGTGTCTAAACTATATTCGCCGCCTCCAACAAATAGGATGCCAAGAGCAAGATGGGTAGCGAGGTGGCTTCCGTAAGGGACCGTAAGTTCCACTGTTCCGTGCAGCCGACGCAACCTTCTGAGCACATCGAGGTCGCCCGTTCCGGCCATAACAACGGCGCAAGAAAGCGCTAAGACATTCTGACAGGTACGCGCAGTTGCTTTTGTCATTCGTTGGTCATGTGTACCTGCGGGAAGAGAACACAAGCGCATATATTGATCGAGGTAATATAACAACGTTGCCTTTGCATCAGGTTCAGCACTGCCGGCATATTTGACGCCGATCGCAAAGCATAACCCACAGAGAATATTTAGCAATGGCAGATCATCGCTGTCAAGAACGATCACATCTCTTAGATCCGCTCTCGGTCGCAAAAATTCCCGAATGGTTAACGAAACCCACTCACGAGTCGTGCCAATAGTTGACCACATGATGAGCCGGCTTGCAAGAGTTCGGAGGAGTAAAAGGTCCGGACGGACGTACTCGAACAACATCTCTGTCTCCGGAACATCAACCTTCTCCGCAACGGCAGCATCCTCTGTCTTGAGGTAGATCAGTAGCAGCGCTATTATACTTCCGGCTGCGCTCTTGTCAAGAAGGTGATGCTTCTGCGCAGACGCTCCTCCAGCAACCCCACCTCCAGCCACACCGCCAATTCCCGTAACGTCGTTATTACCAGTATTTCCGGTGCTAATTGCCAGCAATCGCTCCATAAGATGTAAGTCACTGAGACTTGCCACATTTGACCCACAGCCAATGTTAATCAACCCAAGAGCAAATCCAGCTGCAAGGAGATATCCCTCGTCACGAAGCAGTTCAGCTCCAGCAGCTGCAGAGCCGGGTCCAGCGGCCCCATCAGCTCCGCCGGACGCACTGCTGTTCAAAATTCGTCCACTTAGTTTTCGTCCTCCAAATCCAATACCAGAAGCATTGAACTGATCGATCTCCGCTATTAAAATCTCACTCATACGACGATGGTGAGAGCCATAGTAAAGTAGCCCGACTCCCATTATGCCAGCGGTCTGCATAGGTCCGGAAATGTTGAGATCTGCAGATCCGGCTGGCAGTAATGCGACAACGTGCACAGAAAGCACTTTGGTCATCTTCGGATTCAATGTGCCAAGATACGAAACTGACATTCCCAGTAGTAGTGCGATCGAAGTTAACGCATGCTTAGGACGGAGGTAATTGTAAATATGCCACTCAGCAAGATTTGTCAAGTGACCATTCAAACCAAGACCAAGTAGAAATCCGGCGTGCTGAGACGAAAGCTCCTGCGGCTTATTGAAAACAATCCACGATCCAGTGATTTCCTTCGCGTCTTTGGAAACACTCAGCCCACTAGCAACTCCATTGTGAAAAAGTCCCCAAGAAATATTAGCCTCACTCATTAGGTGCTTGTCAACTGTAATGGTGGCCATACTAGGCTTCATCACGATATTGAAGTTCATTTTCGGGATTGGAAACTTTTCGGTCAACAAGGGGATCCTAGCGGAATACAAAAATGCACCACGCCCAACAGGAACTGCAAGCGTTCGCGTGCCAATCATTCTAGCTAGTTCCTGCTGAGCTGTATGCATATCTGCTTCATTGAACGATGATGAAAGTTGACTGTATTCAAATTTGCCTGACTGCATCCGAGTCGTTTGCAGCAACTTCTGGACCTCCTGCATCCGTCGATCCTCTCGAAAAATCAGTTTGGAAACGGTGGCTCGATCAACCTCGGAAACACCATCCCATGGTCCCAGGCTATCTGCTTCCGTATGCACCGACTGGACGATCTGTGATATTTCCCTAGGCTTGTCTCGTGTTGGCTATCAAAAAGTTAGTCATTGATCTTACTGTGCGTACCCCTAATCGCATATTAAACAACTTACCACATGCCGACTGATCTCAATGTCAGAACCATGATTCCCCAATTCCACCAATTTTTTCAAATCTCGTCTTCCTATTAGTTCCAATGCGTCAACACCCCACTCAGTCGGTGTATGCTCCTGACACCAGATTATAGCTTCTTTGAACACTACCACTATACACTCTGGAAACCGCTCAATCTCATTCATCAGTGCACGTCCCATACTTTGCGGGGGGGTTGTCTCTCGTTTTGGAAATGAGTGCAGCAAATGCTCAATAATATTTCGGTATACCGTTGACTTTGGCGAGGTAACAAGGATTGTGACTATGTCGAGCACAAATCTAGATTTCGGGAGAAGAGAGATGAGATATTTTTTTGACACTGGGGATTGCGCTGCACGGTGCTGGACGATATCAAATAATGTAGGCATCACCGGTCTTATGGATTCGAGCGGTGATACTAAAGCATCGTAGAGTATGGCAAAAATATTCGGCGGACTAGATAGTATCTCCGGGGAAGCAAACCTTGGAGCTGTACGAAATGTTAGTTGACGAGAAAGTACTGCATTGATCAAATCTTACCCTCATCATACAATATATTCCAACCCGTGTATGCCTCCTTCCACTGCTCACCCCATCCGAGCCACCGTACCAGTTGTCCCAGCAGCATATCTAATTTTCCTTTTGCCTGTGCCGCTGCGACATCCAGCTTTAGCTCTTCAGCCAACAAATGCAGCGCGCAGGTCACGACGACTCGATTCCGCACCCAATTGCTATTTCCATTGGCCGACGTACTGAAATCATTGGCTAACGCGATAGCTAGCTCCGCATGCTTTGTAAACGGCCATTTTCGAGGTCCGCGCTCCGCGGACAATAATCCAAACCAGGCTTCTGTGTCTGTGAGGTATCGGCTGTCATGATCCTCGAGAGCATCCTCCATGAGAAATTTATCATACACACTGGAATACATTGGGTCACGTTGATCGGGCGCGGTCATACCCGGCCCGATCCAAGCAGCCAGCACTGCGATCACGAAGGCGTCCCACTCATTAACCGATTGATGCGACGATTGTGATGCACTCTGTCGATATAAAGTAGAAGAAAACTTGAAACCAAGCAATACCTGATGGATAGGGTCGAGCATTGAATTGACGACTTGCAAAGATTGCCTGATTGACCCTGTCCGCGGTGACAGGACAACTTCAATGCGAGTGAGAGAACCGTCGGATAGGCGTAAGGATACTTGATTGGTCATCGCGTGGACCAGCTCTGTGACATTTTCCGTGAATTGTAGTTGAGGAGAGTACATTCGCAGGAAAGGATCATAGAGTCGCATTGCCCCATCTGGGAGTAATAGTAGTGTAAAAGGGTGCCGCAGACCATCGTTCTCATCACCGGACATATTGACAGCATCCCGCGCCGGGATCTTAATGGAATCCTCAAATCTCAGGTGCTTACCCTCCAAGCTAAACAAAAGGATCACGACATAGCATTCATCTTTATTTACAAATCCTAGTGCTTGGCTTTTCCTCTCCAAGTCGACGAGATGAAAACATTTAAAGTCACTTCTGGTGGTACTGAAAGCAAAAGACTCGATATGAGAAAAATCAATCTCCTTCTTTAGACTCTCGACATCGTACCACCACGACAAAAACGGTATGGGAACTGCTCCGGAAATTCCTGACAAGCTGCCCATCATTTCTGAGGCTTCCACACCCGCACCGCCCATTCGGTCAATTGTAAGCGAAATGTCCGTCCGAGATGTCGACGCACGTCGATTTTCCATAGGTGACATATCAGGTGCAATAGACGTGTCCTCTGTCATAGAATGTAACATTGACGAGCGCCGCCGAGACATGGTGCGACGGCGCGTGGGAGCATTTCCATCTGTATTCAAGTACCGGAACTGATATATATTAAGCACCTTGGTTGACGAATCGTATGTAGTGGCCAGTAATGCTTGCTGCGCACCTCTGGGCGTCCGTTCCGACAAGAAAACAAGTTCCTCAAATTGTGAGAACGACGGTCCGACGACGAAAAGCGAGTCTATAGTCGTATTTTTTGTAGACGATTTTATAATCAATCCCAATTCTGCCATAGGATCCATCAGCGAAAAAAATCGTGGCAGGGCAGGCGTGCTGGGCGCCAACAGATCTAACTGATCCAGAACTAGCGGTGGCATTGACGTTTGTGATTCTCCATCTGCACCAGAATCTCTCTCAAGCACTAAGCCTCTATCTGTGGCGAAGACTCGTTTCACCGCAAAGGGAATCTTGACGACGTAACGTGCGCCGCTAAGAAAAAATATATGAGCAAATTCTGTTAGAAAAATGACGATTGCTCGTTTCCTGCCCGCTTTTTTTCCCTTGGCTGATAACCCACTATCTTTCAATAAGCCATACAGTTTCCCAGACTTCCTTCTAGCGCCATCAGTTGCTGTGGAAGCTGCAAAGTCGTCCAGCGACCGCGGGGAGGGGTCCTCGAAATGCGTAAACAACGCGTGAGTGACAGTGTCACTCGGGAACCCGAACTTCCTCCGCAACTCGCCGCTCTCGTACCACATCACAAAATGATCCGTGACAACTAACTCCTCATCTGGCGACGTGGTATGCCATTTGCAGGTTTGCTCTGTAACTTCGGGATCATTCGCGATTGTTGCAGGGATCGGGACCGAGTGTTTGCCGATGTTGACTGCTGCAAGGTAGACGCCCGGGGTTGGGCGCGATTCTGCGCTCAACGGAAGAGTTGAGGGAGCCGACATACCTCGCTAAGCAGTATCAATGATATTGGCTATTATAAGTGCTGCATCGCCGTATCGTTGGGGTTTACCAGAAATGTGGGCATCGCAAAATTTCGAGTTGAGTTGTGTTGTTTGAGCATTGGGACAATGGAGAGGAGAATAATGGACATAGTCGGGCCTCGATTTGCAACATTAGCTTGGTGCCGCTTAATTGAAATCCACTGTAAAACAGTGCAAAATGTCATATAGTTCCAGGACTAATGACAAACCAAGTATTGTTTCTTTGATTATATACAGCAGGATTCCGTTGAATTTTAAATTTGGAGGATTAGGTGCTATTCCTTAAATAGATAGACTCTAACTATATCTGTGATTTGTAAACCAAAATAGGGGTTTGTCCATGCCACGCGCGCGGCACAACCAGTAGCAAGCCACAAAGACGAAACATCTACAACATTGTTCATGGGTTCTATCAAGAAAGGCTATTATATTCATCCAACCGACTCTGTGTGAAATTTTGTCTAACATTGTCAATGGTTTTTATGTCGCCATTCGACCATGACAACCGCAGCACCGGCAAGCCGCGAGCAAGACGCAGCTAACCACGCGTCATTGACTGGTTGGATATCCTCCGATTTCCACTTTCTTATAACCGCGGTCCTGCAATCACGAGCAACACTCCAACCAGGTGAATCCAGTTCCGATTTCTGGCAGCGCGTCGTGACCCTCTTCGCACGTCTCGGAAACGCGCATGGACGTCCGCAGGAGATCGTCAACTTAGAAGTGGTGGAATTAAGACGGATCTTTTATGATTGTATGAAATCTGCGCGACAAGTCAATGAATACGAAATATGGAGAGCTAGTGTTGCTGGCACTGCTCCTCCACAATGGTGGGATCTGGATATTAGCACGCGACAAGGGTTTCTGAAAGGTAGCCCTTTGCTGAGTAAAAATGTTGTTGCCAGGTTACTGGATTACTATCAGCAATATTCGCAATTCTCTGTGGTAAAACCCCGCGTTAAAAATAATAAGTCTTCAATTGACGCCGGAGCTCAGCATCTACCTCAGCAGACATCTGTTTCTAATCCTACAGTTGCCTCGTCGACAAATTGGCCGAAAGATATTGTGCAGCCTGTGTTAGAAGCTGCCAGTCAATCGACAGAGGAGGTTGCACCTGACCAGAGTATATGGACGGGTTCGACCCAGGGCCCTACCCCATCGTCTGAAGTGGACGAAAGACCTATGGCTAAACGTCCTAGGCTCGATGCGGCGAGTAAGGACACGACGATCTCGCAGTTATCTCTCGTTCAATCTACAGAAACTCTTACGTTGCCTCTAGAGATAAGTAGCGATGTCGTTGAGGTCGGCTCCATGCGGTCAACATCTTCGCCTACGCGGACTCAGTCTGGCTCCACCGCCCATCAAGAAAATGCGGTGCCGAATTTTACTTCAGCGAATCTCGGGGCGAGGGCCATACAAGAACGTATGTATCGCCCGGCTAGTCAAATTCAGCCGGTTGAACTGACCCCGTCCTCATCGGGTCTGTCGAACAGAAGTCCATCGCAAATACCTGTACCGACTGTGCTGAAAGCATCGAGTGCGCCACCCGGTGGACTGACAGAGGCATATCTTGACATTCGGCGCAAAGATCTCGCCTTACGACGTCGTCATCAAGACAGGTTGCTGCAAAATTTACAAAATGTCGTTACCGACAATCAAATCGACCTTGGTACTCTCGGATTGAGCTTGCAGGCATGGATGGCGTACGCAAGGGCAGTATGGGCTGCGGGAGAAGAGCAGGAGATTCAGGCCGAGGAAGAGTTTGTAAACAAGCTACTGGCCGAGGATGAAGATGGGAGAACGAAGTCATAATGTATTGGATCTTATTGCTTAGCAAGGGTAAGTACAAGTTGTTAGCATATATTAAGGTGTGCGTTTGGAAAAATTTCATCATTCTACTTTGCGTTCTCGTAGTATTTAATCTGTATATTATGACTATATACAGCCGACCTAACTGGTACGAAATTTGACATCTTACTTTACAAAGCCGCATCAAGCATGGCGTGTTGAGTGTACCCCATGGCACGCACAATGATCTTTGCACTCTCTAATACCCTCTTTTTTGCCCCCGGCATGACGACACGACCCCACCAGCCTGAATGAACCCTGTCAAACTCCAAGTCTTTGATAGCATTCCAGATACCAAGGATTGAGTTGGGATCTAGAGGGATCTAGTTGACATTAGTGATACCCTTTCGATACAGAGTGAGTAAGTCTTACCATATTTGGATAGCTCCACATGAACGTGAAGCTGGTGGTTCCTGGTAGCCGCTCACGATCGCCGAGACCACTGAAAACGACCGCAATGGAGTCCGCTACCAGCAAATGCGTGTCCTTCCAAGCAAGCACAAGAGAACCTGGGAAGTGTCCACCGACTTTCACAACATCAACATCCACAGCAAGCTTCAGGTTATTGTCATCAAAGAAATGCTGGACACTAGGTTCCAATCGCATGACCCATTCCTTGTCCGGTGCAGCAAGATATACAGGGCAGTTAAATGCTTGGGCCCATTCAACATTACTAGAGTAAAAGTGAGGATGGGAGATCACAATTGCACTGATCCCGCCCAAAGCCCTGACACGTTCGATGGTATTTTCGTCGATAAAAGTGATGCAGTCCCAGAGGATGTTTTTGCCTTCCTTTGACTTCACCAGCATCGCACGCTGACCTATCGCAATCTGCGGGACAGTGAAGATGCTGTACAGATCGGGGTCTTCTGGATCCTGCATGATTTCATTCTTATATTGATTGTCGGACTCGCGGAGCTTTCGTAGCGTCGTCCATGACTGCCCCGCTGCGGGGACATATTGTCGCGGATCGTCGCAAATTGGACACGTAGTTGGAGGCGTTAGTGTGCCAAACTGTGTACCACATGTAACGCAGACTGGAAGGTCACTTGAGGACATATTGTTAGGATAGAATTGAGTTTGGCAGATAGCAGCCAAGGGGTTCAAGAGTCGTTAAATATGACGAGACTGAGAGATGTCTGTAGAAAGTTTCAGGAGTACGTACGCTAAACCTATTTCTTAGGACAGGACAACTTTATTTACTAAAGGGCTTAGTGTCTCCAGTCCTCAATGTGGCTGGAGCCGGTAATGCACAGATGGTTTTAAGGTGGGGAAGCTCATCGCCACTGCGTCATCGACGAAATATGCAATCTTGCGTCACGGTGCATCGAGGGCAGGGCTAGACAGTCTACCAACCGAGCAACAGACTTTTAATGAGATTTGGCGCACATTACTTAGATATTTCGCACTAAAATGCTCAACCGACTTCTAGAATTTGTAATTACATTCATGCAACTTCGCGAGCATCCCGCATCCGAAACTCAGAGTTGAGACACCCCAGCTTATTTCAAAGTACTGACAAATTGGAATATTGATTACAAAAGCCATTACCACCATTGCATGCGCCTGCTACACGGCAATTCGGAAAGACAGTGCTGCAGATCAAAGATACCCTTAACCGGATAAGCCACTCTAGTATCTCGATTTCTCTGACGATGCCAGAATGACGAAAGCGAAAGAGAAATGACAGCTTAGCTATGACACGCATAGCCGCCCATATAATCTTACTACTTAGTCATCACCCGCAGGAACGCTCAACCTTGGAGAGCTTAAAACTAACACTACCCGCGACCATGGCACCAGCAATCAAGACGACTCCACCGTAAATCTTCAAACCATTGTAATTCCCATCCGTTCCAACAATAGCGCCAGCGATAGGCAACGAGGCCAGGGCCGCAAACGCAATTACACCACTAAAGACGCCAATACGGGTACCAATCTCTTCAGCAGGAGAAATCTGAGCAACCAGCGCAGTGAACATAGCCAAGATTCCGCCGGTGCAAAAACCATTAGCAACAGCCACGATAATAACTGTGGCTTCAGAGTGGGAATAGTACCAGAATGGAGCTGAAACAAGACCGGCAATAAAAGTGATGATCGAAAATAGTATGAACTTGTCCATCTTGTCCGAAAGCAAGCCCAGTAACACGCGGCCAAAGAACGACCCTACATTGAAATACGTGATAATCTGTAGAGCATTCGCAACAGGAATGCCGTCGGCTATGGCTGATGACGCGAAGTATGCCATCGGAACATACAATCCGAGATAGATTAAGAACATCGAGGCCGTGTAGAGCGAGAAAACAGGATCCAAAAATGGATGGATATACAACTTCACTAGCCGATAACGCTGGGTGCCTGGCGGCGGAAGTCGAGAAAAGGTCGCGACAGTAGCAATGATGGAGAATGCACACAGAACACCGGCCATTGCGTATACTGCAGCTTGGAACGATTTGCGCGAAAGATTCTCAAAGATCAACGACAAGCAGATACCACCGATGGATGCACCGGACGCGGCAACACCAAAAGCGAGACCTCGACGCGCTGAGAACCAGCCTGAAATTGCAGCTGTGGTGCCGTAGAATAAGCCCGCAGCGCCAAGCGAGGCACATATACTCTGAGCAAGCAAAAACTGATAGTAGTCCTCGCAGAAAGCAGTCGCGATCATACCAACGGTAATAAAAATGCAACCGCCAGCTGTGACCCATCTTGGGCCATACATGTCAGAGATGTGTCCACAGAAAAGACCAGAGAAGGAGAAGATAAATGATTGGATTGATCCTATCCATGAGATGGCAGACGGAGAGAGGTCAGCGAGCTGGTTCTGCTGATAATACGCGATGAAAATCCCAATGACATTTATCATTCCAATCGAACAAAACTGACCACAGAAGCCACCCAGCACAACGAGCCAAGCTAGATAATGTTAGGTAGATAACGAAAAAAGTAATAAAGACGCATACGTCTTAATCCGACATCTGGAAGGTGGCCATTACTCAAATGGTCAATCTCAATCGTGTTATACGTCTTGCGTTTGCAGTGCAAGTCGTCATTGATGCAAGACTTCTCGTCTTCGTACATTGCTGGTTGAGCGAGCGTTGGCTGGAAGATTAGCGACCTGTAAGACGCGAAAGACGCGTGGCGCGTAGACATTAAATAGTGGTTAATATCTCCTGTTGTCGTCAAACATGACGCGCTTGAAGGTTTGCGTTGTACAGAAGCCAGCAGAACAGCGGTGGAAGGCTTACTTATTGCACAGCTCGACAGGTACAAATAAGAGAATGAGAGTCAGAAATCAGAATCAGAGAGCATAATCAGGAGCGAAGTGACTTTTCAATCTTTTCGGCTTGGAAGGTTAAGCACGTAAAATGTAGAAGACTACTGGACGCCGCGCGAAGTCGGCGCGCGTCGGCACTTCTCTGGGGCCGACGGAGCTATGACACTGATGGTCGCCGCACAAGCAAATTCGAACGGATAAGTAAGCTAATGCAAATCATTAAATTACTGCTTTAAAATTTTTTGAAATCTGTGTAGACCACAAGTGATTGGTGAAAATAGTACCAAAAGAGAAGACCAAGCCGTTAGAACTGAGGTTGGCAGTTCCAAAATGACGTTTCCGCCTGACGCTACAATGAAACGAGTGAACCGAGCGAAGTCCCGGGGGAATTTTTTTTATTGTAAAGCTTTGAACAAAACCGAAACAAATTTAGCCAAAACAGAATTGACAAGAGGCACACTTGTGTATGTTATCATCCAGTTACATCATGCCAAAATTAGATATATCAACGACGTCAACATTCGCAATTTCGAAATCTCCAAAATATCACAAAATCACATTCAAGGACGACGACGTGTGAATTAGATATATACCATCCACACCTAACAAACCTAGCGCTAGCTGTCAACATGATACCAGATGGCAGTAATCTTGGAGCGATGTAGCCAAAATCACGAACAAGCTCAACAACACAAGTAGGCTCAAAGTTTAGTCGAGAATATCGAATCCTCTTATATCGCCACTTCTGTTGCAAATCGCAAATGCTTGAGCGCCTAGTAAAGTCGTATACCAATGGTACGGTAATATAGATTCTTAATGACTCCATCTTCACTCACTCTCCTGTGGCTGATCCTTGGGCATCTTGAGATTGACACAAGCAGCGACAATTGCACCGGCAATCAAGACAACTCCAGCGTAGATCTTCATATTGTCATAGTTTGTATCAGTGCCAACAATAGCACTGGCGATAGGCAGCGATACTAGAGTCGCGAATGCAATAATACCATTAACTGCACCAAGACGCGTCCCGATCTCTTGAACAGGCGAGATCTGAGCTACCAAAGTCGAGAACATGGCTAAGATACCGCCTGTGAAGAAGCCATAGGCGACAGCAACGATAGTGATGGTGACTTCTGAGTGGGCAAAGTACCAAAATGGAGCAGAGACAAGACCGGAAAGGAGAGTGATAGTCGAAAATAATGCGAACTTGTTCATCTTGTCCGAGAGCAGTCCGAGCAAGACACGACCAAAGAATGACCCGACATTAAAGTACGCGATAATCTGGAAAGAGCGTGCAGCTGAGATACCTTCAGCAATGGCTGACGACGCGAAATAAGCCATAGGCACAAAAAGGCCAAGGTATATCAAGAACATAGAGGCGGTGTAGATCGAAAAAACTGGCTCTAAGAACGGTCGCAAGTAGAAATTGACGAACCTATAGCGCTGCTTGCTAGTTGGTCGAATTCGAGATGATGTAGCGACGGCAGCAATGATGGAGAATGCACACAGAACACCGGCCATTGCGTATACTGCAGCTTGGAATGATTTGTGCGAAAGATTCTCAAAGATCAACGACAAGCAGATACCACCGATGGATGCACCGGACGCGGCAACACCAAAAGCGAGACCTCGACGTGCTGAGAACCAGCCTGAAATTGCAGCTGTGGTGCCGTAGAATAAGCCCGCAGCGCCAAGTGAGGAACATATACTCTGAGCAAGCACAAACTGGTAGTAGTACTTGCAGAAGGCAATGGTGAGCATACCCACTGTAATCAACATACAACCGCCGGCTGTGACCCATCTTGGGCCATACATGTCAGAGATGTGTCCACAGAAAAGACCAGAGAAGGAGAAGACAAATGATTGGATTGATCCGATCCATGATATAGTAGACGGAGAGAGGTCAGCGAGCTGATTGTGCTGATAATATGCAATGAAGATACCAACGACGTTCATGAACCCGAACGAACAAAACTGACCACAAAAGCCGGCAAGGACAGCAAGCCATGCTGGACTGATATTAGTAGGTATAAAGCAAACAAGGCGGACTGCGACACATACGCCTGAATCCAACATCTGGACGGTAGTACTTGTCGTGTTCAGAATCCTGGTCAGAACGGTCTATCTGAAAGGTATCGTAGGTTGTGTGATAGCACTCAAGCTCCTTCGACATATCAGAAATTTTGTCATAGCAGTTCCCGTACATGGCCGGCTGCGGGAGTGCAGGATCGACATGGAGCGACAAGGAAGACGCCCTTGAACTAGCCAAAGAAATCAAAGAGGTGCTGTGAGTAGACATTGGATGCAGGGTAGCTTTCTCTGGAAATGCGGTAAGATTGTCGTCGGACATAGTGCGTTCGAGACGACTGTAATGTATGTAGAGACCAGTAGAGTAGACTTAGACAGCATATTTATTGAACAGGTTGAGGAGCACAGAATGTAAGTCAGAACAAGCAGGCCTCAGGGGCGGAGGGATCATCGATAAGCGCTAGAGCCGATCTTTGATATTCATCCTATATCTTCTATTTGGAATTAGTATGCTAGTCCGGACCTTTACAATTGTCAACTACGTAAACATGACTGCTAACTTCCGCAGGCTGCGAGCCTCCGTGCCTGCGGGGATTGATAGTCGGATGATTAACAGGGCTGCAGGACACGTAAGTCCTGCGTGCTACTGCCTGCATTATCCGTAGCATTCTTTATTCATTAAGCGAGAATTCAAACCGACAAAGTCGAGTGGGCGTTGTAGCCCATGACGCCGAGCCATTTGGTGGAGGATTTTATTGCTGGGCGATTTCAATAAAAGCGAAGGTGATGTCATTGTTACTGTTTTGATCGGGTCCTGCGGCCAAACTCAAGTCTCCCACCGGCGGCAAAATCAATGTTTTAGTTCCAACTTTAAAACTCTAAATGTGTGGTAGACTTTACATGGAGCCGCACAGTTAACTGAATATGGCTAAGTGTTGCTGTCAAAATAAGAATGCCACTGGGCCGACGGGCTAACTGGACTCCTCCGACGCGCGACCGCCTTTTCCTGATGCGGCGATCAAGCTAGAAAAGTGCACCGCATGCCTACGTCATCCCTTCCATTTCAATAATATGGACATGCTTGGTGTCAGTCCTGATATGGTTCTGCTATCCGGGCCATCTGTTTGAAAACGAATAAGCAATTGCAGATATGTCACTGTTCGTTTCCTCATGCAAGCAAACATTGCGTCACCTTAAATCGTCGCAAATCGCTAATTCACTGATCTTGTGCTTGTGTAAGCTGATTTTCCACTGTCAGCCAGTGCATCATCTACACACAGATAAGATACTTTCAGCCTATTAGTAACATCACTGCGGTTCCGTTGTGTCTATAGGTATCCTAGTTTCTACAATGCATAACTGCCTCATCACATGTTAGATATCGGAGGGTCCTTATACCTGACCGGCGCACTTTCTTGTGGGACAATCCCTCTTCCATCCTTAAGCTGTCTCGGAGGTTACAATCTATTTTGATTAAGTGCGTTCATATTGTCGTGTATGCTGATACGGGGATGTTGCCGACGGATATCCTAGGGGCACTCTTTAATTTGTCTCCTCGATATCTCTATGTTCGTCCGCACATACCTTGAATTTAACCGCACTACGTTGAAGATCTTGAAATGAATCTATTCGACAGCGGAAATCCAAAGCATCCACTGCCAACCATTGACGGGGGGATCACTGACACACTTGCTGAAACTGCAACCAGCCAGTACTATTCACGTTTAACTCAACAAATCCACGTTTGAACACCCCGATAGCACCTCCGCCATGTGCAATCGCTCACATCGTTATACCGTACGCTGTGGGTGGTATCAGACTATTCCATCCGACTCTACTCCTTTGGCATTGGACCTCAAATTGTGCTGACGCCAAGCCTGCATGGGTGATGAACTATGCAGCCTCATTGTGTATAAGATGTGGCGCTTGGATTGTCTTTGTGGACCAAGAGGATGCTTTATGATGGAACGTGTCGATTTCTTTCGTGCAGTATAAATCAATTTGCAAGAAAGGTTATATTTTGTGACTGTATTCCGTGGTGCTTAGTAAGAGCGTTATCAGTTACCCTACTTATCAAAACTCTGATAGGCGAATTGAGTCACGAGTCACGACAATAATAATAAAGTAAGTAAATTTAGGGCCAGGGTTACCTCTTCAGGATGCTATTCTGATAGACTCTGATCTCCCGCGTCGCCTTTATAAACGGGGAAAGTTTTATCTCAATGTTTCTGGACAATTTATACACGGCCAAATTAAAAGAAAAGCGAGGCAAGTGGCGCCGTTGGCGTCCATTCTAACGCGACCGTACTGTGTTTATGAATGGGACTAGCGGTCTGTGCGGGCCGAACGGCTGTTACGCCACAATCTCCGACGTTTTTCCGGGCCACTTTCGATCAATTTGAGACCGACGATGATACTATAACTTGTGTCTATACAGTTGCAACAGACGGCAGTCTCTACAATGAAGGAATAATGAACACATTCATTGGTAGACGGTAGTTGTCGTGGAACGGCACACGGCGAAAGCTGTCACGACGAATGAGCAAAGTTTTGAATCTGTATTCATGAGCTGACTCAAACCAGCTTGCAAGTATACTACTGCCTGTTCGTTTCAGCGCGAGGGCCGACGGTCAAATTACATTTTGGGCCCTTCATCCAACATGAAGAGGCGTTATCAACGCACGGAGCCCTGCCAATTAAGTTTCGACTTTCCCGTCTATTCTTGTGTTCTGTTTTCTGTCTAGACTATGAAACGCTAGCGCTCAGCTGTTAATGTGTGCTGCAGACGTCACTTCGCGCTAATGCCTGTCGCTGTACTAGCTACTCGACTCCCTCTTACTTTGATAAGCTCAGCACGTCAACAGCCAAAGAGGGACCATTATAAAGACATACTTCGCCCCGCTTGGTGATTTTGCACTCATTCCTCAACAACAGCAGCAGTAGCTTTCGCAGTCACTCTTCTCGGTTCCGCTGCAAATATGTCATCTATCGACGAGAAGAAGACATCCAGCGAGGCTGCTGGGTCCGCCTCCTACCCTGCCCCGGTCGCGGGTGCTGTTGTGGCCACTGAACCTGACATGGCGCTGCAGTTCCTGATTGACGCGAAGAACGACAGTGTCGATATCTCTTCTGTTGACGAGCACAAGCTTAGGTGGAAAATTGATCTCCGACTGATGCCAATACTCTGCACGATCTATTTCCTGCAATATCTCGATAAAACTCTGCTCAATTACGCTGCCGTTATGGGTATTCGCAAGAACCTGACAAGTAACCAGTATTCAAACCTGGGAACAATTTTTTATGTTGGCTACATCGTGTCAGAACCTATCACGTCATACCTGATGCAGCGATTCCCTCTTGGAAAGTATCTGGGTATCAATGTCACTTGTTGGGGTATTGTGGTCGCGTGCCACGCTGCCTGCAACACTTATGCGTCTTTGATGGTTATTCGTGTTCTGCTGGGTGTATTTGAGGCTTGCGTTGCTCCTGCTTTAGTCCTGATCACTGGTATGTGGTGGACTAAACCTGAGCAGTCGCGTCGTACTGGTCTGTGGTACATGCAGATAGGCGTGGCCCAGATTGTCGGCTCGGCAATCTCTTATGGGTTCCAGCATGTCAATTCCACTAAGATCGCCAACTGGCAGATTCTCTTCTTATTCATGGTAAGTACTCACTTGGACTTTTCTACAAGAATGACCGCTAAATGGAACAGGGCTGTTTCACCGTTATAATTGGTCTCGGAACAATTGTCTTGCTTCCGGACAACCCCATGTCGGCCCGCTTTCTATCTCGTGGTGAAAAGGTTCTGTCTATCGAGCATGTCCGTAAGAACCAAACTGGAATTGAGAACAAGAATTTCAAGTGGTCACATGTCCACGAGCTTCTATTCAAAGATATTCTCACATGGCCATTGTTCTTCATCACTGTCCTCGCCATGATCGACAATGGTGCAGTCTCCAACTTCTCGTCCATTATCATCAGCACGTTCGGCTACTCCAATGAACGAACGACAATTATCCAGATGCCTTCTGGCGCAGTGTCCATCGTCGCTACCATTTTTGCAACCTACCTTGTCGCCGCCGTCGGCGAACGCGCGCTTTTCATCGCTATTATTACACTCCCGTCTGTCGTTGGAGCCGGTCTTCTGTTGGGTCTCCCTGTGCACCTCAAAGTTGGCAAGCTTTTCGGCGTGTACCTTCTCAATTTTTGCCCGGCAATGTTACCTATCATTTATTCTTGGGGTGCAGCCAACACCGCGGGCTACACCAAGCGCGCGATGCGCAACGCGCTCACTCTCGTGGCGTTCTGTATCGGCAACATCATCGGCCCTCAAATGTTTAAGTCCAATAACGCACCAAAATACAACCCCGCGAAAATCGCGCTGATCGTTACGATGTCTCTTGTCGTTGTCTTCGCAGTCGGACTGAGACAGTTGGTGCTGTGGGAGAACGCGAAGCGTGATAAGGAGATTGCCAAGATTGGATCTGAAAATATTGAGGATATCGAGTTTTTGGACATGACTGATATTGAGAATAGAGAGTTCAGATATTCGCACTAATTGGTTGGTGGTCTGTAGATTACATTATAATTGGAAATCTGTTTGCTATCTAAATTATTCACCAGCTATGTAATTGTAAATAAGTTTAGTTTCCTTAGGAAATTCTGTCATTATCTGCACGTAGGTTGTTTCCACCATACTTTTAGAAGAGCTGCAGTCGCAAATTGAGACTTATGTAAAAAAACTTAAAACGATGACGCGTGCAGAGAGCCCTAATTCGGTGTACCTCATTGACAACAACAACGCGTGTAGCGTGCACTTAACAACACAAATTGTAACGGAACGATTCCAGTCAAATGTCTGACGGCAATGTCGATAGCAGTGCTACCACAGTCGACAGTGCGGACGTTGGTATCTACTCAAGTACTTCTGACTCCGGAATCAATCGTCAAGGAGCTCATTGACAATGCATTGGATGGCGGAGCAACCTCCATCTCCTTGGAAATCGACGACACGACGGTCAGCTATCTATGCGTCCGCGATAACGGGTCTGGTATTCCATATGGGGAAGATAGAGATTTAATGTGCTTACGGCACACGACATCCAAGATTGAGAGTTTTGATGACTTGCAGACTGGCAAGGTCGAGACATTAGGATTTCGCGGCGAGGCGTTGGCGAGTTTGGCGGAGATCGCTGGGAAACTGGAAATTACTACTCGTGCGAAAGGAGATGTTGTAGCCGAGAAATGGACTGTGGGCAAGGATGGCAGTAGGCTTGAGTATGTCCATTTCGGAGAATTATTGGCGTGTAACGCGGCTAAAATGTCATAGTACTAGAAGTGCATCGCAGACGCAGGGAACAACGGTATCGGCATACGCGCTTTTCCAGTCAATTCCAGTCAGGAAAGAGACGTATATCAAAGAGTCAAAGAAAGCGCTGACGTCAATTAGTCGCTTTCTCAGGGCGATCGCGATGTTGAGACGAGGACTCCGGGTGACATTCAAAGTTCGTCGCCCAATCAGCGTACCGTCAGTATTTACTGGAGAAAAGACACTTGTCCAGGGTGTCAGAGTATGCCTAGGAAAGGATGCTGTTTCTCATTCAGAATTTATTCGCGAAGTGTTTGCTGATGAGTGGGCTATTGAGGCCGTCCTGCCCAAGTGCGATAACACCTCGGAGATATTACCCAAGAGTTCAAAAAAAGATTTCAAGCAAGTCGTATATGCGGTCGATGGACGACCACTGAACATTTCCCTTCCTACCGCCAAAAAGCTATCGAAGCTTACGAAGAAATATCTGCGGTCATCTTCGCGCGAACTGATTCTGTGTCATATAAGCACTCCTGCGGGTAAACCTAGTTATGATGTCAATGTGGAACCCGCAAAAGATGACGTTTTATTTTACGATGAGACTGGCCTGCTCGAAAAGTGGGCTCGGTTATTAGAAAGAGTTTATCCTGAAGGACTCTCTGAGCAATGCGGACACCGTCCCCCGGATCGAGATTCACAAACAGAGGAAGTTGTGGATGACTTCGAGACATGTATGCGACGGGACCTGCCGTTGGATTTAGACCCGCCGAATCGGAATGATGACGATATTGAAATACATGGCATCGAGGGAGATCGCCGAAAGGAGCATGTCCCAGATGAAGATCCGATAGAGGAAAGTTCTGTCGGTAATGAGACAAACACTTCGCACGACTCCGGCTCCATCATTCACACATTCGTGCGCAAGGACATCGACGGAGAAGATGAGCTCCGCCGTGGTGCGATAGTGGAGGATAAAGATGATGATGAGGAGGAAGAAGACTACCGCCAAGATGTCAATCTTCATAATCCGTGGGTCATTGCCAAACTGAATCGAATTCAGAAACCTTGGGCAGACTCTGGAGCCGTCATCTCAGGACATAATCGAACGAGTTCGACACCGTCGTCTCTTGGATTTTCTTCGCGACGAAATGAGACCGCCCATGCTCGAGTGGCGTCATGGAACCCAGACGATGAGACAGCGACGCCTGTGTCCAAGGAGCGTTGTAGGGAAGTATATCCGACTCCTGTCTCAGGTGACAATGCTAGAAACTTCTCTTCAGACATCACCGTGACTTCGCCTATCAAGAAATTTTTGCCATTTTCAGCACGTTCACCGTCGAATACGTCACTGACGCAGCCGTCGTCACCTGTTGAACATAGTCCTACTCGGCCGGTCCATGCGTGTGACAAAGAAAGAACACCGCAGTCAAATTCGGGGCTAGCCACCGTTCCAAAAAAGCGGTCTTTCGTCAAAATCGCCAATTTGGAAGAGTTTATGGACCATGCTGACAGTGGTGATTCGAACGACTATGCGGAAGAGGTACAACGGGATAGTCATCCTTCGCTGAGGAATCTGCCCGGTCTCCGATCACCCAACGACTCTCGCAGCCAAAACGCGAGACGGAAAAGGTACCGGCCTGTCCAATCATCTAGCGTACCCCTTGAGTTTATTCCGCTCGGCGAAGAAACATATCCTTACTTGGTACGACTTGGATATAATGGCGCTACGGATATGACTGACATCCTTGATCCGGATGCAAGTTTAGTCTTGCTCGCAGAGATACAGGAACAACTGCGAGGTTCATTGGATCCATATTGGCTGCGCGAAACGGGAGACTCGACTCGATGTTGGGACGAGGCGAGCGTGAAACGACTGGTGCTATCAATAGCTGAGAAATCTGAAAATGCAGAATTACAGCAGCAGATTGGTAGGATGGATATGTTTAGAGGGGATAAAGAGTGGATGGTGTTTGCTTAAAGGAATTAGGCTACCAGGTATTCAGTCATATGTACCATAGATCTCGTGGACGGAGACGGCTAGCTTTATATATCAGTCTTAAGCGTGGCTATTTGGCAATAGAAAATATCTAACTCTCAATATTTGACTGTGCTAGTCGCGTCAGTGAGTCGTACACGCGCGTTCAGCCGTTGATTTGCACCTTGGGCGACAACAAGATGCGGCCAAATGTTACCTGCAACGCGATGCCGCATGAACAAACATTGTTTGCTGATAGACAATAGCTGTGTGCCTGTCATTCGGTTTGTAATCGCAACCAGTCCAAACAATGCAATATTAAACTGTTAATTAATGTCGCGAACGCTTAACACTGGCTTCTTGCTGATCCTGCATCTTGCTGACTTCTGTTGATTCTCACCTTTACATCCCAGGTTTAATATCCATATTAGCCACGAAAGACTCGAAATGACTAATAACCTTGACCTGTTGATGGATGATTCTCCCTCTCGGGGCATATCACGGCACAGTGTATCCAACGACAGCAGGAATGAGTCAGCACAGAGCACCAATTCGTCACGAGCTACCAAATTATACTGTGACCGACTAACATTGTTCACTGTAAATGTGGATCCGTTGGTCATTCTGCTATATGGTACAACTACAGTCATATCCCGAGATCCGCGAACGAGCCTTGAAATTACATTCCGCGGTTAATGTTTGTCGAAATTGGTCCTCTCAGACGTTCTTTGGGATCGTTGACGATGTCTGGACGCGGATCAAGGCGCGTCTAGAGCCACCTGTTAAACCAACGATAGCACCGATGAATTTGGAGCATGTCTGGGTGAACATTGTGGATCGTTCGGTATGAGTCGGCGTATCTATGTCTGTACTTTTGATGTTAACGATGTTTGAAATCAATATTGCAGTAACGAACACACCAGCCGCTTATTGTAGAATAAAGGTGAACAGTCAAGCATTAATAGAGATTTGAGGATGGTGTGTCTAGAAGCAAGTTACGCGCACGGCGACCTTAAGGTTTAGTTGTACTGTTTGGACCGAATCGGTCGCGACACGCGACTATGAGTAAACAGTGTAACCCTAGAGATCCTTTATTGCACCCCTCGTCCATGGATCCCGAATTCATCGACATTCAGTGTCCCTTACTTGTCCATCGATAGAAATTCATTTATTGATTTTTGAAATCGCTCATATCTGCCATCCACTGAGGTGCGGTGGGCCGGTTAACCTTCCATTGCATCAGCACTACAACGCGATCATGGACTCTGAGATGCTTACATCCTCTGAAGTGGAGGAACAGATCCCAAGTGACGCTGTTGTCGAGGAGGGACAGGAAGACGATGAAGTCCAGTCTTCAGGCGGCGAGCAAACCGACGGCACGACAGCGCACGTCTCGGAACAACCGGCGATCCCCTTACGGGACATTGGCAATCAAGCAACCTGGAAACTGTCGACCTGGAAACCCGGATTTGGAGTCCATGCACTAATATCTGAATCTACGGACTTGTATTGGCAGTCTGACGCACCGCAGCCGCATCACATCGACATTCATTTCGCGAAAAGGGTTGAGATCGCGAAGATTATGATGTACTTGGACTACCGTAGGGATGAATCGTATACACCTTCAAAGATCGCGGTATATGCAGGCTCTGGATATCATGATTTACATGAGGTATTGTCGCTTGGGCTAGAAGAGCCTGTAGGATGGATTGATATATCGCTTGCGCATGCAGGAAAAGAGTGAGTTGGCCGATTGGGGAGCAATTATTGAATTTCATAGTAATTTTGGGGTTATAGCGGGTTTCTAAAAGCATTTCTCGTCCGCTTGAGTGTGCTGCAAAACCATCAGACTGGCAAAGATACGCATATCCGGGGAATAAAGATTCTGTCGCCAGATAGGTGTGTTCACTTGCAAGCAACTGGTGCCGACGAAGAACTAACATATGTCTTCAGGCAAGCAAACGACATTGATGATGATGGACTCCCGTTCAATAGTGTTGCATTTTTGGCGCACAGCACGATTCGATGAGTTATTAACGCCTCCGTTCTTGAAATTATACACTCGACCCATTCTAAACGCCTGTGTGATTATATAGTTTGTAGCATTTTTAGTGCACCTGGAGTTAGGTTGGATATCTGTATGGGCTTATCATATTAAACATCTGTAAGATTATTTTCTTCTTGCTATAATTATGTCACGTGGTGCTTCGCTGTATTTTCGATATTGTTAACAGCGTAGAGAATAAATAGTAATAATTACAATTATTAATTAAGAGATCTTCGCCGAGTAGAACCGCGGAGGGGAGATCACATGCATTGGGACCAACTGGCAATGGATTGGCACGGGCACGCGAACCCTGGTGACTTTGCCTGCGGCGAAGGTCTCCACGAGAATCCCCGCATCCACGGACTCGTGTCGTCGGCTGGACTCTCAAGAAATCCAAAGTCGTGCCGAAGCTCGGTCGTGGGCCTGGACGAAATATATATGTATGACCATTGTACTCTAACAGTGTCGCTGTCTCGTATTTTGTTTGCTCCAAACTTAGAAATCCAATATGTCCACCACCGAAGTCCCCCTCACTATCACTACCAAGAATGTGACGGCTACGTTCAAGCAGAATAAGGACCTGTCGTCATCTGTTGATGAGGTTCGTAACTGTTTCGCGATCAGTTATATGTCACTACTAACATTTTTCTATCTGCCCAGGTCCTCAAAGCGCAGGGCATTTCATGGACTGTCCGCACTGCACTCAAATACACGCCCATGAGCCTGAACATCCACCTCTACATGGACGATAATGGTGTCGAGCACCTCGACATCGACCAGCTCCTACCCGCTGGCATCAAGTCCGACGAGCCGCGCACTTTGGATTTCCAGTACCGGGAGAAGCTGTCGGTTGTGTTTGGTCCGGTTATCGCGAGATCCAAGCGCGTCACGATCGAAGAGGCCGCCCAGATTAACGCTTTTTTGGGCCAGGGATGGGACGAGAGCTGCGCCAAGGATGGTCTGTTCTATGCCTATGCCCGGGGCGACCCGTCGAAGCCCAGCGGCCTTGAGTGGGAGTCGCACCAGACTTTTGGATTCGCCGACGTACAGATTGACGAGAAACAGACGGAACGGAAGTATGTCGTTCGCCTTTACTTTACTGCCCCTAGTTTGAATGAGGGTGTGGAGAAGAGACTGGTGTATGACTTTGTGCAAGAGGGTCTCTAATTATTAGCTTTTGTACCAATCAAATCACAATAGCTTATGAAGTTCATTCCGGTGTTTGAATTTGTATATATTTTTATTTCGTGCTTGCGAAGTTACTTTGTAATTACGAATTGTGCTGTTTTTTCGTGTATGATTCTGTTCATTAAGATGTCGTCGTCGTCGACGACAGTATATCAAACACTACGTACTGAGTGAGGCTCGGCCTCCGACGTTAGTACTACTACTACCAAAATAAAATTACTTCACAGGTGGCTGATTCTAATTTTTTTAGGAGTCACATCTTTTAGTACAAGCGCGCCACATTAGTAGTCTGCTTGAATACCTTAGATATTTGTGAGTAATATTCAATTATAGCGCCGTAAGGTTCTACAGCCACGCAAGTTGACGGGTTGCACCGTTTCCACACCGCAGGGGCTCACAACGTACATCAGACTTTCGAAACGCATAAAGGATTGGCACTTTCCTTCTTAAAGTAGAGAATCAGTCTTATTACTGGCGTGTACAGATTATGGCACCGAGAGGAAAATCGAAAAAGCCATCACGTGGAGGTACAGTGTCTCTTTTCGGCCTCTGGCACCCACTAACTCATGCTATAGGAGGCAAACACTTCTCCCGAGGATTACGGCCACTAGAAAACGGAGATGGGTTTGACGGAGTAATCGTTCCAGAAGGCGAAGGAGAAGATGTGGCTGCTGCGTCCTGGCGGGAGCGGCGGGCCTCCATCGATTCCTCGGATGAAGAGAGCGACAACGAGAGCGTCCAAGTGCATCGGTCAGAGTCCCCCCCTCCCCCGCCACCTATTGCTGTTGGAAATCCGAATAGAAACCCTAGCACGGAGCCAAGCACTCAGTTGTCACGGCGGGAACGCGAGGCAATGCAGGCCGCGGCAGCAAAAGAGCGGTACTGGAAGCTGCATGCTGAGGGAAAGACAGACCAAGCTAAAGCCGACCTTGCTCGATTAGCAATTATCAGAAAAGAGCGTGAGGAGAAGGCTCGTCAACGAAAAGTAGAGCAGGACGCCAAGGCTGCGGAACAAACAGCGAGAGCGCAGGCGCAAGGACGACGAAAGTAGACTAATCCAAGGATGTGCGGATATATATAGCATTCAATTTACATATGTACAACAAAATCATTTCTAACTGCTATCATACACAATCTCCGATGACGCGACTTGTAATGCTATCGGCGTATTATACATAAAGCTCATATGCAATATAAAATTTTCCATCTTCTATTTACCCAATTCAACCATGCTTCATGTGATTTGTCTCCCATGAAAAAGAGCCTTGCTCATACGATGATTGAGCTGGATTTCTCTCACTCCGCATCGGTCCGAATTCGTCATTCGGCGAGCTTTCTGAATCTGTACTCTCCGCCTGGAGTGTCCTATTTGCCTGCAGCTGCGATTGCCAACTCAGATTTACTGCCGCCGATTGGGCTGCTGCCACTTCCTTCATTCCTTCTCTGACAGCTTTGGCTCTCTTGAGCTCAATATGGCGAATCAAGCTGCGAAGCATCAGATCTCGCGGTCGCAAACGCCTCACAAAGAGCCTGGCAATATTCATCGCTGCCACATTCGTAACATCGCGATTACAGCACCGAACAAACTCCAGCATTATCGAGGACGTGACAAGCATCTGGAGCTTATGAATACCTTTGAGGATTTTCACCGCATTATCGACCTTGGTCATGGATCGCATAATGATGTGAACTATAAAGTAGTTTACATCGACACCAGATTTGAGCATTTGATCCCATATTGCGAGTGCCTGATCGTCACTGAATCGGTTAATAGAGCTGATCTTGGTTAATAGAGCGCTCCAAGCTAGCGTATCTTTATCGGCAATTTTGTCAAAGACTAAGCTAGCATCATAAACGCTTTCTGCTAGGTAAATATTCAAGATATCTTTCGTATTATCTCGGCGCGGGAGGTACGGAATCAACTGCCTGTCGGATTGTTTCATACCAAGCATTGTCTTGATGGTCATACCCAACCGTCGCAGTTGATATCCCTTTGAAGTCATCACGTCTAGCACTCTAGCTGCCATTGTTGGTGATTCAGCCTGGACAACATTCGCCAATGACAAGTAACCCATTCTCGATAGTATAATATCCCACTTAGCCATATCAGCGAGCACAACCTTCTGCGCGGCGATGATGCTTGTTGCGCGTGACGGTAGATATGCCTTCTTTGGAAATGACATGACGGCGAGTAGCTTGTTGTAGATGAATGTAGTTCGTAGCACAGGATTTGCTTGCTTCACGAATATATCGCAGAGTCGTGGAAGCATGCCAGGATTCATTCTCGCGAGATGACGCGACATTCTGATAAAAACAATCATCTGCGACCGTTTGTCAATCTTGCCAAAATGAGCGGCGATTACACGCATCATCCTGATCGTGCCGTTTCTTGTAAGCTTTCGGTTAAGTGTAAAATTGATCAGGAAGGTGGGCCAGATTGCTGCATCTTCCATGACCTTGAACGCTTCATGCGCTGTGGGAGCCGAAGCACATCTAATCCAACGATCGAGATCGTCAACTGTGTATCGTTTCTGAGATAAACGGTAATAGACTTCATGTGTTACCATTCTTCCCGATTTTTCCCCTCTGAATGGACTGAATATATCCATATGATCATGCTCCCGAATCGGAATGCACATTGTCGAGATTGTCATCCACTCTAACGAGTACGATGGATTGTGTCTATTCCCTGCCCAAGTGCTATATGCCGGAAGACTGACAAGGTCGGTGTGTGGTGCAGTTGGAGGTGTCAGGTCAGCCACCTTGCCAGACAACACGTCGATAAGGCGCAATTTCCCTCTTGAGTTATATGGTGACACAGGTAACGACGGCGGTTTTGAATTCGAAAATATTCTCACGAGCTCGTCGATATATGCAGCTCTCATAAGGTTGTACCTAGTCGGCTGCTGTGATGCTTGAGTCTTCGATGGTAAGACAAGTCTTTCGCGTTGAATAAATCCGGCCATGTCAAGATTCCCCGGCACAAATTCGTCCGACTGCAAACTCGGTTGCGTACTCTGAAATTTGTTTGTTTTTTTCAAGATAGAGGATGGAATGCGCCATGTCGATGTGAATACCCGGCCATAATGGTCGACAAGTTTGTCTCCTCCTCGTTTTTGGAATGCCAACTGTATCTTCCGTCGTATTCTTCGAATCAACCACGGATACGCCTTCCATTCGATATTCTGCCCAGGCACAACAAACTTCCGATACGGCCGCTTCCATCGTGGCTGCCGGGCAATCTCACGATCTGCATGGTCCCGTACCCCGTCGAGAAACGTGACGTATTCCTTCACTTTCTCGCTAATTTCGTCCGGATACGGTGTAGCCCGTATTCGGCTCAACACATCTGCATTTTTATAGTCATCTATATTCGCCCACAATCCGTCCTGTTGTCGCCATCTCGGCGGCGATATCCGGTCGCGCACTCTAAGTTCTCGCCAGGGTCGTTTGCGAGAAATGTAGTCGATGCGAATGGATGCGTGCCGTGAATTCCACCAGATTCGTTGGCGCATTGTCGAATATAGCGTTTAATGCCTTACAATTAATCTCATCCGAGCACCCGAGTGTCCATTATTGAATTGTGTAGGCGGGATTAGGAAGTCATATCCATTCGCAGCGGTCTAGGATTGATCGCGGCATGGAAACTCCCAATGAACCTGTCAATCCCCACGATATCTACTGCATCTTGGCGCGACGCGTAAACTCGCAACGTAGGTGCTCCAGCGGCCATTGATATCTGTCTGGATGCGAATCTACGTACGTCCCCGTCTATTCGGGACAAGAAATTTGGGGGTCTTCAGAGATGCGATACGATGGGCGTCTGCGACAGCTGAAAATTCCTACGATGGTCTTAAATGCGGCGTTGAAATACATCTGCAATTGGATACGAAGACCAAGCTCTTCTCAAGTCAGTCTTGACGAATTTGTGAGACAATGTAAGGAGAAACGAATTGCTAACTTTCTGCTGTGTAGATTCAAGGACCAGCTTCCAAGCTACTCCGAATGAGCATGTTTCATATTTCGATCTCGCCCTACCTGGGTCGCAGCCTGTACGTTCTATTATCAACACAATAATGCCGGAGGTCTAACAGCATAGATTTTGAATAAACATGCAGTACTGCTGGCGCTGAAGGCTGCGACGGCTCTCAACTGTAAGATCCATCGTCGGTCAATGTTTGACCGGAAACACTACTTCTACGCGGATCAGCCCGCTGGATATCAAATTACTCAATATTACCGTATGTAACAAATTCCCCCATTGTAACGATTGTTTGGTACCTGATTGTTAACCGGCATAGACGCCATCGCGAGTGATGGGATCTTGTGGCTTCAACGTCGCGACGGCATATCATCCCGAGACAAGCTCGGCGTACGAATAACACAGCTTCAGATAGAACAAGACACAGGAAAGTCAGTGTATGAGATAGATTCGGATAAGTCATATATTGATTTCAATCGCACCAATCATCCCTTAATAGAAATCGTCACTGCGCCGGATATGAAGACACCACAAGAGGCAGCTGCATTCGTTCATAAGTTACAAATATTAATGAAGCATCTCGGTGTATCAACTGGTGAATTTCAGTCTGGCGCTATTCGGGTGGATGTTAATGTATCTACCAATGGTGGCAAGAGGTGTGAGATAAAGAACCTGGCTAGTATAAATGACATTATCTACTCTATCCGTGCAGAGTACAATAGACAATTGAACCAGGTCAGCCAAGGTAGGACAATCGAGTCGGTAACTCTGGGATGGGACGGCCACAATATTTCTGTTCAAAGGGAAAAGGAGGGTTCGTTGGAGTATCGATATATCCCCGATCCCGAATTGCCTCCGCTACTCCTTTCTGAGGTATACATATGCCGCTGTCATTGCTTACGACATGATCTCACGGGCAAATTAGGATATAATTAGAAAGACACGGGATAATCAACCTAAACTTCCGGACGAACTTATCGACGAACTGACCGCTGCGCCACATGGTCTGAATCTAGCCAATGCGCAAACACTGCTGAGCTACGGCTTAGTAGATTATTATTATGCCAGCTATAAGATTCTTGAGGAGGCTGAGATCAAGGGAAAGAATGCGGCCAATTGGTAATGCCATTAAAATGCTTGATGACATATGAATGATCTGATGAATCATTTAGGATCATTAATGACATACTGGGAATCGTATCTGCAGGTGAGGAGAAGCTGCTACCCTCCATCGTGACTCCATCGCGGCTCACCGACCTGATTATTGCCCAGAAGCAAAAGACAATTACTAGTAAGTGCTAACGATCAGCTGGAATCTGGGCCGTAATACTGATAGTATCAGAAATTATTGCTATGAATGTCATAAAATATTTTCTTCAGAATCAGGCAGACCATCGAGTGACGGCAGAAGTGATCGATCAGTACCAATTAACCGCCATGGCAGACGGCAATATTCTGGAGACCATCTGTTCAAATGTATTAGAGGAACACAGCGATCTGGTCGAACTGGTAGTTTCAGGCAAGAAGCCTTCTGCGATCAAGTTTTTCCTTGGTATGGTCATGAAGAACGGCATGGGTAGATTCAACCCGCAGGACTCGGAAGCAACTTTAAAGAGGATTTTGATGGCACAGCATCCCGAATATGCAAATAGTCAGAAGTGATAGAGTCATATTATATTTTGCATAATGCACGATTGACAATACACTCGTAATTACATAATTCATTTCATCTACCGCAGTGAATTTATAGTTAGTCTGCACGATTTAACGGGCCACGTATATCATTTGCGTGGCATTCGTTTACCAGTACACGAATCACCGATTGGTTATTGAAGATCGATATGTATATTAGTATGCATACCTATGCTGCTGTATGATTTGGCTGCAATTGACCCCTTGCACAAGGAGGCACAAAGATTCTCTTCGGGCTAGGGTAATTTCGACAAAGGCGTAGGATATTCCGCTTTAGTGCGGCATCAAACCTTGTCTGTTGTGAGCAAGCGCTTAGGGCTTTGGATCTAGGGCGTTCCATTTGGGATGGGACTGCGATTTCTCTCCCGATTTCCGTTGTTATCGACAATTCCTCTGTAAGCTTCTGTCGTTCGTGCATTTTCCACGGTAATATATTATTTCTTGGTACGTATAGATTTTCATCTCGCTCTAACTGAAGTGAGGACTAATTATATTATAGTCGAAGCGATGCAGATGTCAGTATGATTTTATTCGGTAATCGGGCGAATGTTCAACGGATATGACCCTGTTCAGTTTGGATGTTACTTGGAATAGTTAAGCTGATATTAGTTGTGTATAGTTTCGTTAAGACTCTGACAGGAAAGAGTGAGTAATTTTGACATTACGAGTAGGTGTAAATTTCTAACGAGCTATTGCAGCTATAACCCTCGAGGTGGAGTCTTCCGACACCATCGACAATGTTAAGTCCAAAATCCAGGACAAGGAAGGTATCCCCCCAGATCAACAGCGATTGATCTTTGCTGGCAAACAGCTCGAGGATGGTTAGTGTGACTGGTTTGTTTTTATTGCCAATGAAGTTTGAGGATACGAGGTTGGAATTGGCTAACATGGTTGCATCAGGCCGAACCCTCTCCGACTACAACATCCAGAAGGAGTCTACCCTGCACTTGGTTCTCCGTTTACGTGGTGGCATCATTGAGCCCTCGTTGAAGGCTCTTGCTTCTAAGTACAACTGCGAGAAGTCAATCTGCCGGGTTTGCTACGCTCGTCTCCCTCCGCGTGCGACTAACTGCAGAAAGAGGAAGTGCGGACACTCTAACCAACTCCGACCTAAGAAGAAGTTGAAGTAAGCGTATCGCCAACAACCTTTGGCTACAATTGGAGGGAATGGAGTTCACGATGTATTCGTGGTCGATTGTTCTTGTATAATATTGGACAAATTGATGTTTTTATATCAACAGATGGAAGACGTAGTTGTACTATCGTTATTACTAGAGCAGAATTAATATACGACACGTTTCATCACATAATATTAAAATGTTGTATCGAGAAGTGGTAATGGACTAATTCCAGATTTAGTGGAGCGGCCAATCTTTGTCGCTGCATGATGACGCGTAGAGTGACAAATGACACTAGCTAATTTATACGATTGACAGTGGCTGAGAAGGCATTAATATGAGGTATAGACTGACAGTGACCGAGTTTTGATAGATAGGTGATTGCCTTCTTGGTGTCTTGTATGTTACCTAAAGCGTAATATTAAGCAAAACCTGTCGACACACTTGTTTAGATGGGTTTGGTACCATTTCATTGCAGTTTAGCGTTGCTGAGGCAGCCAATTGTAAATAAACAACGCGGAGTTGCTCCCACCTCAATTTATCTTAAACGCATCGCTCTACATATACGCAGCCAAGCTATCCTCATTGACCCATATCAATTGCAATAATTTTTTGGATCCATAAATTTGTTAATTTATCCAGATTTGCGATTTTACTTGCTATTTGGATAATTGCTCGTGAGGATGTCTCAGGACACACACTTGTTCTCCGCGTTCAGGCGGTCCACTCGGGAAAATAATCCAGCATATCTGGAAAACACCGCTGGTATTCCCGCAATGTCTGGGTCTACGCTATTTAATCGAGCATCTTTACCTCATCAATCTGTCAGTATGCGACATTCGATGGCGGGTGGAGGACAACGTCAGTCGATGGTTCCACGAAGCTCATTTCACCGTCAAAGCATAGCTGCACCAAATCATTTAGCGGATGGAATGGCCGCTCTAACGATTACTAATCCGAATACTTTGAACGTCGCACCTGCATCTGCGAGAGGAAGTACGGCTCGAAAAAATATCGCACCCACTCAACAAAATGCTGCGCCTACGCTGATTTATGGTGCGAATGGTGGACTTTCATCGTCACAGACGGGGTCACGAAAGAATAGCACGCTTGGAATTAAGTCAGGAAGTTTGACAGGTGGTGGACGAGGCGGTGGATTTGTTGCGTCGAGTACGGCTGTGGTGCTGAAAGATACCCGACCGATACGCGATAGGGCATACCAGAATATGATCGCTAACTCGGTCTACGAGTATCTGATCAACAATAACTTTGAGATGGACATGAAGCACTCGATCACGCCAAAATCACTGAAGTCGCCAACCCAAAAGGACTTTGTTATGATGTTCCAGTGGCTCTATCGTCGGTTGGATCCTGGATACAAGTTTACAAAAAGTATAGAAAACGAGGTCATTCCGCTGATGAAGATCGCTGGATATCCTTATCTTGACACTCTTAGTAAGAGTCAGTTGGTCGCTGTGGGTGGACAGAACTGGGGAGCTTATCTGGGAATGTTATATTGGCTTGTGGAAATTGCTGAGGTACGGGGATCCGGCTTTTTAATGTGAAAAATCACTAATATCATACATTAGACTTTCGACGCATTTGACAACAAGGATTACGACATAGACGAGCCAGAAGATACAGGACTCAACCAGATCGTAATTAACTACATCACTAAGTCTTATTCCGCCTTTTTACAAAATGAAGATGACTATTCAGAGTATGAAAGCGAAATGCGAGAATCGTTCGAGGAACGAATAGCTGCTATAAAGACCACGACAGATGAATATGCTAAACAGAAGCAGAAATTTGAGGAAGAATTACAGGATATGGAGCATTCGACGCCATCATTAGCTGCGCTTCAGAATAAAAGCGAAGCGCTTGAAAGCGACTTGGCAAAATTTCAGGAGTATATTGACAATATGGAGAAACGAAAAACCAAATGGAGTACGATGCTAGAAAATATTAACGAAGAGCTTATTGCTATGGAACAAGAATTCACTATACTGGAAAAAGAAAAAGTATCCTTGGAAGCAAAGATTGCTGCCCAAGGTTTAACACCGGCGGATATCGATAATATCGTTGGTCAGCGAGAACAGCTGTCGAAAGCGATTCAGGCAAATGATGCCAAGTCCAGTGAGATTACCAAAAAGCTCCAAGAGAAGGAACAACTGGCTCAGCAAGCACTCGATTCGCTTGATACTGCGGTCCAGAAGTATACCAGTTTGGGATACAGAATAGGAGTTTTACCGGCTGGAGCGCCAAATTGTCCGGAATCAAAGAACTTTGAGATATCGCTCTCAGCGCCCTTGGCAGAGGAAAATCTTGGGGCACGACCGAACGCCATTCTGAACGGCCTGGAACTCCGACACGAAGTCCGACCAGCCCTGCAGAAGTTCAGAATGGAAGTTGCTGCCAAAGTTCACAAAGCGCAGGATGAGTCCATTCGCTTACAATCGTTGCTCGACAGAGTTGCAGAAGTACTTGTGGATAAGCGAGATCAATTGGATACTCTAGAGGCTCAAATCTCTGCAGCAAAGATAACTTATGATGAAGCGTTTGAGACTATGACTTCTGATGCCAGCTCATCACATGCTGAGATAGAGAAATTGGAGAGAAAGATTCAGGCAATGCGTATTGGAGTCCAGGACGGCAGGCTGCAACTGGAACAGCGAGCTGAGCGCATTGTTATCGAGTAAGTGCAAACTATTCTCTTACTATAGCGGAAAAAATAACAGTCTATAGGTACGACCATATGCAACATGCTGCAGAACTTATTCGAGAACAGATGCAGCGGAAAATTAGGGATTATATTGAGAAGATCGTGGGATTCAAACTACACGTACAGGCTGAGCTGGAAGCGCACGAGAATTTTGTTGTCGATGAACTAGAACGGCAAAGCAAAAGATCCACAGGCGATGGTGTGAACCACGACGCGTCATAAATGCTTACATCTGCTACCTGTATTATGAGCTTTTGATTGCCAGGGTTTGAGTGTTGTATTGTATTTCTCTTTGAATTAGGTTTACGTTATAAGAGCAATTTGTGCAGCTGTGATTAGGAATCATTACGCTCCATTAGTATTTATTTACTGTACAATAATATGCAAAGAAAGCGCTGATTTTTGTTTGTAAAGATTAGTAGCCAATTGGATTAGAAGAACCTACCTAGCTCTATTGAATTAAATCACCAGTCACAAATGCCAACAAGAGTCTGAATTGGGTTAGTCGTCTGTGCCCTAACCCAGAAGATTACCTGTCTCTGAACGCAACCACAAATTCACAAGTCACGTTTCCGAACGTCTATGCTCCACGTCCACAAAATTATTTTCCATTTTTTCCATCGTCCTTCTCTTCAGACCCACGGTCACGCCTGTCTTTTTCGTTGCACCCTCCAGTCCCTTTTCCAAAACTTCACCTATAATCATGTCTGACGACGCTGTACGTATTATTTGAATTTCTGAATTGTCTTTTGGCGGATTCGATGCTTATAAGTTTGGAAATGACGTTGTGAATTGGCAAATTTTGCTCGGATTTGGTTGCAACAGGAGATGATACGCTGCAGATCGTGATCTTCAAACTCATCACTTTCTCTGCTTCATTTTGAGGTCATAATAAGGGAGTATTGAGCGCCGTTCGCATAATAGTCGAGGAAACTAGCAATGGTATAGACGTGATGTATTGACTGTTGTATATAGCATCAAACCTTCGAGTCGGTCTCTGCCGGAGCTTCGCTCACCTACCCCATGCAGTGCTCTGCGCTCCGCAAGAACGGCCACGTCGGTATGTGAAAGTTCTGGTTTACGTGCTAGTTGTGTGGGAGGGTACTGCAGTCTCCTTACATAGTCATCGGCGCGTGTTGCTCTACTCCTTGAAGCAGATAGTTAATTAACGTGTCATTGTATAGTCATCAAGGGTCGTCCCTGCAAGGTAAGATAGATTCGTGATTACCGATTGTGGATGAAATTGATGCTAATGTTTGGTCCTTTAGATTGTTGAGATGTCCACCTCTAAGACTGGCAAGCACGGTCACGCCAAAGTCCACTTGGTAGCCATCGACGTATGTGAACACTGTTCTCTGGCAAGCTGTAGGGAATATTTTTAATGGTGCAACATAGATCTTCACCCAGAAGAAGCTCGAGGATCTCTCTCCATCTACGCACAACATGGAGGTTCCCAACGTCACTCGTACTGAGTTTCAGCTCGTGAGTATCGCTTGAATGCACAACAGGTGCAGTGATAGGCTAATGAGTTTCTAGATCAACATCGACGATGGTTTCCTTTCTCTCATGACCGCTGACGGTGCCACCAAGGACGATGTTAAAGTTCCCGATGGTGAGCTCGGCTCTAAGCTCGAGTCTGAGTTTGACGAGGGTAAGGATTTGATCGTCACCATTGTTTCCGCTATGGGTGAGGAGGCGTGCATTGGCTACAAGGAGGCTCCCAAGTCCTAAACGTTTAATATGTGATATCCCATTTATGTATCAATTACAACTTGTTTTACACTTTATCGTTTGTGCTTTCGAGACCATATTTAAACTGATCGGCAGAAGGCACCCCGGCCTCGTTTTGTTGTTAAAGTTTAGTATGTGTCCTTGTTTCGTGTCGGGCCAGGAATAAAAATTGGATGTTTTAGAAAGAAGTCATTTCCATCGATTATGAATGCCATAATATGTTTGTACGATTTATTATGTCTTGTATGTAAAATTGAGATTTCATTGTTGTATTCGTGGTTGAAGTTCTTGGCGTTTATCCGAGAAAATCGCGCAAGTTGGTTGTGCGGTCGTAGTTATTTTGTTTAACTCGAAATATGCATTGGAAATGTCTTGGTCGAAGTTGAGCATAAGAGCGCGGTTTATAAACAATAATCAGACGCAAAATTGTTGTATTCCTGGAGAAGAACCCAAGTCTCAATAAGTACAGTCAATTTCCTCATCGTATTCGTCATCAGTTCCAATCAAGTACTCCTCATCTACACCCTGCTGCCATCTCAAATTCTCTTTCTGGAATCTGGAGAAGGCCAACAATGCCATCCGCCGTCATGTTCTTGGAGTAGTTATAGTTTCCTCATAAGCTTGGGCTTCTGTAGCCTGCCCTCAACGATGTTCTTAGCAAGGGTATTGTGCCATATCACTCCACGCCGCACCTCCGATATTGTTCAGTGCGGTATCCACAGCTTCATCAGCAAAGGTAAACCAAACATAAGATCCTGAGATCTGCTTTCGTGGGCATACTGCTGTGACTGATAGAAAGTCATGCAGATTTGGAACCAGGCGCGGAGAAATCATCGCGTTCCTAGTCTTGAACAGAATCAGCACCAAGACCAGCAGCTGCAAGCTCCAACCCCCACTCTGCCACCGAAATCAAATGCACCGTCACTAAGATCGCCGTCAATTCTCGCGAACTCGACCTCACCTCCTTCTCCTCCGAAGCGACCGAGACCGACAGAAAATGTGCGACGGAGAGCCAGTGATAGGCATTCGACTCACACTGAGCAGGCGGACACCAAGATTGCGGCCGAGAGTGCGAGCGCGGTCTCCCAGTCACTGACTGTGTTGAAGAAACTGTTGAATAGTGAGACCGCTTACATTAACGTGGAGGTATACTGGCTGTTATGAAGATCGTGTAGACTGTGCTTGAGACTAACCGGCTACAGGACTTCGGATCAAGGAGACCTAGCTCGTCATCCTCGCCTTCTCCTGACCTAGATTTGAGGAACTTAATCAGCCTCGCTGATGACCCCAAGTTTAGTGACCAGATAGCATCAGCAATTGGAGAAGGTGTCGATATATTCGCATATCTTGCAAGTCTAGAAAAGCACACGCATGAAGAGGAGAAAGAACAGAAGAGAGTAGTTGAATATAAAGAGGAGATCGAGAGATTTAAGGATCTGCATGCGTCAATTCAAAAATGTGATTCAGTGCTAGCGTCAGTGGAGGATTATTTGTCTCATTTTCAGCACGATTTGGGTCTGATATCGTCTGAAATTGAGACACTGCAGAATCGATCTATTTTCTTGAACCGACGATTAGAAAATCGAAAGGAATTAGAGTCGCGGCTATCAGGATTGATAGAGGATCTATTCATTCCGCCGTATGTTATTCACAATATCGTCGAGGGCGAGATTGGCAGTCAATGGATATCGACTATTGAGATTTTGTCAACACGATTAAAGCGGATGGAGCTTTTCAAGTCAGAGGTGCAGAATATAAACGCATCGGTTGCATTAATAAATGAGATTGAGCCGGTCCTACGGATGCTCGCTGATAAGGTAGGGTTTTATTCTTATCGCTGTGGAAAATCCGTTAATAATGAGTAGGCTGTCGAGCGAATACGTGATTTCTTTGTAGAGAAGATCAAGAGTTTGAGAGCAGCGAACGTTAATGCGCAAGTGATACTCTATAGCGTCTTCCTGAAATTCCGACAGCTATATGCGTTCTTAGCATACGTGAATCGACAACTTGCGGATGACATTGCGCATGGATATGCCAATACAATGAGGTGGTACTACCATAGCAACTTCTCTAGATATCTCAAGGCTTTGGAGAAACTCAAGATCCAGAGCCTGGATCGCTCGGTACTTTTGGGAAGCACCGAGCCCAGTCGCATACTATCATCTTCACGTACACCGTACGCCAACGCCACACGTGATCCTCTGATTCTAGGTCGGCGGATAAATATCGTTTTCTCTACCGACAGTTCAGTTATGATGGAAAGCACTGCGGAGCAGGACAATGATGTTCAGTGGATGGAAATTGGATTTCGTAGTTTCAACTTGGCACTCATGGACAATGCTTGCGCGGAATACCTTTTCATAGTCGATTTTTTCAATTTCAAATCCCCAGATATACAGTCACAGCTCTTCCAAGACATATTCCAACCTACATTCGAGCTCGGAGAACATTATATCCAGAAGTTACTTGATATAACGTCATTCGACGCGTTTGGCGCTTTATTGTGCATCAGAATTATTCAGTTGCTTACATTCGAATTGCAGCGCCGGAAGGTGCCGGTCATGGAAGCTTATTGTAATCGATTAAAAATGATTCTCTGGCCACGATTCCAGCTGATTATGGATGCACATTCGGATAATTTACGAAAATTGTCTGGGAGATCTGCGCCACACGGTGATGAGTCTAAAGGGCTTGTCGGGGCAGCAAGTGTGACGTCAAGCGCTATCAGTGGGCTCTCGTCCATACTGTCATCGTCACACATCTCATCCGCGTTGCCGCACCCTGTCGCTCAGAAGTTCGCAAACTTCTTGAACGGTATTTTGGAGCTCAGTCCAGAGGACATGGAGCGCGAGCCGGTGTCGATCTCGATTGTGCGACTACGGAATGAGTTTGAAGCGTTTTTGACAAAGATAAGTAGCAAGATAACGGCGGGTGGCGGCGGCACAACGCAGCAACAACGTCAACAGAATTCGACGTTGCGCGAGAGGTTTTTGTATAATAATTATATGTTAGTGTATACTATTATTTCGGACGCGGAGGGGAAGCTGGCCGACCAGGAGCGTACTCATTTTAAGAATCTGACGGATGCATATGCCGGCGCGGCTGCATGAGCTTTGTGTACAAAACATTTTTGAAGGTGCGAGCGAACTATCCGATACTGCGCGTACAAGAACGCACAAAACACGAGTATCTGAGGGCGACTCACTGCAATGTTCGTGTAATATGATCTTATTATAAGAGTGGAAATAAAAACGCCTAAAATACAACATTTACCGTCTTGCTACACTCTATCTACACAAAATTAAGTAACAATAGCAATTGCCGTCTAAAATATGCTAAAACACAACAGTAGTTTCTGCCGCTCCATCGAGGAATTTGAGTATGCTCTGATACGCGAACAGCATGATACTGCTCTGAACACTGGTCCAAACAAACCTCGGCCCGACTCCAGCAAACAAGCCGTTCATTCCCTCCGCTTTGTGAACGGTGCGCAAGGCTTGTAGCATGCTGTCGGATTTTATCTTGACGATCTCCTTTGCTGTTGTCGGAGGCGGTGTTGAAGGTGCCAAGTTCGTCGCTGGTTTGAACGTGGAAGCTGACGTGTGTATCTTTTGCATTCGGGTGACGGAGACCTTGACTGTGGAACCTTTAGTGGATGACGATGGAGTTCGACCAGGTTGCGTGAGACCGCTGGATGAATGAAGTACTTTTTCGATTGCAGGGGCTTCGGCAGCCGCCATTTCGTTGTCTAGCTGCGTCTGTATTCGAGTCTTGATGACATCTGGACCCTTGTTAGCACTGTAAATTGTTAATTCTCCGCACTGTAGACATACCCATCGGAGTCGTAATCACACCCGCAAGACCACCCGCAGCGGCTCCAGTTAGTAGCTCTCCAGTATTTCCTATGTCACGTGATCCTATGATTGTTTGTGCAGTGCTCCTAAATTTCTCTGCAAATCTAGTTAGAAATATCGCAATTAGAGTATCGAGACGAAGAATACCCACCATAAAAAGCCAGTTGTAAGGCAGAAAACGGTAGGTCACGAAGTAATGTCGCTTTATATCCGAAGAACAATGCTGACCAACTTTCAATCCGAATAATCTGACCGAATCAGTCATTCCTCACCTATTTTTGCACAAAATGAAAACGTACGCTCTTTATAGCATCCCAAGTTCCTTTATAATTATATCCACTATGAAAATGCTGATTATTATACCGTCCTTGGAGTTGTAGTCTTGTCTTCAGAACTTCGCTTGGGACGTATATGCAAGATGCGGCAAGATCACCCACAAAACCGGAGGTAAGATGCGTGAGTGTCTCTGGCACTCCATAAGCAATCATATTCCGTTTCGTAAACTCATAAGTTCCAAAAAATATCGTTGTTCCGGGTACTAGCACAACCCACTACCGTTAGTCCGAATCTAACAATAATATTTCCCTCGAGTCGACCGCCATAGAAAATTGAAGAAAACGACTACGTACAACTTCCCCACATGGCCGGGACAAAGCCGCCGTATAAGCCCTTCCGAATGCCTTCTTCTCTGAAAATATTAGCGTAGGCCTGCATCATACTCTTGTATTTTGCGACATTTGGAGCGCCTTGCTGGCGCGTCTTGACCGTGTCGAGGGAATGCATGCAGGAATCGCCCATTGCGCCTCCCAGACCACCCGCAATCATGTTCTGCTCACACAATTAGTTTCATCTCATTCCATTCCGGGGAATATTACGCACATGTATCAGTGGCGGGTCATTGGCGGTGTGCTGCTGAGCACTAGGTGGAGCCAGCATTGTGCTGGCGACCGTGCCACTGTGGTCCGCACAAGCAGGAATCATGATAGCTGTCGTCTGAACGGCGCTTTCCTGAATATACTGGTAGCTGAATCCAAACAGAGCTGACAATCGACGTTATGTATTCATCAAGGGACCGTTAGAGACAACGTAAAATTTGAAGTCGGCTGTCACGACTGCGGGTGCATGTCGACAAATGTAGAGTATATATTAGTACAAGATATATTATTCCTGCTAGCCAATATCCGCACTGAGCTAGCTGAGGGCCTTTCGGTCGCCAATTCGGATGCTCTGAATGGGATAAATTGTAAATTAGTTTTTTTGCCAGAAGGGGCCGTCGGAGGTTAACCTGGTTAGGGCTTACCCAATGGAGAATGGTCGCAAACTACATTATGACAGGGTTGACAGGTTAGGGTTACGGCTTACGCCCGGCAGGGTTTGGTTTGTTTACGAAGTCTGCTATTTGTTTGTTATTGATGCCACTCCCGCCTCCGTCGCGCTCCCCGCCATCGTCCTTGTCATCCCATCCCCAACACAATCAGCAACAGCAAAACAATGGCTGACCGTCGCTTGAGCAGCCTCAGAAAGAAAGACCTCGTCGATCTCGCGACAGATCTCGGAGTTGAGTATGTGATAATTTGTTTGCATCAACATGGATCAATATTATTCTATACGTAAAGGTATCAGACTAACATTCTGCATTTAGCACAGATGGATTTAAGAGCGACATCGAAGCACGTATCAGTCAGCATCTGGCCGAGTATCAGACGACGCTCATCGCTAACCCACGCTATGCGCCGTTCTACAACACCGTGATCGCAAGTCCAGGACCTGCTGGCAGTGTCGGCTACAATCGCCGCCGTAGTGTGCAGAAAACGCCAAAGTAAGTGTTAAACATAATAATTTTCATGCCTAATTAATGGACAGGCCGGATGTGAAGCGCACCATAAAATTGTCTCCATCAGCACGTGACGGATCGTCGCCGATCGTAGCAGGAGTGTCTACAGAAATCGCACAACCCCCAGTCTCGGCGATAGAAGCCGGATCGTCGTTTGTTTCTACTCAGCTTGCTCGTGTATCGAGTGCATTATCCAACACCAAGGAGGTTGCCGCCGATCAATTGCAGACGTCGGCCTCGGGGTTCATGAAGATCACACACCTCGCTCGCTCGAAGCTCTCGACTGTAGGGTCAGTTATCCAACTCGAGGCGCTTTACGAGCTATTCCTTCTTCTCAGACACGCACTTCCGCCAACAGTTAAGATCAGCTCGATTACCATTCCTTACGGACCAACGATCGCTACTAAGACCGTACACCTTCCGGACTATCGTGTTCTTGCCAACTATGTAGCATTCTGGCAGCCGCTTTTATTTTGGGTGACATACTTTGTCGCGGCGCCGCTCGTGGTCTCGTATTTGATTAATTTTACCATGATCAAAGCTTCCACTGCGCGAGCACGTCATAGTTTCGACCCCGTGACGTACAATGTCGCGAAGCTTCTCGCTGCATACTTGCTTTTCGTCAAGTTTGCGAATACCACAGAGACTATCATTGCAGGTACCACTACTGTCACTGCGAGCAATTTTGCTGAGCCATTTGTGCCATTTGTGAAGAGCGAGCCTGTTGTGAAGTCGGTTTTGGACAACGCCCCTTTCATTGGCAGTGCGATTGGGACGCTTGTATCCTTGTACGTGGCTATTCTTTTGTAAGTGATAGCCTACCTTTATAATCTTGAGCTTTGTACGATACCTGAGATCCGTATATGTGAATTTAGTGACTTTTATTGATGTATAGTTATGATAATATTGGTTTTGTGGTGGTCTGTAATTTTATGCGAGAGTAGTATGTATTATTTTGGACGGGGAATGTGTGTATATTACAGACATAATAGCCGTCACGCGGTCTAGGAATTAGAATGTCTTGTATTTTTAATCATTCTTGAGGCGCGTGATTGATATTGTGTATCTTAGTAGTGATTATAATGTACATTAGTTTGACGTGTTATCGATATAGTGAGTTAGTCCGTAAAATAAATCTATTATTACCAGATACTATACTGAATTAATATAAGAGCGCCGTGCAATTCACCACTATCGTTACATATAAAATACATTCACTTTACAGCTACCTACGGCGCCGGCTGCCACTACCCTGCGGAACCGGGGCCTGCACCATTGGTAAATCCGAATTATCCGGCGGCAAACTCCCGACTGTATTTTTCGCAAGTGTGGGGATCAATCCTGATGGCATATCATTGACTAAATACGGCGGTAATTGACCGACCATTTCTGCCAGCGCGACCTGCACTTTTTTGACTAACTCTCGTTCTTCTTCCGACACTGGCGGGCCTTCGATGAAGTATTGCTGTTGCTGGGCTTGTTGGAGTTGCATTTGCATCAGTTGTTGCGGATTCTGGTAAACCTGCGGAGGAATAACAAGCGGTGCAGATGGCGGTGGGGTGCGGAAGCGGCTGTGTTGCAACTCTTGTAATCGCGCGAGCCACGTAGTGATGTTTGTCAGTGTGGCGGCGTCAAATGCCTTTGCTGCGTCGGACGTCAGCCATTCTTGGACAAGCCCAGGATCGATCTCCACCGCATCTCCCTCTGGCGCTTCCAACCCAGGCGCGGTTGCAGCTGGCGTACTCAAACGCGCTTCAGACGGGGTCTCGGCAGCCGGTGACGCCCGCGCTGTCTCGTCCGCGTCTTCGTCTGACGAGCGATCCTGTTGAGCAGCGCGTCGGCGGAGGTAACGATCATACCAGACTGCAGCTGCCGTGCTTCCGCTGACAATAACGTGACCTTCGTCTCTCGCCGGCGCGAAACTCGAGTACGCGCCATACCGCAACCATTTCGCCGTCGGCAAAGGCTCGTTCACAGGATGCACGAAATCCGCCAATAGCGGTCGCAGCTTTGCCGTCACGGCAGGCGCGCCGCCGACCACTGCGTAATACGGTGACGGCGATAGCACGCCGAGCTTGCGAGATGTCAGCGTCGACGGACGCATTGGCACGATTTTTGTCGTGTTAAAGAAGGACGGGACATCGAATTCGCGCGGGTCGATTCTCGATTTGTTGGATAAGGATGAGAATAGTGGGCCGTGTTGACTCACCATGTACAGCACTTCTTTGTCGTCGCCACGAACTGTGATTTCGTACGGATCGGCGGACTCGTCGGACTCGTTCACGTCATCTGGATTCTCGGTCGCGACTTGCTTGGCGAATAGTGATTCGGCGTAGAAGTAAAATTTGTCTACGAGGGTGTAGAGATCGTTTGTAGGCGACAATTTCGAGATGACTGACTGCGTAGCTGCTTTCAGATCCGTTTGGAGTTCCCCGAGGAGTGAAGTACCGTCAGACCCTTGATATCCCCCTAATCTGAATTTTTCCAAGATCGAGACTGGATCAGTCTCAATTCGCACGGGTGGTTCTGCTCTTGTGCGTTTTGGTGACCTGGTGAGATGGGATGGTGGCCTGTGCAGAATTTTGGCAGTCAGCACCGCATGGGCTGGATCTTCCCTGTGGATTGTTAGACTATTCCGTGCGGACTCAAGAACCAGATGCGAGAAAAATGTGCGTACTGTTCTAGGATGGCAATGAATTTGTGGACTGCGCTTTCATATTTCGTATATCCATCACCATGCGAGTCCCTTCGTTTCCGTTTACCTGGAGTATTCACATATTAGTCTCGGATTCGTTTGTGGTGGCAACAATCGTAATAATCGTGGGGATCGATTTCACATTTTTGATCCCAAAAACATCCATGTCGCCTCTGAAGAGGGAGCCCCACACGGCGACGAACAACAACGGCGATGCACCGTCGACAATATGCAACAAAAGCAAGGACAGTCAGCAGACGCACATACCAGAATGGTCAGCAGCCATATTCCGGCTTCCGATTCTATTGCAATTCACAAATTTTTGGCGTTGGAGATATCGTTAGACTTGATGTGCGTCACGAAAGTATCTTTTCGCGAGGTTGACGGAATAAATTAATGGCGAATTCGTCCAAAATAATAGCGATTGTCTCGTCCTTCTGTCTATTCGATGTAAGTTACAGATATTCAGACTGCCGTGTGGAGTAACGCGGGATAGGTTGACAGGATATTCCCGGACATTTGAAGCGGCGCCTCAGAGGTGAGAAGTTAGAACTCAACCACTTTGTACCCTTGCCCTATCGTTTAAACGCGACAACAGAAACTAAGCAACAATCGATTGACAGATGATGATTGCATTCGATTTTATGGGCACAAACTATGGATCGCGAACTAGGACTGGATAGACGAGAACCGAGTTCTCGGAGGGAAGACGGGGGGCGACATCATGAGCGAGATCGCAAAAGCCATCGGACCAGTGCGAGCAGTCATGGGTCAGACCGACGCGATGGCAGAGACAGAGAAAATCGACACCATTCTCACCAGTCACGTCATCATCATTCGAGTCGCTCAGAGAGAAACGAAAGGGATCGAGACGAGGAGAATCGACGACCATCGACTTTGCGTCATGAAGACAGCCGAGAAGGTCGAGGAAAGAAAGAGGACGAGTTTGTCCATCCATCTCGAAGAGGATTTGTTGAAAGAACTCGCGACGATAGATCCGCAATCGCGCAGCAATCTGATAGGAATGTAGCGAGACATTACCGTGAAAGTGGCGGTCGAAGAGATCGCGATCGGGACAGATACGAACGAAACGGAAATCGAGAAGATCGACCTCGCCGTCCTCCTCGACGCGATATTGATGCTCGGTCTCGCGGCCGATCAGCTTCTCCGGACGGCAATTTGGCCCCAATGCGTTACGAGCAAATCAACGACAACATGAGCCGTACGTTCGGCAGCAGTTGGGGACGTAGGTCGGCGTCGCCATCTTCGACGGGATCGCCGCCTGCAGAAAAAGAGGTGCCGAATTATGAGCAATCTGGTGCGTTGATGGGCGACACGCTGTACAAGGGCGTTTCTTTACAGTATGCAGAACCTCCCGAAGCCAGAAAACCGGAGAAGAGCTATAGATTCTACGTCTTCAAGGACGGGGACATTGCGGATACTCTTACGCTCGATCAGCAGCCTACATATCTCTTTGGGCGCGACCGGACTGTCGCAGATGTGCCGCTAGATCATCCTAGCTGCTCGAAACAGCACGCTGTGTTGCAGTACAGACTTGTGGTGGAGGAGGGCGGGATGTTTGGGGAACCGGTGGATAGAATAGCGCCGTTTATCTACGACCTAGGATCAGCAAATGGAACACAATTGAATGGGGAGAAAGTGCCTGTGAGGGAGTATGTTGAGTTGAAGGAGAAGGACATGGTCACGTTTGGACTGTCGTCGCGAGAGTATCTTTTGCTGACAGACGAGGAAGCCAAGGACCTATAATGTATAATATTCGAGTATAAATATCTGATCCAAATCCTATTCGCATGCTGGCACAACGACAGAACAGTGGTAGCTGTTTGTTTAGTAATCTATTACTTACGGAGGCTCGGAGTATATACACTGCATGGCATATTTCTCGAGTTATTTGTCGGTGTAAGTACAACGTAAAATGGTGTGTCAGCAGTGACAGATTACTCAAGGTTACTATATACTAGAATATTGGAAATGCTTAGACTTAATATGCGAGATAGATGCATTGCATAAAGTTTTGATTTGTGGTTAGCTGGGATAAATCTAAACGCAGTGCACTGTCTAATCTGCAATTTTTCTCTTCCTGGTATTTCAATGCCACCCCCTTTTGTCCAATTTTCCGCCGCTAAATCAGCAATAAAGCAAAAACATAAGCATTGAGATGCCACCAATGACGTAACTGAATCGTACTCGGATGCTAACAGTTGACGAGCCAAAACAAACGCTGATGGTCACCGGTTCAGGCGCTAGTCCGGATTGAGCCTAGAAATCATGCGCTAGCCAACTCCCGCCGAACCCAACATATACTCCAGCCACGCTTAGCCGAATTCAGTTTAGTGCTTCTTCAGAAGTTAGTGGGCTCTGTCGACTTGTTGGCGCTAGGCTAAATGTGGTTGACGCCATGTCAAGGCTAATGCAAACAGGGCTAGTGCGATTTTGGGCCTGATGGTTGGGTGTCGCCCATCGTGTGAATTTGCTCCACCTAAATATTTGAACAGCCGCTTCGTCTGTCCTAATTTGATCTAATCTGCTCGCACTCGCAGGAATTTGATCCTCAGCTGGATCCCTACCAATCGCAGTGCTGCACGAATCGCGAATCGAACGTCCAACTCATACTAATACGTGGACGCGCAATCACGTGAAGGTAGACGGCAAACGGATCTACGCGACAACTACACCGAAATCGTCATCATCATTCGCAAATGTACTCGCTCAAGCAGCCGCGACCTGCGCCGGCCACGCTCTCGTACGATTCGGGCCGGCCGAACGCAGCCGTATCCGCGGCACGATTTCCACTGCATGCATGGGGCCAACAAGCCGTTAACGCGTTCGAACGCGTCCTTGGCCCGTCCAACAATATGGCAACCTGGACCCATCTCCCAACTCCCGCAGAGCTCGAAACTGCGCTCGACGAGATCCGCGATGTAGAGCCACTCAACTTGCTACTAGAGCTATATGAAAGACAAGTCGCACGCACTGCGATTCTCATGTCGCTCAACGCCCAGCTCGAGAACGATGTCGCCGAACTCCAGCAGCAGCTCCACCGCCAGGCGGCATTCCTGCAGCCGCCGCCTCAAGCTGCGCACTTCCCACTCCACGCGCACCAACAAGACTTTATCGATCCGCAACTGGGAAATTCACCGGAGCGACCGCGATACAACGCACGCAAGAACGTATGTGTGCTTTATCACTGTTTCCGATCTACCTATGCTAACGAAATAGGGCGTCATTGTCGGCGTCGCGCCGCCGTACAGCGGATACCCGGCCAAAGTCCCGCTGACAGCGTACCAGAACGGATATGCATCCTATTACTCCCAGTTCCGTGCGCAACAGTACTCCCCGTACACTGGCCCACCGACGTCGGTGGACTTCCATCGCGAGAGGCAACAGAGCCAGCCGAGCGAGTCACCGATACAGAGGCGTGCAAACGGCTCCGAACGGACAGAGTCCGAGCCTTCAGCTGACAGCGACCAGACGCTTCACGCCACTGCGCGAGAAGAGGAGCAACGAGGTGCAAAAAGAGCACTTGCTCAGACTGAACCTGACAAAAAAGATCCAGATAATGCGACAGAAAAAGATATAATAATAGAAGAACCTGCGCAGCCAGATCACCCGAAGAAACGTGGGCGACCGCGAAAGAAACATTGATGTTCAACACAAACAATGAAAGCAGTATACGATAGTTTGTTGGTAGAGTGTATTGAATAAGATAAAAGCGTTTATGTAATGTGGGTCTGCTTTTATGGAAACGGCGCGGTCTATTAATGGTTTGATTTAATGTGTGTTCACGCTCGCTAATATTCTGTGTATAATACTGTATGCAATACATTCGGTCTCGATCGAATTTAATTGTACTTAATGACTTACGACTTCCAGTTTTGATTCAGTATTATCATACGATTTATGCTGACTACCGTCAGTACGTTTATATTTGGGGTTAATGGTAATCTCACTGTGTTCATTACACGTCGAGTGTTTGACATGACGAAGTTCCTGCTAATGCGGGTTAGGGTGGAAGGTTGAGTTGCCAGCTTAAAGCTTGCTGTCGTCATCACACACCTCGCATACGGCCGACTTAGTCTCGTATTAATATCTAAAATACATGAAGTTATACTACTATCATACATACCATACTAACTCCATAACCACACATGCCCCTATCCTCATTATAATGCGAGCGCTCAGAACGCGTACCTCGTCCGGAGACCCGCAACTTTGCGTTCAACCTCCCTCACCGTTCGCTCTAACTCCGCCGCAATACTCCGCTTCTTATCAGCCGGCAGCACCGCATACATTTCGCACAAATCTCCATCAATAACCGATTTCACTGGCACATACGAGCCTCGATAAATCAAATGGTCACGACCAGCCAGAGGCCGCGCCTCATTTCGTAATAATGTCTCTAGTTGTTGGAAAAAATCAACGTCACCGTGCGATGCGAAGGGCGCTAATACCCCGATAGTGCCTTGTAGGCCCGTATATAATATCAATTCTCGACCTCCTGGTATTAGCTGCGTCTTCTGGATCGACGTGGGAATGTCTTGTACATAGAAATGCGCCAGCATGTCTAGTCTACCCGACGCACCATCAAGATACGTCCTCGCATTCAGTAATTGTGCGCCGTTATCCTCATCTGCATCCCGCGAGACCGACTCCTTACATCGTAGGACCCACAAATTGCCAAATTTGTCGCCGCCAGCAACAGTCTCGTAATCGAGCATCGTAACGCACGTCGTGTGTCGCGCAACAACGTCGTCCGTAAACGGCAGGAACTTGTTATCCGAATGTCGATACACGAGATATGTCACTCCCTGTTGAATATCTCCAATAATGATCCGATTATGTGCCGCATTAATAGTCACAATGTTGTTCAGATTCCGAGACTTGTACTCGCTCTTGCGTAGCAATCGCTTCATTCCGAACTCATATATCCTCAAACACCGGCCAACGCCAACCAGTAACCGACCCTGGAACTCCAACATCGCGACAGGAGCATCGTCAACCTCCGTCTTGTGCACAAACTCCAGTCCGCGCCCCTCGTCCACAATCTTGTACACATGTAGGAATCCACCTCCGCACCGCCTAGGAGCAAGAGACAAATCCTTGGCCGTGCCTACCACCAAATACACATCCTCTTCCTCTTCTCCATCTGGCTTCCTATCCACTTCTTCATCCTCTTCCTCCCGACGTCGTTGAGACGCCGCAAATGAGCACACCGTAACGCTAAACGCGGCCTCATTACTAACCAAATCAATCCTCGCAAGTTTCTCCTGACTCAAAGGATCCACAATCTCTATACACGATGCCCACTTTCCGCTAAATTTGGGATTGCCAAACTCTTCAGCCGGCAAATCTTCGTAATCAGATTGTTTTCGAGACTTCGACAACAACTCTTGCCGGGCGTCCGGAGCGAGTGTGTTGTTGTCCGATTCAATCACATAAAAAAGAGCACGATTAGGATGGCGGACCAATCGACGCGGCGTGTATGCAAGTGACAGCACATCGCTCTTTGTATTCTCAGTAAGATCGTTCACCATAAATATCCTACTCCGTTAGCCCGATTCAACAACTGTAACAATCTTCATCAGAAGGGACAGGAAAGTGGCCAGTCAGTAGGAACAATTGGTTATAGTACATCAAAATTATCCTCACAGAGATAGGTAACCTTATTTTCATCATTCGGCCCACTTTCCAGAATACGCATTAATAATAACATACCGTAAGTTGCTTCCTTCGATACCAACGATACCCATCTCGCACTGTTCACTGCTGAAACCGTCACCGAATTCCAGAGCCTCGTACACTAATGGCGTGACCATGAAACTCACGTCCTTCGTGTATGCTAGCCATGATCGACTTGATAATGCAAGAATTGCAGGCTGGTCCTGCGCTGTGACTTTGAAAAGCTTAACCGGCCTTGCGCCCAAGAACTGTGTCTGCGTATCGGACAACTGACCAGTGATAGTGTCGAGGACAGCACGCAGATAGACGCCGTTATAAAGGCCAATATGAAGATACAACGTTGAACTGGCCCCGAGCAGCTGAGTATTCTCCACAAACGTTGAGTCCGGCATACTCAGAATACGAAGCGCCGTCGGTGATGATGTCAGGGCCTGCACACTAAGTGACTCCAATGTGTTCTCCGGATCAAGAGAGATGACGTGAACCGTGCTATCATCGCATCCAACTGCCAAGAACGAACTTCTTACTTTGCCTTCCGGGACATCGCCAACAGACAACGACGTTATTGAGGCACCCATTTCTTTTCGGTCTTGGTACTCATTAAGTTGCCCCTCATCGTCCAACTCAAAGTACACTATCTCACTGGTCGACAGTGCGACAGCCACTTGTCTCGAATTCGTTGTCGCGGCCACTACCATAGTATGAAGAGGGGCTTCCCATTCGTCGACTTCCTTGCTCGCGGTTATATGACGAATTCCCTTGGGATACACCTGAACAAGTGAATCGTCTCCGACCTGCTGTACGGCAAGCGTTGGCGTAGACGACAAAAACCCTGAATCCGTAACTTCCTCGACCGTTTCGCCAATTGACAACACTAACGTTCCATTCGTGAAAGACAGCACGATATAGGAATCAAATGTATCCTGAGCCGTCAACTTCGTCGTCCAAACAGCAGTTGGCTCACCGGGCAGCTCACTCGCAACAACTTCCGTCACGTCCAAGCCATGGCGTATACTTCGGAAAGATGATCGCGGTCCTTGACCGGCGAGCGCATATATCTGAGGCGCATCCTCACCAGTCAGGTTGTCAACCTTCGCATCAATCAACGGGTTCAAGGTATCCATTGTATACACCAAGCTCAAATTTTCAAGTGGCCGAGGATGGAAGTGTACGGCGGGATAATCCGACATATCACCCTTGACATAGTCTGTACTGGTGAATTCGTTTTCACCGGATTCCTCACCGAGTTGTACAAACTGGTAAAAATTGTGCGAACCCCCTTCAGCTGCCACGAAAAGAAATCCTGATTTCAGGATGTTGAGACTCACTGCGACTGGTACCGTATCGAAATATTGGATCTTGAGAGCCTCTACTCCACGAACATTATAGTCGATTGTCACTTTGAAAAGGTCGCCTTCGTCCGACTGCAACAGGAAAAAGAAGTCCCTCTAAGTTCCATTAGTGGCTATCAATATTATACATTTGAAACCGGACCCACCTTCATCTTGTGCATGACGCCGCACACTATTATCCGTTTTCTTGCTGGATCATCGTATGGAGTCCGTCGCCGAGGAATGGGCACCCGATGGACTGCCTTATTCATATGCCGATACACTATATGTCCTTCTGTGCAGACCAGAACGCCAGATGGCCCATCTGCTCCGCCGGGAACCTCCATTAACAAGTTCGATTGCCGATCCACAACGTCCGACCACATCCGCACAACATGATTAAGTCCAAGATCCAACTGATAAAATGTAAGGGTCTTTTGTATTTCGCGATACGCCTGGCCGGACGGATCAAGATCAGCCTCGGAATAGTCAACCTCGAGTGCAGCGAAAATAGGATTATCATACCCAACATCCAATCCCGTAACAGCATAGAGCAATGACCGTGGCTTATGCGCTTCTAATGGGGATGAGATTGTGATATTGGCACTCGTATCGCGATTTAGAATGTATACCAGCTTGTTCTTCTCAACCGATGCAACCATGGTCGCTCTTCCCTTCGGATCAACTGCGAGATATTGCCCAGGCACCACGCGTCGCACGCCAGTTTTGCCAAATGTCTCGAGATGAACTTGAACAAATTGCGTCTGCTCAGGCTTATATTCTAAAATAGCAATCCTTCCTGAATCTGACCCGATAATGATACAGTCTTTCGAACTCCCAGCCACACGAAACGGTTTGATGGTACGTATAATTCCAAACACTTCCGTTGAAGTAATCAGTACCAACCTTCCGGCAGATGGATCGAATCTATATAATTGCATCCGCGATCCTGAAGCTGTGACGATCTCCTGCTGTCGTCTGCCAGAAAATTGACCAACAATAGACGATGTGACGGCCGATGGCGGCACGAGTGTGAGCGAATACAGAGAGATGGCCGAGGACATCTTGATCCGATATCGTTCGAACAAGATAGGATCCCAAAAACTCAGCCAGATAAGGAATCAGGGCCAGTTGGACTTTGCAAGTCACAGTGAATGAATTGAACGAGGTTCGACGTGAATCGAAGTTATAGAATCGCTGGCAGTAGTCTTCCTGTTTGCGAGAAATTTTGCAGCAGACAGCTTGTGCCGGATCACAAAATGTGACCGGAAGGACCACACACCCTTTTTTTACTTCCCTAAGCCACGCCACGAGTAACTTAAAACCAATCTACATCATTTATTTCGAAAAGTATGTAACTATACCATTAGAAACATATCAATAATACCAACTAATGAAGTGAACATTCTATAGTTTAAAGCTGTCATGTGTACAATATCTCTTCCTACAAAGTGCAAGCCAAAAGAACATTACTCAATGTGTGACCCACAGAAGAACGTACGTAATATGTCTACTGAAAGAACAACAGAAGTAGTAATATGTCTACACCTTACGAAAGCAAGAGCATCCTTCTAATACTATAAACCGTCTACTTCTACTATAACCTCGATGCAACTGGAGCTTAAGCACTGCTCTTTCCTGCATCCTCTTTCAAGGTAACAATCCTATTCAAAATGACACTGTCTTCGGTTGTCTCACGATCGATGCAGAAATATCCAACACGCAAGGCCTGGAACCGCATACTCTCAGGTCCAGCACCTTCCTTCACGTTCTTCCTCCGGAAATCATCGAACCCGACCTCAATAACCGCATCCTTATATAGATCCAAAGAGTTCGGGTTGATATCCGCTATGAATCCGTCAGGATTGCTTTCCGGACTCTCGGACAAGAATAATCTATTAAACATGCGCACTTCACTGATGCTGACAGGTGAATTATGGGCTGGCGATTCTCCCACCCACTGGATATATGTCTTGGGCTTGATCTTCCTATCGTTCTCATAAATCGCATGAATTTCAGTCACCTTACCAGACTCGTCCTTTCTGAATGAGGTGACACGAACAGTGTACGGGACCTTCAGTAACCCAACAGACTTGCCAGGTGCTAGTCGGAAGTAATCTTCTGAGTCCTGTTCTCTGAAGTCGGAACGATCAATGTACGCTCGCTTTGTGAACGGAACGTTGTGTTCGCCAAGTTCAGGAGAGCCAGGTTTGTATGGTAAGGCGATCAACTCGACGTAATCATCGGGAACGTTATCGAGGATGAGGAGAACGGGGTCCGGGATCAACATGAGGCGTGGAGTATGATCTTCAAGATATCGTCGGATCGAGGTCTCAAACCGGGTGACTTGAATGTTGCTGTTGGTGGTCGTAACACCAAGCTCATTGACGAACGACAGAATTGCCTCGGGAGGTACACCACGTCGGCGAATGGCAACAAGAGTAAAAAGGCGTGGATCATCCCAGTCGCTTACAAATCCTTCCTTGACGAGTCTGGCAATCTTGCGCTTCGACATAATCGTGCCGGTGATATTCAGACGCCCATACTCACGCTGAGCGGGCTTGTAAATCTCAAGTGCATCACAGAGCCATTCATAGGATTGACGCGAGAGATAAAATTCGGTGGTACACAGCGAGTGTGAGATATTTTCGAAAGAATCGCACAAGCAGTGAGTGAAGTCATAGGTAGGGTACACCTTCCACTTGTCGCCAGTTCGATGGTGGGGGGCGTTCAACACCCGGTAGGCGACAAGGTCCCACATCTGGGGGTTAGGATCTTCAAGATCCATCTTCATGCGCAGGGTTGCCTCACCTGGGTTGTACTTTCCATCCCGCATAGCTCTGAATTCATCCAGTGACTGCTCAATCGGCTTACTGCGATGTTTACAAGGTATCCGAGCACCGCCGTTATCACCACCACGGTTCTCGTGCACTTGTTCCGGAGTACAGAAGCACACATATCCCTTGTCCCTGCGGATCAACTCCTCCGCAAGGTCATATAGCCGCTGAAAATGATCAGATGAGTAAGTGATCTTGTATGGAGTGAAACCGAGCCACTCGATAATCTCGAGAATCGCAGTGAAATATCGCTCCTCCTCGGCTTCCGGGTTTGTGTCGTCGTATCGTAGATAGCAAATACCGCTATGGTACTTTGCATAACCAAAATTTACCGCAATGGCTTTACTATGACCAATGTGCAAATAACCGTTAGGCTCCGGAGGGAATCGAGTAACAACAATGCCATTAGTAGCCTTCAAGTGCCCCGTCATTAACTCTGGCTTGATCTGAGGATTTCCGCCCGGCTTGTGCAGGTCTCCCAAAAATCCTTCAGTGAACATATTCCTGGCTTTCTTCGGCTCGTCAACAGTAGCAGCATCAGGAGCAGCCTTTTCCATTTTCGACTTCTTCGGCGGCGCGTCCCGTTCGTCTTTCGGTCCCAAAACATCTAATAGCTTTCTATCAATTGCCTTCTTAACTTCCGCAGGTGGTGCCCATTTCAGGCCTGGCAATTTCTTGATTCCAGCCATCAGACTAGGAATAGACTTGTATCTGTTGGCAGTAATCGACTTGCTGTTCTCGGCAAAATACGTCGCTACCTCCTTGTCTATCATTTCCGGTGTAACTTCCTGGCCTCCAGCAAATTCAGCACCTGCCTTGAACAAAGCAAAGAGGACGGCACTTACCAACACCAGCAGCAATATCTAAATCTGCGCTGTTTGCTTTCTCTCCCGCTGACTTTATATACGCAACAGCAGCTACGAACCTTTAGCCAGCTGTCTCGTGACTCAGGATCAGATCAGGCATACTCACCTTCCAGCTGGATGTTGCTCTTGATCTTCTTCACAACTACTGCATTAGTCACTAGCGACCGCGCCGCAAGAACTGACGTGTCCGGAATATCCTTTGTAGCCGTCCCTAGCGACTGGAGGAGAGAAGCAGTGCTCTTATCCTCCAGTGCCGACTCGGCCCCGCATTCTTGTACAATAGAAGCAAGCGCAAACGCAAGCTTTTTGTTCTTCAGAACATCGTTCAGTTTCTGGTCAGTAAGACCTAATATTGCCAGCTTAGAAGCTACTTCGTTTTCATCCGTCATCGGTGAAATTTCTGGTAATGCGCTTGAGTTTGAAACGGCGGTGAATTGGGAAGAATAAACTCGGACAATCGAGAATTACGATGTCGCCCTCGTAGTCCCTTACCCTACTATGACACATACGGCGCAGCTATGAGAGACTCAAAACAGTCAAGTCCCTTCTCCCAAATGACTGGCATTTTCAACTAATGTCAGGCAACTGCATATAAATCAAATGAGGAAGAAACATGCAACATATTGAATTGCTTAACTGTGAAGTACGATAAGCTGGTAATATCTGAAAATGTTACATCAGGCATGGCACAACTTCTACGTTGCAAATCGGTTCTAATTTTTATAACTAATAAGGCAATCTTTACAAGTCCAGGCGTTCCCTATATTACTATACCTTCCCATCCACCACCGGCTCCGACACGCTTACAGAAGTAATTGTCACATGGTGAGAATCATTGCGTTCTTGGTAGGCTTGCACATCGAGAAAGTCGTATTCACCGGTCTCGAAACTCCAATGCCGCTCCTCGCCACATGCTAAATGACTCGTATATCCATTTGACAAGCATTTCCACTTACCAATACCGTTTTCGGAGGGGTCTGCATCGTACACACTAATACTGCATGTCCCAGTCCGCACCTCGTATGATTCGTCACCTACTAATGCGCGTCCGAGAGCAATAATCGTTGCAGCATGGGCACAAATAACAATTGTTGTAATCGTTGGATGGTTTTCGTTGCAATCCATAATCATGGCAGCCAGCACTGACTTGGCCCGTTCATGCAATTCTTGTACTGTCTCGCCGTCAGTTGACGGTACTGCTATTGGCTCGTAATCTAGCGAAACTCTTGGGAAGAATGATTTTAATATCTCTTTTGATGCAGCTGCGAAATCAGTTAGCGCCAGCTTCGATGTGGCCACTGTCTACCAATGAACATGCCTCTAGGATGTGTTTTCCGCGTCCGGCCATACCATTCACTAAGTGATATTCCTTCATTAGCAGTTGAGATTCATCTGAGCTGAACAATGTCTTGCTTGCCATACCCAACTCCGTTCTCAGGAAGAATATCAACCTTTAGCATATCCGATAGTTCACAGATAGTCTGCAAACATCGGTAAAATGGCGACGTGTAAATTCGCACGACTGCTGGCAGAACATCAAAAAGATACAAGCTCAGTTCGTGCGCCTGCTCTTCTCCATGGGCAGATAACGTTGGATCGCCGTCAATGCCCGTTGGTGGTGGTTTTGGCGGTACGTTAGTGTCCCAATTTGACCGAAAGCCGTGCTAATAAGGTCAGCAAAATGGTGAATAATATCTGCAATTGAGCGGTTTGAGGCATACTCGAGTGATGTATATACGTTCCACAGGCATTGTTGTATCGCCTGTAATTTAGGACTTTGTGACAAACGTCCCGCAGCCGTAGTAACTAAACGAACGCAGAGTCTTCCAATACCTACTAATTGAGTATCTCAATTTCAATTGCAGCAGGACGCGACCATTCCTTTGCCTCGGGGCAGCTGTGCCCGAGAATTAAGCTTCGTGATTTGTGAATCACGAATCACACTTGCGCTTTGAGAATTTATAGAAATTAATTAGCAAAACAGATATCGCTTGTACCTTCTGTCCGAGGTGTATTAACGAACATCTAATATCAGATTGTTACTTGATGTTCTAGTAACGGACTGTTTACTAGCTCTAAGAACATTTTGTGTGAAAAGAATCAAAACTGGCGCATCTCGGTACTTGTCAGATCTGTCGTTCCGCAAAGGCACAGTACAAATGTCCAAAGTGCCTTCTTAAATAGTACGTACGCAAAGTTACTTATATAATCAAATGAATTGTGTGCAGTGTACGTCTGCTAATGGCTTTATCACAGTTGCTCTCTGAAATGTTACAAGGACGGGAGCCATACACATGAGCAATCGGATGCTGGCAGGAAGGCGGAGGGGGAGAATACGGCAGGGACTTCAGTGGACCAGTCCGGCTCTGCTGCCAATGTCGTGTGTGTGGATGACGCGCAAGGAATACCTGATGAGCCCCGAGAAAAGCAATATGCAAGTCTCATGAATGATCAAGTAATAGGAGACATGTTACGATCACCAACACTTCAACATCACTTGGTATCTATTCACGAGATACTGAGTGACCCTGCGCAATCAGGGGAGCACACTGCTGAAGGACGACATGATGTTGCATTAAAAAAGTTTAGAGAGCTGAGAGCTGGCGGGATTGAAGACAATATTGAGGTGGAAGAATTCGTTGGTCGTGTCCTGCATATATTAGAAGGACGCCCAGCTCCAGATTGACCATAATTCCATAATTTGCGGCAATCTTATATGGTACATAACCTTTTATTATAAGACAGATTCTGTAAGCCTGTACAATGCCCAAACAGATGTACCAACCTTGCAATCCGATGGTCTCGTATAGTAATTGCCATAATCTTCACAACTCGCCCTTATAGACGCCTCTCGGCAGTCCTGACTGGCCCGCCACCTTGAACCTGAAGATCTCGCCACCCTGGTCTTTCTTCGCATCTTCCTCGCTCCAGACATAATCCAGGCTCTCGTCCTGAGATGCCGTAGTGACAAACAGTTCATCCAAATTTTTGCCCCCGAACGTAGGACAGGTGACTTTTTCAGCCGGGAACTTATAGATAGCCTTGAGCTCGCCTGTCTTGGAATCGTGCTGAACGATTCTGCTGCCGCCCCAGAGAGCGATGAACAAGTCACCTTGAGCGGAAATGGTCATTCCATCAGGAACCATATCCGGGTGCTCGATCTTAATCAACGCATGCTTATTCGAAGGATTTCCCGTTGTCATATCGTAATCATATTTCCAGACTGTCTTTGTTGGCGAGTCATTATGGAACATTGTCTTTCCATCAGCAGACCAACACAAGCCGTTGGGAATCATGCAGCCATCGTAAATCGTCTTCACACTTCCGTCGGGATCCAGTCTGTAAAACGTGCCAATCGCCGCTGGACCAGTTTCTCCCCACTTTTGCATCATCGTGCCCGCAAAAAACCGGCCCTCGGCGTCAACATTGCCGTCGTTGAAACGCATGATCGAATGCTTCTCCGCATCAGCTTTATAGACATCGACTTTGTACTGGAGCTCGGCATCCACCAACTTTGCGACTGCGAATCCGTGCTTCGCGCCGACTACAAATATTTCGGGGGATTCTGGAGTGAGCGCAAGTACACCAATTGGCTCGGTATACTGGGTTGTCCGGACCTGTGATGCACCTTCCGTCCAGGTGTCGAAGACCTCGATTGCTGGTGCAGACTCGCCACTCGTCGTTGCGTAGGATTTGGTCGAAGTCGACTCCGGCAAAGCAACGCCGTTGATAGTCTGTCTGTGGATATCAACAAAATAGAGCTCGTCGGAGGAGGGAACGTAGGTCGGACCCTCACCTAGGAGCGTGTGAGGCGTTATGTATGGCTACGTTCGTAATTAGTGAATGAATAGACGGAAGAGGAAAAAGTGTATACGTTAGGAATAAAGTATTCAGCAACCATGGTTACAATTGAATGTGCTGGTCCTGCCAACTGAATACCGGTTTTATGGTAAAACCTGAGATCTCGGTTGGCGCGAACAGGCTACAGTTTCGAAGCCTTTAAAAATGAAATTGAACGTTATCAGGCGCCGCACTGGCGCGGCGACGGTAATTCCCTAACCCGCACTTGTTCAAGTGGCTATCATTCATCATTCCGTTCGTTCCCGTCCCGTTCAAGTTCCGGTTCCGGTTCCCGTTCCCGTTTTGGTCCAAACAATAATGTTCCATGGCTTGAATTGAAGATACGCAAGCCGTCTGGCATGCAAGACCTGGCCTTTCTCTGGGGAATTATGAGGATCCCGTGCAAAGGCCACTTACCCAGGCATTCCGGTTGCTCATGGCCTTCCCATTCTCAAGGTCCCGATTCAGCCTAATCCAGGCTTGAATTTCACGGCCCACCATCGCTATGACGACAACCGCACCGAATGTGGTCGCCACAGCCAAACCTCAATAAGAGTATCCTATTAATCCTGACGAGGCACGCAGAGCCGGCAGGCTTGTCATCAGCAATTCTGTATTCTCGTCAACCTTAAAAATAGGCTTCTTGCATGGAAGCATTGTCCGCCAAGATTTTCTTTGCGTGCATATTTCGAATGAGCGAGTCTATCGCCGAAACTCCGGCGAACGTTTGCGAAGTAACTAGAACCGGAAAATCCATATCAATATATGAACGACGATATCTATGCAATTCGACGACGACTATTGACCACTTTTGATAACCACGTAATGAAACCAATAATATACAAAATAATAAATAAACATTGAATTCCAGTTATCCAAAAATTATGCAAAGCTATTGTCTATCAAAAATTATGTTGCAAATGGCGCGCTTAAGGGCTCTACGACAACGCCCGGTTTCACGATAACCTTTGGCTTAGTGAGTCTCTGAACAGTTGCCTGTGTACTCCATAGTTTTCCAATTGGCATTCTCAGAGAACGCTCGTACTGCTCGCGAGTCTCGTACGGGAAAGGAACTGCGCCGGCAGTATACTTCGCGCTCTTTTTAGCCGCCTTTTCGTTTATGATCACGTTCTTAAGCTTAGAGTCCTGGCGATTCTTCGGATTGATACCTTCAATTTTCTGGATAAACTTTTTCTGAGGCTTTCGGACCCCCTTGCCTGTCCAAGAACCCTATAAACCGTTAGAACTGAGAAAGGTATACATCATGATGGTAAACATACCCATCCCGGAAGAGTAACATCGACCTCCTTGTCTCCTTCATCTTCAACCGTCTTTTGCTTTTCTTCCTGAAATTCCCGCACGACATCATCGCCGGCAAATGCTCGCTTGACAAGTTCGCGCTGCTGGAATTCGGCTGGTTTAGCACGCCGTCCACCTTTGTGGACCATCATGACGTGCGAATCCTCCCCATTGACAGGATTAGCTTCTGCATCAGGGTCGCCGTGCACATCTCGAATTTGCAGAATCTGGTTGACATCGATCCGAACTTCAGCCTCACCGTCTTCAACAGCCTGTACAGCTTTTTTCGCTTTCCTTCGAGATCGTTTTAGCCTTGCCTCGGTCTTAGCAAACCTTGTGCTGTCTTTGGAAAGCGATAGCACTGAAGCTCCTTTGGCAACCGATCCAGGGTCGACATCTTGTATCCATGGATTAGACGCTTTCGATGATTTAAACTCTCCTTTCTTCGACGTCTGCGTTTTGGATATTGTAGACACAGAATCAGCGTCCTTGACCGCAATCGAAGCCATCTCCCGTTCCAGACCTACGGGCGCATCATCTGCTTCGATAAATTGCTCGACCGACTCTTGTGCAGCATACTTCGACTCCTGAACGCCCGGAGCATATCGACGTCGACCTTCGTTAATGATCTTGACAGCGGAATCAGTAATATCCTCTTCCGTTTCGCCATCGCGGCCATCTTCCATCCGACGAAGCTCGTCAATTGATTCTTTGTTTTGCTTTCGTAGACGTTCCTCCGCCTCTCTCATGAACTTCATGGCCATAATGCCACTCGCTTCTTCAGTCGCTTCTTCATCATCATTGATATTGGGGAGGTCATCGCCACTGATGTCGTCATCGTCCCCTTCGATTTTGCGCGTGAGATCTTCTCCACGTCGTAGCATCTCCTCAAGTTCATCTCTGGTACCTTTGCTCTTGTGTAAGTTCATACGCTTAACATCACGAGCCCAGTTACTAGTATTCTTATGTCGAAGTTCCATTCGCTCGCGCGCATGCTTGACCAATCTCCCATATGAATCCTCGTGGTCCTCGTCACCACTTTCACCCTCAAGTTGAGCAGCAATTTCCTGTGCGCGTTCTCTTTCCCGTTTGTGGATCTTGCGATATGTTTTGCTCTTAATCTTCTTCACTCGCTTTGCCTTCATTTCCTCTCTGAACATCAACTCTCGCATTCGTCGGAGCTCGTTTCGACGAGCTATGACTTCGGCAAGACTAAATTCCCGACCTTCCAGCCCATGAACCAGCTTTTCGCTATCCAGTTCGTCGTCCAGATCCAGAGCTCCGGTAATATCAGCCGTCGCGGCTCCGCCGCTCCGCTGTAAAGGAAACTCCAAGTGTTCGGCCTCTCGATTTCTCTTGACTGTATCTTCCCATTTTCCCACCTCTTCTTTGGCAATTTCGTAAGCAGCCGCCCGATCAACGCGGACTTCAAGTCGCCGACCCAGTCGACTCTTGACAACTTCAGATTTTCCTTTTGATCGCTTCTCGAGTTCATCAAGACGGGCAAGCGATCTTGTACCAAAGGAGGACGACGTATGCGCACGAATATCATCCAATGTGACCTTTTTCTTTACTGGCACGATGTCCTCACCATCGTCTACTATTGGGGCAAAGTGAGTCGGGAGACCAAGTTTCTTCCGTTTTTTGATCCTGACCACATCCTCTTCAGACTTTTGTGACGCCTTTTCTATAGCTTGCTTGAGTGACTTAATAGCGTCGTCGTCCTCCTCCTCCTCCAAGTCTGAAGGTACAAAATCTGATTCGATATCGGAGAAAGTTGCCGTTGTGTGATGAATGGATCCTTCGCTGTCAGAAACGCCGGAGAATGATGGTCTCTCATCATCATCAGATTCGTCTCTGCCATCCTCACTATCATCCTCGCCGTCTCCACCACCAGCAGATATTTCTGCTGATACCAATACTCCAAATTCATCAACAACATCCATGTCCACACCATCCTTCCCATCAGATCTGTCGTCGACGTCATCGTCCGGGACACCAAGAAAACTGTCCTCGGAATCACTGTTGCTGGCATTCTCCTCTACCTCAAGATGTCGCAGCGCATTCTCTAACTTCTTCTTCGCCACGACATCTAGCCGTTTAGCCTCAGACTTATTCACCTTCGCCATTTTTCCGTGGCGTCTGTTACCAGTAGAGAAGTCTCATAGTATTTCGATGTCAGTACCTAAAGTTTTCTAGATTTAAGAAAAGTCCCAAGCGCTCGTGAAAAATTTTGGTGCGATCATTTGATGAGAGCTTTGCAGCGTATAGCCACAAGGCATTTGTCGTATATGCCTTTCCCTTGAATAGATCTTGCGCTTTCGAAATTGCGGATTAGGGCAAAAAGTATCACTTTGGAGTAACTGATTTACTCGTTTCAGTCCGAACACAGGTTTTTCTCAGTGTTAGTGAAGCCATTGTCTGACCGCTTGTCTGAATCGGCTGACGGTTGTTTCGCAGTTTTTGGATAATGACTACTGAAAGCTGGATATGAACAAATTTGCTGATTTGATACATAAATGTCTTCGCGGTTGACGTCCTACTGAGTGCAACAAGAAGCTGCTCTGGCGTCATTGACTATTTCCTGGATTGGCTCTATATAGTTGTCTTTATTGGTCTCTTCTTTGTGTAGACGAATACTTGGCTATATGTGTGGACCTAGAAGAATTGTGATTCCTAGTTGCTGTCTGCTGTCATTGGATGCATGCACTCCTTAGCCACCTATTTTGTCAATTCGCCGTTGGTTGAGGCATTTAGTGGCATTCTGTTCTATGCTATTACTTATTCGATGCCCGTAGAGCCAGTATACATCATCATAAGTACTCTAATTTGGGTATTTGGGAGTACAATGGCTTCGCCTTGTTTTCTCGACTTGTTTCCAGCAGACTGATGCCTTCCAATTTGCCAATTGCGACAGCAGATCTTTGCATGATCCCATTTGCAATGGTTTTGTACTGTATCGGCAACTTTGTTCCTTTTATCTTAATTCGTGGCATACATTTGTCAGTCGTTCACACATTCGCGAAACTTGACTCTATTGGCATGGAGTACACCTACCTACTCGCAACTCAGCCTGAGTCTCACCGCCCATATTTTGACGATAAGCTTGCGGCTGCTGCGGATAAGGCTTTGACGGCATTAAAGAAAGCCGAAAAGATCTGATCGCGGTGTGCTGAAGCTCAAAGTTAACTTAGCGGAGCCTAATGAAGAATGACAAGATGACGGGAAACAGTGAATAGTTCCCAGCTGGGTATAGGATGAGAAGATGAAGCGAAGGCAGACATTATAGGCCGTATCTAAGAAACTCCAAAGATATGGCGAGAGGAAGTTAGCATGAATGAGAGAATGAGACAGTCGAATTTCTTATGCAGGAACGGAACAATGAGTTCTACAAGGAAATTGAAGAATTCAAAATCAGCTACGATTAGTATGTCGCGAGCCCATTAATCACGCAGCGGCTAACGCTTCAGGGGTGATACTGGCATACTCTCTCATCCTGTATAAGTATATTCCCATGTGGGTTGCGTTGCGTTTGCTCAGGAGACTGCAATATCGTCTGTCGCGATTGCCTACGGCTTTACATCTGGCGGAGTCTTGGCCATGCATCCCTGGAATTTCCTGAGAGCAAGATTGGAACCCATTTGGATCTGTCAGTTCCACGATTTGGGTCGCTCTGTTAATTGGCTATTGCTGAAGCTTTCGTTGGACCAGAGAGCTGTTTTCGTGAGATGCGAATTACCGGATGCACAGCGCCTATGCTGAGTTCCATACTAGAACATTCAAGTATATTGCGACTGCTAGTGCAGGTTGATGATAATGACTTAGGAGCGGTGATAGCAGTGATGAGCAGTGATACAACATTCGAGTGCTTTGCATATGTAGGATTTAGGAATGGGATAATAACAAGATAATTGGTCTTCATTGGGTACGGAAGGTATGATAATGGCGTTAATTGGCATTTCCATTTGTCTTTCTGTGGTGTATATTAGCTGTATATACTACAAGTCCACGACATGACTGAATAAAGATAGTGTTAACTCGAAACACCAGGCCTTACCTGTGCGGCGCGATGAGCAATTCCAGGATTAGGGCGATTTTGTGGTGAATTTGGAATTTGGAAAACCTCCTCCAGCAAGTTCGAACTCTTCTCAACCTAGCTTCCTTCCCGTTCTTCGGTTCACTTAAATCATAAATCCACTACACTCCATCTTCATTCACAATGTCGACCAAGAAAATTGTTCTGTTACCTGGCGACCACGTGGGTAAGGAAGTTGTTGCTGAGGCCAAGAAGGTGTTGACCACCATCAGCGAACTCCGTCCTCACAACAAGATTGAGTTCGAGGAGCATCTTATTGGTGGTTCGGCAATTGATGCCACTGGCGTTCCTCTTCCCGAAAAGACTCTAGAAGCTGCAAAGAATGCAAACGCTATCTTGCTGGGCGCCGTCGGTGGACCTAAATGGGGTGCTGGAGCGCCCGTGCGACCGGAGCAAGGTCTGCTCAAGATTCGAAAGGAGCTTAATCTCTATGCAAATCTTCGGCCGTGTAATTTTGCTTCCGAATCGCTCGTGAAGTACAGTCCCCTCAAGGAAGAGATTGCAAAAGGAACGGACTTTATTGTCGTACGCGAGTTGGTTGGCGGTATTTACTTCGGTGACCGCAAGGAGGACACCGGTGATGGTGTTGCGTCAGATACAGAGATTTACACAGTCCCCGAGATCGAGCGCATCACAAGAATGGCAGCTTATCTTGCTCTTCAGTATGATCCGCCTGCTCCAATTTGGAGTTTGGACAAGGCTAATGTTCTTGCGTCCTCACGTCTCTGGCGCAAGACTACTGAGCGCGTCATCAAGGATGAGTTCCCTCAGCTCACCCTCCAACATCAGCTCATCGACTCTGCTGCTATGATCCTGGTTAAGTCCCCTCGTCAGCTTAATGGTATCATCCTCACTTCAAATATGTTCGGCGATATCATCTCCGATGAAGCCTCAGTCATTCCAGGATCTCTTGGTCTCCCACCATCCGCCTCTCTCGCGTCTCTCCCTGACGGAAACGAGGCCCTCGGTCTTTACGAGCCCTGCCACGGTTCGGCTCCTGATCTGCCCCCAAACCGTGTGAATCCGGTATGCTCCCGTAATTGTTGGTGTCTTTTTCGGAGAAATATGCTGACTTAGCAGGTTGCTACCATTCTTTCGGTTGCGATGATGCTTCGTCTTTCGTTGAACATGAAGGCGGAGGCGGACGCCCTTGAGGAAGCTGTCCGCAAGGTTCTTGACGCTAAGGATATTGGCGGATACGATGTCCGGACAGGCGATCTCGGTGGTACCGCAACTACCTCGGAGGTTGGCGACGCTATTGTCGAGGTCCTTAAAAATCTTTTGTCGTCTTAGTTTTTGCATGGTGTGCATTCCTGGCAACTAATAAAAAATACAAAAGTTTGTCTCATGAAGAATACGATTTGTATTGTAGATATACCCATAATATGAGTCAGTTCTACAGGCTCAAATGTTATTTTCAAGTTGAAGAATAATTTTATTAAAAGATATCTTTTCCGATCTGCAGCTGTCGCGCGAATATCTTCTGTGTGGTGTCGTACATGTCCATTACGGGCGGTCTTGTGCACTGCGCCGTTTTAAACTTCGTACAATGCACCCAACGCAGCGCTTCGAATATTCCTGATGAACATATTCGACGTACAACCCACATTGCATGATCAGCCCTATTTATATTAGACCCTGCAATAGTGTAGTTGAACGCGATATCTACCGTTTGATTGTCTTTATCTCTGTTTATCACCGTCAGCATGCCGCTGCACGACGGCCATTACGTGGACTCATCAGTGGTCCCTGTACCCGCTGCGAAGATATACCGTCGTGACGAAATCATCGGCCGGGGCAATTTCGGCGTCGTTTACAAAGGATACAATAACGTCGAGAAGATGGTCGTGGCAATTAAAGTCCTGAATTTAGACACTGCGGAAGACGAAGTTAAAGATGTTCGCCACGAGATCGCGCTCCTGTCGGAATTGAAGCAAGGCGATGCCCAAAACATTGTGCGATATCATGGGTCACACTTGGTTGGCTCGCGGTTATGGATTATAATGGACTATTGTGCCGGCGGCAGTGTGAGAACTTTGGTAAGTTTTTTGTCGAGAAGGCTTGTATTTGACAAAGTCTTTACTAAAATTTGATCAAGCAATTGGCAATGGGCAAGATTGAAGAGCGATTTACACAGGTTATTGTTCGAGAATCACTGATAGCTCTATCCTATATTCACAAGGCCGGAATCATCCACCGTGACATCAAAGCTGCGAATATTCTCATCAAAAACGACGGAGGCGTGCAACTCTGCGACTTTGGTGTAGCAGCCCAAATATCCGCAAACCATCCCAAGCGAAGTACGATTGTCGGCACCCCATACTGGATGGCTCCTGAAGTCATCACAGAAGGTGCAACGTATAATTACAAGGCCGATATTTGGTCACTCGGAATTACTATCTATGAAATGGCTACTGGACAGCCTCCGTACGCAGATCAGGATGGTATGAGGGTCATGTTCTTGATCCCCAGGTCGAAGCCTCCACGACTGGAAGGTGCTCAATATACACAGAGTTTGAAGGAATTTTTGTCTCTGTGTCTCAACGAGCGACCGGAGGAGCGACCAAACGCAGATGAATTACTCCGGACACGATTTATTAGAGTCAGCAAGAACGTTCCCACATCGTCATTGCGCGAATTGATTGCGAGATATCGGACTTGGAGAGATCAAGGCAACGTCAGGCGAAGTATTGCGCTTGCGAATAATAATAAGATTGGTGGCCCACCAGTATCTGGTGTTCAGGTCGGCAGTGATGGCGAGGACGGATCAATGGCGGACGACGAAGAGAACGACAAGGAGAGTGTTGGATGGGATTTCGATATTGAGAATCAGAGTACTACTGACCTTTCTGCGGCTGCGCAACCGTCGGACAATCGAAGACTGTCGGATGGATCTACGACGTCGTCCAGCAGCTTTTCTGAGACCGATGGCATGATAAGTTCAATCGACAGCACACGTGCACTGGAATACTTGGCCGATCGTCAGATAGATTCAGACTTGAATGCGGAGACGCTACGACTGGCCACTCAATTCCCAATGACGAACCCGTCCACTCATGCTGCCAAGAAAGTCGGCAGCCTCAGCCCTGGACTGTCTCGGACTGCAACTCAGGCGCCACATCCTTTGCTTCAGCTTTTTACCAATAACGATGGGCCGTTAGTGTCTCAAACTGTGTCTGCTACGACGTCTTTTGCACCAACAGATGTTCCGTCACCATCACGCTCTGGTCCTGCAACAACTAGTTCGTCTCCGGTCGAGATCGAGATCCCTACATTCGAGGCGATGAAGAATCTCGCGTCCGCAGCGGCCACGGCCGCCGGGAGCGGACTGAACACTGCGGACTCTACTCAACCACAACCGCCCCCAAAGTTCAACACACGACTATTTCGTTCAAGCTCCAACGCGCCACTTCACAATCCTCATGCTCATCCTTCGCATGCCCCTCCACCACTGCCACCACATTCTTTATCGTCTGCACCGCTTTTACCGCCTCCAACGCCACAGACGATGTCAGCCACAATTGCACGCGCACCAAGCCCGAGGACATCACCTACAGCTGCCATATCATCTCACCCACCACAATTACCGCAGATCCCCCAACTTCCGTCACTTACGGCTTTGTCTCCATTGACACATACGGCGTCTCAAGTATCACATATGTCTTATACACCGCAGACAGCGTCATTTTCTCCTACGGCTGCGCAATCGCCGCTTCCCATGACCGCGCCGACAACGCCAGCTACTCCCGCGTCTATCGCCCCTTCACCGCAGTCCTCGATTCCAACAACTACGCCGTCTCGTGCTCCTTCACCTAAGCGCGGGGCACATCCTCCACCTGTCCTGCCTCAGCCGGGGCTGCCTTCACCATCAAAACCCGACGTACTCCGCCAACCAAATCTGCAGATTCCTATTCCACCCCCACCGTCGACGCTGTATTGGAGCCAGGCCCAGGCGCAAATGCAGATGCAAATGCCTGTATCTACTCCAAGCTCCGCAGATAGCTCTAATATGTCATTTTTTGGCAAAGGTCTAGCTGCATCGCAATCGTATAACTCCAGTGGCGCCAACTCGTCGTCTCCCACGATGCCGATGAACACTCCGAACGCGGAACTGTTTCCATCAATGCCGGACGTGGATCTACTTAGCATTATGACGGAAACTCAGATTTCATCACGCGACAAAGTTGTTGAGGAACTGGGCAAATTGTTTGGACGCTTGGAGATGGGCCTGGAGGTTTTGGAGTCTGGATTTAAGGTATTGAAGGAGGAGAAGGCTGAATGGCGGTGAGACACATATGGAATACATGCGGCAGTTACTCACACTTTGGTTAGTTATGATTGTTTGATACAAAAGTTATGAATTAAGGCGTTGGATCAAAGCTATTTATTTTGTTAATATTGGTGTTGTGTGATACTAGATTTTTTTTGAAATAGGCTAATATATAAGTCGGTGTTAAAAATTCTCGTAAATTGAGCGATGTAGAGGTAAAGGACGGATTCGCCTGGTAGAATTCGAGCCTCAGATTCCGCTGTAAGTCAGGGAACCGATAGTGGGAGATTGCGGTGCACCTCGGGTACCCATTCTCTGCTTATGATCGACATAGAGGAGGAAACTCCGGACTCCCTTCCAAATGCAAATTCGTTCTATACGAATTCTATACAGGTTGCTTACTTCCACAGCACGAACATATACCATACTCCTTTAAATTCCAGAATGACCCGGAGCAGTCATTGGACGTGCACAGCCAATGCAAAGTGGGGTCTGGTCGCAAAACATTGTAACAAACAGTGCAAATATCTGAGCTCGCATCGTTCGTAACCGTACACTGACTACAATCTAACAAATCGTTCTTGTAGATGTTTTGCTTCTCAGCTCTAAGATTGTATTGTTCACCCCTCCTGATCATCGACGGCTGGGGTTGGCGGCTCGCACTGCATTCCATATCAGACTCACCATCCAAGTCAACTATCGTTCCGACGTCAACGTTGACAATACTTTCTTCTTTTGTCTTGTCATACATTCCCCTCATCTCGTCATTTAGCCACTTCCTTTCGTTGTTGGTTAAGTCTTTTGTATCCAACCGCTTATCGTCAAAGTATTCTTCCATTACCTCATCGTCGTATTCCTCTTCATCCTTCGCCACTTGTATCTCAAATCTCTTTAGCGCAGCATTCATTCGTAGTTCGCGGCCACGTTCGCTGTTTGCAACGCGAGGTATTCGGTTATTGACCCTGCCACCTTCAAGCTCCTTCCTCTTCTGTAGATCCGTGCCAGTTTTCAAGCCTTCGCCGTCAAATTTCCGTTTTCGTGTTCGTCGGCGCACAACCCGTGTCTTCCGGGTCCGTGAATATGATCCACCACATAACTCCTCCGGCATATCCTGCTCGGACAATGGGATCGAATCAACAATAGCAGAGGTGCCGAGCTGGTATCCACGGGAATATAAACCTTCCCCCGTGTAGTTCTTTGCTTGGAGTGCCTGCAGTTCGCGCATGAATTGATTTCGCACCCCCCAAAAAGCCTTTGAGTGATTCATCTGCTTATTATGCGCGAGTTCGTGGATCATGACGCTGAGGACCTAAGCAGTGTTGGTACAAGTCAAGGCCTTGCCCACCCACACCCAACGTACCTGTCTAAATCCTAAATATTGGCCGTCAGGACCACGTAAAACTAATTTAATATTCTCTCCAGCGTTGTAATTTATTCCCCAGAATTCTCTATTGTATTGGTTCTCTTCGAGACTCGTCACGCTTAGCGAATGGCTCCTCATGATCGGAAATACAATGGCTGCGACACGGTTCAACATGTCCAAGCTTTGTGGAGGCGACACCGGCAAAGGGTTGATAAATGTGATCCGAGGATTAGGCAGTTCATTTTTTGCATTAAACCGCGTTATTGACAGCGGCATCACGGACGGGGAAAGTTGACAAGTTAGTAAAGATCCTCCGATATTGCAATAGCCGATATGCCATTAACTCGTGACGATTAAAGTCGTAAATGGACTTCTACAGAATAAGTTGCGTAATCAGTCACGTGCGAGATTAGATGACAGCACTCTTAACGCCGCCGATGGTGGTAGCAAGTCCCAACCCATCTTTCTCCCAGACCAAAATTTTTCTTTAAGTCCAGATCAAGCACTTCGAGCGACGACGACGACAGAAGGCAGTAGCAAATGGTGTCAATTTCTCGCGATTCGTCGTTGCTGACTAGAGAACTCATGCTACCGCCGCTTTCACCATCAATACCGGTTCCAGGCCCCTCGTCTTCGACGATCCCGTCCCCGAATATATCGCAAGCTGCATTCACATCGTCAGCGATGGATTCATCAAAACTAAAGCGAAAACGACCTGAATATGGTCCAATTACACCGTCTTCGTCGTCTGCTTCCGATTCAGGCGACGAGAGCAGCATCGGACGGTCATTGTTGCTTCAACAATATGACCGGCGGCAGAGGAAGAAGCGCGTGACCATGTCAGGTTTAGGCATCGCACAGCGAAATGGTGTTGCTTTAGGAAACAGTGACCAAAGTAGCGAAGACGAAGCAGATGGAGAGGAGGATGACTGTTCTACAGCTTCAGGGAAGGACGATCCACAGTCTGCTGACAACCTGGCTAGAAGAATTCACCGGGCATTTGTTCAAAACGCATTATCAGAGATGGATAAGGTACGTTGACAGGATCTTGATCTCGGCTGTGGGTTGAAAATTGTAGTACTAAGATAGTAATGTTTGCAGGGAAATACCGCTCCATTACATGATCTTACGAGCCAACTGTCTGTTAAGCTATTCAGCCCGGAAGGATTATCCGCCAGACAAGTTTACCATGTTTTGTCTTCGCTCCTATCACACGTTGACCGCCTCACTACGACCACCTCCGTTTCACTCATCCGAGCCATTATCAATCTTCCAGGGATTGATACAGATCCCGAAACCCTTCCGGGCCCTCAGCGAAAAACATTTTCAACGCTCGCCCAACTCTACGGCAAGTTTCTGGGAGTCCTTGTCTCCAGTATGCCCAAATGGTACACTGAAATCGCCTCGCGTATTGTTAGCGAGTTTACAGGGGCTAGTGGTAGGTCTGGGGAGAGGTGGCATGCTTTATTGAGATATTTAGTCGCACTAGTACCTACGTCTGCATCTGTTCTTCAGAGTGCTATTATTAAGTCGTTTCCATACAAGTACGAAGATTCCGGAAGTCTTGCACGATATGTGGCGAATATATTACGTGTTGTGGAGTACGTTCCCGAATTACAGGGTGGCATTTGGGGAGTGATCGTCGAACGGACGGTGGAGCTAGATGTGGACATTGAAAACAAGCTTGACCAATTGGATGACGAAGATGAGGATAACGATGTGGATGATGGCGATGCCGCGTGGAATAGGCTTGCTCCATTGGGCATTGATAGCAACTTAGAGTTAGGGACGAATTTTCAAGAGGACGAAGTAATCCTTTCCACCCAGCTCGGTGGCGAAATTCTAGATCCCACGAATATCAAGACAATGTCGACTAAGTTGGATTCGCTGGTTGCATTTCTTCTTGGCCAACTAAAATTGTCTTTTAGTGCTTCTGAAGTCCCTTCGAATGAGTCGCTAGTTCTTTACTCCACTCTTCTTTCCCATTTTGCCACATATCTCCTTCCAACACACAGAACGCACGCTATCCAGTACTTGTTCTTCTCAGTGTCGCAGTCGGCGCCCGAATTTACAGACGCTTTCCTAGCGCTTCTTCTGGAAACTGCGTTGGCACCAGCTGAGGCAATTCCACGACGGCAAATGGCAATGCAGTATCTCGCATCTTATGTTGCTCGAGCTCGTGCCGTTACTGACTCTCAGCTCCACTCTGTTATTTCCATCCTTAGTGCATGGGTATCAAGGTATCTTGACGAGCGAGAGCCTGAGGTGCGCTCCGGTGACTCAACGCCTCTGCGGAACGGCGCTCGTGGTTGCATCGACATGGCTCGTTTCACAATGTTCTATGCTGTCGTGCAAGGATTTTTCTATATCTTCTGCTTTAGGCACCGTGGGCTTCGTAGCGAGGAGGACGACTCTGGGCATTCCGGTGAATGGGTTTGCAACATTTCTCAGCTTCTACAGCGTGTTGTTAACTCTCGCTTCAATCCTCTTAAATGGTGCAACGCAGATGTAGTCTCCATGTTTGCCAAGGTCGCGCAGCGTGAAGGTGCTGCGTATTGCTTCTCGATCATTCAGAAAAACAAGCGGGGAACGCTTGTTGTTTCAGATGCGCCCTCGCCTACTGAAGGATCGGCCACTCCTGCGATGAGGGCCAGCTCCCTGTTGGGTGAAGATTTCAACGGTACATTCAATAAGGTGGAGATGAAGCCTCTAGAGGGATATTTTCCTTTCGATCCACTTGTACTGAAGAGAACTAGATATCTTGTCAGGGAGAATTACGTTACATGGGCAGAAGTTGCTGGTGACGAATTTTTTTCATCTGACGAGGAGGAGGAAGACAATATTGATGACAGCGGGCATGAAGGAGAGGACGAAGAGGACGGAGAAGGCGATGAAGACGATTATGAGGAGGAATATTAGTCACTGTAATATGTTGTATTGTATCGTTGGGCTTTAGCATGGCAGCGCGTACGGCTGTGGCGTATTTGGTTCGCTTTTGTATTTTGTGCTCATTTTGGTGTTATTCTGTATCAGTGTGCATTTTAGACTCGGTATCTCAAAAGTATTGGACAAAGAAAAGAATGTTAGTATGATGCTAGTTAACATATCTGACAACATATGAGGTATATACATGATCCATATAGTAGACTGCACTCTAATCCTGCCACTCCCAAAACCGATACAACGATACAAATAATAGCGAAATTGAAAAATAATATACATATAATAATTTCAGTATTTCTTAGCTCTTAGTACAAAAACGATACCTATCTTATAATCATATAACACGTTCCCAATAATTATGCTGCCGCACCTGCTAATTCAAATTCCTGCTTCTCCTCTTTTGAGGGAGCACTTTCATGTTCCTTATACCAATTTTCTCTAAACTGTTTTACGTTTTCCTCATATTTCACCATCTGCAGCTTGTATTCGGCAAACCGGCGTTCATTAGCCACTCGATTACGATTAGTTTCTTCAATGACGGGAAGTTTCTCTTCGTCCGTTAAATTCCTCCACCGCTGACTAAGGATTGCACGAATGTCGGCTACTGTTGGCTTCGCGTTTGAATCACCGGTAGTCATGCGTCGTTGCTGTTCCGCGATTGCACGGCATGCATCCCAACTCACTTTCTGAAACAGAATGAACGGATTCAGATGGGCTTTCTCAGGCTTTTGCGGAACGGCAGATCCGAGTGCTTTCGATACCGCAACTTCACATTCACGCGCATGAGCTGCGAGACGCTGATCGCGGAGTTGCTGAGCACGAAGTAGATGCAAATGAATGTCGATGGTTGCCTTTGCTTCACCGTTCTTCGTTGGGGAATGCTCATTTGAGGAATTAATCCTAAAAGAGGAGCTCTGTGTTTGGGACTGTGAAGTAGTCGGTGTCGACACTACTACCGATTGAGCAGGTGTTGTATATTTGACTTTCGGCTTCGGACCGGGCTTGGAGCGTCTCTTAATAGGTATGCCTTCATCCACAGGTATCATTTCCAACTCCTCTAACGGAATGTGTGGCAGCTTGACTGGCTGAGGAACCGGAGGAGTCTCACCAACATATGCGCTCTTCGGTGGAGGAGGAAACGTAACAGTCTCTGATTGCAGCGGTAAATTCGGTCGCAGACGTGGTTTGACTAATGGACTGGCGAGTGTAATATCCCCAACAACCGTTCGGAAGACCTCCTCTGCGGCACGAAGACCAGATAGATATGCACCGTGCACTGTCGCTGGGTGCGTGCGAGAGGTTGCTTCACCCGCGAAGAAAAGATTGTCATCGCAGGTTGGAGCCGCGAGGATATCGTAATCTTCTCCAGTCGCATTTGGTCCCACATAAGAATACGAGCCTCTAGTGAACGGGTCCTGATGCCACCTCGTGATTATAGTCTCCGTAGGGTGAGGAATAGACGCAGCGGGATACATGCGTGACAAAACATGAGTGGCGTCCCGGATTAGCACTTCATCCGGGTGCCTTGACGTGTCAAAAGCGGCATGTCCGGCCATCAAAGCAACTATAATCCGGTTAGTTCTGCACTTTATACCGACAACAATACGTGCCACTCACCCAAACAATATTTCCCAACAACTTTCGTACAATTCCAAAACATATAAAACCTCCCCCTTCCTTCCCGATAACTATCCTGATCCAATGGGTTTGCGGACCCACTATTATCACGCGCGACACCGACGATATCCTTATCAGGATCCCAAAAACTTCTATCGTACACAAGAACAACCTTATTGAGAACGCCGAATCCTAACTTTTGAATGCTCTCCTTCTTTTTCTCCGGTAAATCTGGTTGAAAACTAATACTACCCGCTTTCAAAACACCAAGCGGTACCGTGCAAATAACACGATCCGCTGAGATGTGATCGCCAGAATGCATAGTGACTGTAAACTGCTTGCGACCAGAGTCCTTAGACCCATCATATGCGACACTTTGCACTGAGCTTTTGAATCGTACGTCGAGACGGGTTGGAAACAAATACAGAGCGCGAGGAACTAGCATGTACCCGCCATTTTCCAGCATTGTGTGTTTACCGGAGAATTCATTACCATCGTCCTGGTCCCACGATCCCAAACTAAGATTGTGCACGGAGGTTGCATTGGCATATTCCAAATTCGCATAATGCCAGTTGATTAAGCGAAGGTCTTGAGCAGTCAAGTCCGCCAGCTGTCTCACGATATCTAGCTGTCCATCTAGCGTTGCGCCAAGAGTCGGCGCCTGCTGTGGAAGTGGAGGAGTAGTTAATGCAGTTGGAGTACCTCCTCTCTCGCAATCTTTTGAGACGACATAACCTAGGTCTTCCAGTTTGACATCTAGAGCTGTCTTGGCTGTCTTTGCAACGTATGGCCGACCGACGGTCTTCAGAGGATACGATCCGATATCAGCTGTCGGTTCCAAAGGCGGCAAGTCGACAGCATTAGCCTCCATCCGAGCTATCGTCCGGCCACCATCACCAGTTGGATCCTTTCCACTCGTAACTAAAGAGACATCACCCTCAACAGTGTGGGGCAGTACGATCGGCGCACGATATACGGCGACACGATCTAGCATATCGTTGAATAGTCCTTCCGCGCCGCGATCCAATGATGCCGAAACTTCTCCACCGACCACTTCGTCATACAATGCACCGGCATCCTGCAACTCGTGACATTTTATGCCGAGCTGCTTCCGAACTATCACTGCTAACGGATTGCCGTTGCCAAACCCAGTGATAATCTGCCCTCCGAGGTCCACCTTATGCGACCCAGACTTCTGATTGCCATCTTTGCGCAAAGGTGCGCTATACACACGACCACCAATCCTGGGCCGACCTTCAAGAATGACAATTTCTGGAGTAGCCTCATAACCAGACATAAAGTCATCATACTGCTTGAACAGTCCATCTAATTGCCTCGCACAGCCTAGCCCAGCCATACCAGCCCCAATCACAACAATTCTAAGCCTAGGCCGGCGCACTGGGGGAATGGGGAGCACGTACGGAAAGTTATTCCGGCATCGAGGAATATCCACAACCCCGAAATTGATATATCCATGACGTACGAGCAGTTCAAATGCCGCCTCTGCTAGACCAAAAAAACGAGGATCACGCGCACACCCAGCAGCTTCAGCACGAGTGACACTAACATGATGATTCATTCTCCATAGGCGCAAAATGCCATTCCGAATGTTTAAATATGTGGTCACATGTAAATGATTGATGTCATTTTTCAGCAAGGAGTACTCGAGGTGGTGCAATGCATATGGAGGTAGACGCGATGCGATTGCAGCCTCAGTTCCCTCTCGCGCGTAGACTTCTGCCGATATATCCGAGGGAATCGATGACTTCGCAAAATACTCCAACCGATTATAGGGAACTGTTGTCACCAGATCTGGCATGGTGCCCAGCGAGGCGATATATTCGCTACGTGTCATAGGTGGATCGACGTATTCGCTTTCAGCTACCATAGTAGCCAAGAGCTCATCTCGATCAATATCTGTGAGCTTTGGCAGCCTGGGGAGTTCATCTCCCTTCTCCGCTTTGAGCGTCGATGATAACGCGGTTGATACTTTGGCGTTATTGTTAACATACTGCGGCTCTAAATCCGTGGGACCCACCGGTGCCTTGATGACAGTTTGCATAGCTTGGGACGGACCCACAGATCGCAAAATGACCGAAGTATGCGTGTTCTGGCTCGTTGCTGGCAGGACTTTAGCAGATTGCAAGGGGCGAGATATTGTATTAAGAGCTGCTTGTGCCTCCATTTGGGAATCCAACATATGTTGCTGAACTATCGCAGCGGGTGACTGTAGTGGAGCGATAGTCGTGGGTGCATTAGGGAGAGACTGGAATCCAGCTTGTGTGGATAGTTGTGCGGCCGCTGGAATAATGGGAATAACCGGACTGCCGTTTCTTCTGACCTTCTGATTCTTCGCATCATTATCCTCCTGCCGCGGTATCTTTAAAGCCGATGAAGTCGGCGAAGCTGCACTCGACCCACTGTCCCTCGCATGCGTCATTGGTATCGCAGCGGCAGCTACTGACTTCAAATCTGTAGTCGCAATTTTTGTTACAACATTTCCCGACGCATTCCTGACTCGTTTTCGAGAAGGTTCGAAAGCCATGGATGTGGAAGAGGAATTTGAACTTGGCGTGGGTGGAGGAACAAATTTGTTTTGTAGTACGGGTGTTGAATGCTGCGAAGGCTGCCGCTTTCCATTAGTCTGAGGCTTATGCTTTGATGGCCGCACTGCATTCGGCGTAGCCTGCTGTCGTTGGTGCAGCTGTGGAAGCAGCGTGTGCTGAGCGTATGCTGCCTGTTGAACCGGAAGAGAGACTTGCGGATGCGAATGCGGATGAACAGGCTGAGTTAACACCTGCTGCTGCTGGATTTGCTTTTGTGGAGGAACAGTCTGTGACTGTAAAGATGCAGAAACGATCGCAGGCGTGGATTGCATATTATGCGTCCGCACCTGCTGCTGTATAGCTTCTCGTTGCGGTGACTGTTGCGGCAATACAGGAGCGTATAGAACGGTACCCACTTTCGCATTTGCAGAATTAGCAGCCGTCATGACCGGTGTAGATGGCATCGACTTCTGCAATGGAGCTTGCATCGTCCCGTGCATTGGCGACCGTATTGGCGAACTCATATCGGTCGTCATAGGCGGTTGTCGTGACTGCTGCTGCTGTTGGGCCGGGGGTTGATGAGGACGCATCGGCACGTAAGGTTGATCAACAGACGGGTGCTGTGATTGCTGAGGTCCATATATCGGATACGACTTGGGTTGTCGCTGCGAAATGAATTCGTAATGCTGAGACTGCGAAGTCTCTTGTATTTGTTGCTGTGGCTGTAATCGAGGTGGCAATGACGTAGTTGTCTGTTGATATGCCATAGCCACAAATGGCTCTCGATACATGCCGTATTGGTTGTTCATCTGCGAGTACCCGACCATATTTGCGCCATCGCCGTCATTGGAATATTGGTACTGATCATTTGTGTCGTTAGACTGTTCCGCAACGGAAGTAGGCTGCCGTTGAGGTGATGTCTGAGCTAATTGACGGTCTTCGTCCCATGCAAGAATGGACTCCTGCTGTGACTCTAAGAATTGAGTCCAAATATTATGACTGTTATCTTGACCTTGGTCTAACGAGCCCTGCTGATTTGGGCCAGGAGTGTCGATTCCCAGCGCAGCACCCAGATCCTGTTCGAAGTCGATCTGATCTTGTTGCCTCGACTGCTGGTGGTCCTGTTGACTATGCTGCCTAGTATCCCCCGAGAATCCTGGTTCACAGTACGTCGTAGATTGATAATACGTGCCATAGTTTGTATATTGCTGGGGCTTCTGCTGTTGCGCGTGATTTTGCTGCTGTTGTTGCCGGGGCATTTGATGAGAAGTATTCAGGATGTCCATGTCCATATTTTCAGCATATCCCTGGTGATAATACCCGTCAGGCGCCGGACCAGTACCTTGACCGCTTCCGCACGCAGAATTAGTTTGAGCCATAATGTTACGGCTGGTGTGGTCTCTAATGAATTGCTAGTGGTTAGCAACAAGAACGCGACGCTACGCCCTACCCGCACTGAACTTACCGGTACCTCACGCTCTCAAGTCATAAATATGCACATCTCGCCATCCAATTGCCCCCAATGCGCGCTATTGCTTTATGTTCGTCGCAGTGGTTCTGCTTTGCGTCGTCTAAACAATGTATAAACGATCGCTTGCTAGCAGAGAATGTTGAATGAAGGTTAGGGTATGTTGGGAGTCACGAATTCTGTGGATTAGGGCTGAATTGAGAGCGCTAACCACGCGGTTGCCACTCTTGTGACACGACGAATCACATCAGACTGTTGGTGTCATTCCAATATTCACGTGATCTTTGGCGTAATTTTGTGGGCAAATGACCATATGCGCCGCGCAAATATCCGTCACTGATCACCGTCACACCTCTCGAAACATTCACGTCACAGCTATTATCGAATATCTCATTTTCTAGACAGTAATGCGCTTTCTCACGATCTTTTCGGCCGCTATTGCATTTGCTGCTGCATCGGCATGCGCGCAGTTAATTGCCGCCGACCTTCGCAACGATTACTATTTGCCTAATCCGAAGTCTCCGAAAGAAGTAAAGCCATTCCTGATGATGGACAAGGACTCCCAGTTCGAGGACACAGGGCGGCAACAGGTGCTTTACGGCGAGGTTGACAACGACGTTGCTTCAAAGAGCACCGGTGTTCAGTTATTGATGACGGATGCGTTGGGCATTGATAGAGAGATTAGCATTTTTGCCAGCTTGGTCAGACAGATTGAAGGATTGGTATGTCGGGGATTTTGGAACTGGAATTTGGGCACCATGGCTAACTTGTATAGATGTTGCGACTTCAAGATCGCTCCAAGGATACACTTGTCCTTGCACCGACCAATGAGGCAATGCAGGCCCTGAAACGGAAGCCATGGGAGGATGAGGAGACTATTCAGCACAGCGACCCTATTGATGAGGAGCGCCGTGCCATGGAGAATATTGCTCGGTTCGTTTTGAGCCACATTGTGAACGACTACGGTTTTGATGCACCGGGCGAGAAGAAAAAATGTGGCGCTGGAGTTAGCGATTTGTGGTACGAGAGCGCTGGTGACCACATGGTTGTTCACGCAGAGAAGAAGAGCGGTGGCGTCAAGGCTAACGTCGTAAAGACGGAGAGCACTGGAAATGGTCAGGTGTGGACAGTCGATGATGTGTTGGCTTGAAGAATGCTATAGACAGTACGTCGTCGTAGTTTTTGTGGATATTTCTGTTAATTTCTGGGGCAATCGGTAATCGGTTAATGAAATGGTGTTAGGCAGGATTATATATTATCTGGCTTCTTATTGGATGTATATTTTGCTAGCTATTGGATTTAGGTGATATGATTTTTGTACTTTGTTGCATTATCCGCGTAATAACAAGGAGTCGCGCCCAACCTATCATTGGTCACATTTACCAAGACTTAAAGTCATTGTTGTACTCAGTACACTCGGAGACATATTCCATTATAAAATAGCAAACCCATGAAACAAATTTCACCCCGGCGGCCAAAGAAACAATCTATACACGACTATGGTCATTACTCCGCGATGGTAATTCTACTTCCTCGGCATCCTCATCTACATCGCCGAAGTCTATATTAACACGACTTCCCAATCGCCCGCTCGCCGCCCTGCCTAAGAATGGCGTATCCTCGCTAATAGCATCGTCTTCTTCATCGTCGTCTTCATCGCTTCCATTGGCGTTAATGATGATACTCTGTCCAGATCCAGAGAAGGACCGTCTGAACCTGACAAAGCTCTTATCGTTTCCGCCCAATGCCTGACGATGCCTCCAAATTTTACCACCTCTATAAATTATCAGCAACCAGAACAGCCCTATGAGGACCATAGAAAGAATGCCTCCTAAGGCACCAAGACCAACAAGAACCCCAGGAGCCTGCCACCAAGGGGGATTGCCAACTGTAGTCAACGCTGACACTGGAAGGACACGATCAATAACGTAGATTTCTGCACCAGATGTCGACACACCACTAGACAGAACCCGGATCGGTTGGATGCTCTCCATAAGAGGGTGCTTGACAATGCGTAGCTCATACATATCATCAGACAGCTCTGATAGTATGGACACGTGCACACCACTAACCAGCGTATCGTAGACGGAAAACCCAGAAAGGAATGAGCCACGCGGTGTTGACCGTCGGCGTAAGATGTGAAGGCCCATCTGTGTAGCAAGACCGACAGTGGCGGTGGTGATATTGGATACTGCCAACACGGAGTTTGACGGTGCCAGGATAATATATTGCGAATCGTCTGCAATCACATCTTTGGCTAACGATGCCGACTCTAGCAATTCCACAAAGCTAGTAAGATGTTCAGCATCCAACAATTGTCGAGGAGTAATGTTGATGCTTTCTGGGAAGGGGATTGATGAAATTGTATGGACAACACCACCATCAAAGAGTATGTCTGTTGATCCTAACGAAGCCACAGTCTCAATGTTGCCCATTTTAAATTCTATCGATGTCTTACTATTATCCGTCTTGATTGACACTCGCGTGCCAGCCGCGGTCTCATAGTCGCTTGGCTTCGCCCTGCTAAAATCAGACGAATACACCGGCTCCGTCAACATCAAACTTTGCAGCACTTCTTTCACTACTTCAGACGAACTCAGAATAAATTTGGCAACACTGCCTAATTTTTCCCAAGCAGAGTCCTCCGGAAAAAATATCGTAGATCCTTTCACAACATCGTCATCGAACAAACCCAGAGACTCGAAGATTTGCAAAGTAGTGCGCCCTTCAAAAATTGAGCCCGCTGCATAGTGCAATGAGGGCGGAAGGTCCAAGGCTCGGTCAATTGGAATGATGGCGGTATTGCCTATCAGTAATGGTGCCCGTAAGACCTTGGATTTACCGTCAACCCAGAATTCTCCGTCCTCGTCGATAGTTAACAGAATATGCTGTTGGCGACCTCTAAGAGATGGTAATGATAAGCGACTAGGTACAATCATAGAACCGTTTAGATTATCAATCAAGCTGTCTGTGAAATGATATTCCAGCGTTTTCGCTGACACAGGCATGTCCGCTTCTTCAGCGTCCACTGGAGCGAAAATCGTCTGCACTCGATTTGTGTCATCCAGCACGGAGTCATATATGTGGAATAATAGTTCATCTGTAAATCGAGTCGCATTCAAGCCGTACAGATATTTGCGGGGCGAGAACTCGAAAAACGACCACGGTGTGAGGAAAGAAGGTAGGGTGTGAATGACGCCGTTTTGAAATACCACGTCACTTTCGATTGCGTCCACTTGGCCATTAAATCTGATGCCACGCTCTGACTTCTTAATATTTACCAAAGCGCCAGACATTGTTGGGACTAGAAAACATGTCAACAAATTAATTTTTAATGCAAGCGAGCACACAAACCATTAGTTCCTAATCCAAGCGTGTCATTCTGACGGTAGACGGACGAGTACAGAAAGTGAGAGCCAAGGAACCGCAGACGATCGTCATGTCCCGCGTTCACCATTAAATATGTGAGCTCCACGTCGTTAAGGACGTCGAATGCCGAGTCGACGGGTACGAGTAGTGTGGCGGTATCCTGCGCATACTGAAGAAGAAAACAGATCATGGGATGCTTGACGAATAACTGAGAGAATAGACGTATATCTCCTTGATTTGCTGATCCAGTAACCGCCTCACATAGTGTACCCGGTAGTGGCACTATCGCATCAACTACCTGAATAATGCCATTATCCGCGACCCAGTCATGCCTGACAACTTTGGCCGCGCCAGACCCAATGACCAGTTGCATTCCAGCGTCATCTGCAGTGCCTTGGTGTGAAGGCAAAAGGTGCTGAACCCTCAGGGGTAGAGGAACATCAGGAGCTGCTGGGGCACGTAGATACGAGAAGTACACAGTCTCCTCCTCCGTCATATTAGAAGAAACAATCGGGTCAGTGATGATTAAGTATTGAAGTAAAGTCGGAATATCGAAATCTGTAGGAACATTCTTGAGAACTTCGTCAGACGGCGCGAAGAAAGTAACGTTCCGGGCCATATTAAGCACCGGAATCAATCCGGTGCGCTGCAAAACGCGAACCAACAGCGTGAAATCCGGGGAAGATGATAGTAGATCAACGATTGACACTGATGCCATGGCTGGTGCTGGTGAGGCCAGTAATAGGCCACAAAAGCTGGTGATGAAGGCGGCCGACAACCTCATTCTCGCCCCGCTCAAGACCCCGCTCTAAGATATTAACAGAAGTAGGGGAGCTGGTGACGAGTTCGAAATAAGCAGAGAATAATATGTCGAGGACGGAATAATCAAGCTAACATAGGAGATGAGTGGCGCCAGCCGGTCGAAGCATATGAACAATATGCCGGATTAGGACGTTCCGAAATCTTACTAAACTCACACATAACTCCCAACTGGCAATTTTTACAAATTTGGAACTCCCAACTGGACAATTGCCAGTTATGGTATGATTCTCTTGATGGTGTGCAGAAGTGTTGTCAGGACGAAATAACTATGCTGGCACAAAATATATTTATAGTATTTAATTCATAGCTGATGAAGTTCGAGTAGGTGTCACTATGGCATTTTGCCCCTTAACTAAGACTACGTTAAAAGCTTATGGTTATCTTCGAGCCAGTTAATATCCAAGGTACACAGTAATTTATGAACCGTATTCGCCGTTAAACCCTAATAGAGAATGTAATTGTATAAAAGGAGTGAAGCTCGCATGACGTGTCGATTGCGACCTTCGTGGCTTCAACGGACACCCACATAACGTCTCATATATATACAACACCTGAATTCTTGGATTCCCAACATCTTACTTTTGCCCCTGACACCGACATCTTAACGTTGACAAGGGGTTGTCCGTCGTTAAAGTTTCCATAAGGCACCATAACTTGTTGTTGTTGATCTTGGGGTTAGGGCAGCAATGCTGAAGACCAAATAATGCACATGAAAGAGCAATGGGCATACGAGTTTCGCTCCCTCAGTAACGATCAGCACTCCTTGGACTCAATCCGATACATGAACTGAATCTTTCTGAGGGACTTGCTAAGTTTGCGATTCTGAAGTTGGCTGTATTGCGAGGAAGTCATCAGTACGCTAAAAATTTCGTCGACTATGAGACGGACGTTGATGACGATTACGCCGAGCAATACGCATCAGAATTGGCAGAATTGGAAGTAATAGAGATATCTTTGATAAGTTGAATAATGTAGTACACCAGTTCCATACAGATATCCAGTGATACCCCTGTCCATCATTAAATCATCCAGAACGATACGTACTCACAGATAATATACTTCAGTATGAATATATCCACAGAAAATGCAGAAAAGTTAAAATAAAGGCACACAGACCTAGCACTTGGGAGAGTAATCAGATTCGGTGACACCCGACTAAGGGTACACAAGCGCAATCCGACATTCCGCTCTCGCTATTTGAGCAGCAATCTCTCTGTGATCTTTTGCACAAGGCATTTGCTGATCCCACCTCTTAGTTTGCCATGATTCCGTACCATTAGTAAAAAAAGCGATATACTTGTCATACGTTGTCATCAAATATTCGATTGACTGTCGGCACCTCTCACATTGAAATTGTTTGCCTAATAATATAGAAGAGTGCATATGTGATAATGGAAAGAGAAAATCTGAAGCCAGATCGTCCTTGAGATCATTTCGCGTCAGTTTTGGAAACATGTGGAGAAGTTCTTCAATTGAAGGCTGCCATGACTGACCTGGCGTCCGCGGATCGCTGCTGCCGTAGTCGTAATTGAACAATGGCCTACAAGAAAATTCCGCCGGATTGTCCTCTGTTTCATGAAGCCTGTTACTCTCCAAGCAAAATATTGGCTGCCCTACACACAGTTCCGAGAGATTGCGTTCTGAATTAGTGATATTGGTTAACGCTATTTCTCTGGAGCTACTCTGATGCATAGGACCATCGGTCAGTACTTTCAACTTCTCAGTTTTTCTATCGCTGCTGTTCGACCCTGTTTGATTACGAGGCCAAACTGCCATCGACAAACGGTGAGATTCATGTGCGATCCGGCTTTGCTCCTCAGTCAATATCAATGAGATTTTAGCCTCACTCGATCCACCCAAAGCTCCCACATCGTTCCATGTAACACCAATGGCACCCTTTTTCACGGTAGATACCCCGCTGGTTGATCCCTCGACGCCAACGGTAGTACCATCACACTTCGTTGTTTCCCATACTTCGTCCGCTTTTTCAAACTTACTAACGTCCGCTTCTATAGTGTATAGCTTTTTACGTCGGAATAGGGACGATTTCTTAGATTGACGTGAAGTGCACGATGACAGTGGTGGGACGATATTGCTGATATCGTGATTCCGCGATTCTTGTAAATGTGAAACGCGCCGCAATAGTCTGGTTTCAGGCGACTTATATTGCCTCCAAATATCCATTTGAACTATATGTAGCGATAGCTGACTAAATGCACGGCGTAGAGGGCGTGGATGGATGACGGAAGTTGAAGCCTGCCGTCCAGCGCCTAATAGGCCCGCTTGTGTAACCCTGTGGATGCCCCGCCGATTTGTCAACATTGGAGCACTTTAACTCAAGCAGAGTTCGCCTATACTCTGAGCTCACCAACATAATATCAGTCTAACTATCTGCCTCTTGATCATAGATCGCTGGTACATGTCTTCAAAATAAAGGCTAATTCTTTTGTTCATTCGCGGTAATAAGTACTATACAACAGTTTACTGGCCGGAAAGGAGTGATCGATTCCGAAACGCTCTGGGCAGGTTCTTTCACCTACCAGTGATTGAACATTTTGTTGGGTCTTCTTGACGTCATTCTGGTTTTGAGATCATCAGTCGGATGCTACTCAGCCTTTTCCACTATTTGGTATTTACAATAAAGCCGTCAGGATCTTAGCTTGATTTGCCTGTTGCTAGTAATGTCGATACTCATAATAATACATGCAGACTACCATGCACAAAATATTGGCTCACATCTCGCAAGGTGTTTTGAAGCCGGTGCAGCTGGACCTGAGTCACAACCTCGACCGTGTAAAATGCATTCGTCACAATGTAGTAGTGATATCCACTGTCTATTTTCGTGCAGTCCAGATAACATTTTGACAAAAATATTCTAGATTGAATTTGGCCATGCTACAACACTCAACGCAGGAATACTATAGTCATAATCAATGCTCGACTTCTCCATCATCATCATATTCCTCAACTTCCTCGACAATCAAGTTACCATTTGGCCACAACGTTTTCTCATCGGATAATAATTTGTTGTTGTCAACTGGTAAGACGAAGCGTGGCATTGGCGACACTAGATTAAATTTGTAAGTATGAGTATAATTTTCGGGCTTCTCCAGCGGAGTGGCCTCGGAAGCCACAGCAGATGGGGTTGACTCTGCCAACAAATGAGGTGCCAATGACTCGGCTGGTGGATAAAGCAAGTCATAGCACTCCACGAACGCATAAACATCCTCAATAGACTGCTTATCTGCCAGAAAACGGGTAACAATTCTGTCCCCGGACGTCAATCGGATACTGATCCGCGCGACATTAACACCCGGAGGCGGTGCACCGACAAACTCCACCATCTGCGATTTTATCTGACCTGCCCGCCATTTCTTATATGCTTCTTTTCGCGCCTCGAGATCCCGTTTTTCCTGTTCGATGCGTTCTTGCTCCTCCGCGCGTTCCCGTTCAATTCGTTCCTGCTCTTCACGCACTCGCTCGCGTTCGCGGTCAGCAGCCAATGACGCCTCATATGCCGAATCTTGCGCGGCCCTGATCGCACGCGCTGCCTCCTGTTCTGATCGTTCTGCGCGAATCCGACCAAGTATTGGCTCGTGTCTGGATATAGCTGTGTTCAAGTTCGCGAGCAAAGACGACGCGGGCATGTACCCCTGCAACCGCGCGTGAATTGACATTGCCGAAGGATGGCTTGTCGAGGCTGGCGTGTGGGCGATAACTCCTAGGAACGGATACCGAGTGCACGATAGCGCATTGGCAACTAAACATATTAACAGATGACTCAACAAATTCAACTACAGAATCCAACCTTGATATGCCTCAGACTCTCGCACGTTACCACCCCATAAAATAATATCATGCTCCTTTATGAATTTCGCGACATCCGGATTCGCTAATACTTCTTTATTAAACTTAGTCGTGTCATCATGCTCGTCACTTTGCAGTAACACGATCAAAAAACGAAGTTCCCGCTTCGCCTGATCAAGCGCCTGCGTATACCCGCCTTCAAAAAAGGTCAAAACATCACTCTTCCCGACCTCCTCTTCAAAATCCCGGATAAATCTTGCTGCGGTGTCACGAGGATTAATCGACCGTCGCTGTGATCGCGCCGCGCCGAGATTAGCGGGGTATAACCCGGTCAGTCGGGGTAGGAACGGGAATAGCATGGCAAATATGTAGTATGCACTGTGTGCCAGTTTAGAAACTACAGAAAGCGGGAATAAGATTATTGAAGTGATTGCACTCGTCAGGAACGACGGCCGAGGCGCGATAGTACGCGGCGTTGGCGTCGGCAATCGGGGTGCGATTATCGGCGGCGGGGTCGGTGGTCTCGGAGGCGGACCATTGGGATTTGGCCGTAATGGACCTTCATCGAAGTATCGCGTTAATGCTAGCTATTCTTTGTTAGCTTCTCGTCGCCGATCATGAGTTCCCAAATTGACAATGTTACCTCCACATTCCATTGACACACCGTCAACATTTGAATCGCGCCCTCGATATCATTCTCTGGCCAACTGGTAATTGTGATAAATTGCTGTAAAGTCTCGACTTGTAGCGGATCGAGGTATTCCATAGTTAGAATAGATTGTGGGATATGACAACTAATATTAATGGCTGAGCGATGTATGTTGTCCTCTTCGACTAACGTCATGGTTACAAGGAACAGAGGTGTCACTCAAAACAGCACGTGCAATGTATCACGTGCCCCATCGAAAATTGCGTCTTTTCCAAGGTAGTATGAGTTGCGCAAAATAAAGTCGAATACGATAAGCAAATCTTTATTTGTGTGCAGCCCTACCCCCACATACTGTGACAAGCTATATATCGCTTAATTACCGGCTATTTTAAGTTGCCAATATTATGCTCTATCACAGCAGCATGCATGATTTCAGCAGTAAGAAGCTGTCGAATTTCGAATGCAACTGTAAGGTCCCGACGGTTCAAACACAACTGAGGTGTGATGTTCTACATCACGGATTAGATGATACTCAGTTGGAACTACTTTGATTGGATTCAAGAGGGAGTTACAGAATGTGGTATATGTATACAAGGTGGAGGCGAGAATATCATGTGCATTGGTTTATGATGGCATGGTTATATACTCCTTAAGTGGATTGCGGCACGCTGGACATATATCGAATGTCTGTGAGCCATAAAAGTGGAGAAGGTCCCGGTATGAGCCAGGGCGATTAACAAAGAGGCGATTGAGACGTTCAGAAAGCCTTGGCTCGAGGAGACTCCGTACGATATTTGGAACGCGGCGATGGATGACCTTCTGAAGGCATTTGCGTCGGAGCAGCTAGGTACAAGAACGATAAGAAGGTATTCGATATCGCGTACCGCTCTCGACTAGAGTGCTTCCAGGAGACCATTGGCATCCACAGCAAGCACTGGACTCGCCGCACCGGGAAGTTCGCCTTTCTGCGGTACATGAAGTGTGCCGAGAAACTTCCAGAGAAGCTGTATCATGACAGCAGACTGGCGATGGAAAGGCCCACAGGTCACTTTTACCTCTGCGTTCCCGGGCCGCTAGAGGTAGTGGAAGGCCCTGCCGAAGTTTCGCGGGTCGTGGCCCTAGACCCCGGGGTGGGGATGTTCATGACTGCGTACACACCGGATGGCGAGGTCATTGAACTGGGGAAGCGCGACATTGGCCACTTCTATCGGTTGTGTCATAGCCTGGATGTCCTGCACAGCCGGTTGTCGATGAAGGGACTAGACTATATGCGGAGGAGGCGGGCCGCTGCGAGGATCCGGCCACGGATCAGGAACTTGGTAGATGACCTGCATCCCGGACTGCCAAATACTTGTGCAGTTCCTACAGTCTGGTCATTTTTGGTACAGTCTGGTCATTTTGACGACATTTTCCAACTCAGAAGATGGTGAGCAAAGGGCGTCGTAGGATTCGGTCCAACACTGCGAGAGCTATGGCCACCTGGTCCCACTACCGGTTCCAGACACGCCTTCTCAACAAGGCCAGGGAATACCCGTCGTGCCGCGTTGTGCTGGTCAGCGAGGTGTACACAAGCAAGACATGCGCTGCATGTTGGCGTCTGAACAACGTTGACAGTAGAAAGGTGTTCAGATGCTCACACTGCGGGCTTGGGTGCCACGGGGGACATCAACGGGACGAGGAACGTCCAGATACTGCAGCAAGGCGGCAAGAGGGGAGTCGATCCTCTGTCAGGGCTATGGTAGGCTTGTTTGGTGGTTTCTCCGGTCTCCTTCCCACTCCCTTCGCATACTTATGTTCGGTTAATGGAGGTTTCATATGCCTTAATACAATCATTGCATTGTTGAACGAGAATCAGTAACAACTAACGTGGATATCACTCAGAAAAGCCTCGACGAGGACGATGCCACGATGTATCAGAACGGCAAGGACCAATATCGTGGAGTAAGTAACTGTATTTGCGCCTCGTGCACTTCACAAGGAACCGCCGTATTTGAATCGAAACCTCAGTTCGGATTCTTCAATGGTCGAGACGAACAAAGTAAAGCAATGCACGGACGTTATGGCGCATCTGGCGTAGTTAATTGCTCAACTCGTAGTTAGACTTTTATCCCGATAATCCGATCAGACGAATTCCTGCGCTGCTATAAGTTCGTCGCCTGCGCCTTCCACGGTAAAGCATCGCTTTACTCTTTAACTCGACCTGCAGAGCATAGTCGGAAACTTTCTTACGCTTCCCTGCACTGCTTTCATCACTTTCTCTACTCGCAATGTCTCCCATCGTTTCTTTGGCTTCTTGGTCTTTGTCCCATGGACCTGCTCCTGCTATGCGATACTCGAACAGATGTGCTTGTTCATATTTTCTGACATCGCCATGGGAATGACTCTACGTTTCGCACTGCCGCTACAATCAAACCTGAACCACGAGCCGTATGTTCTTCCCTATCTAATAATCTTGGGAAGTGGTCGCTAATGTAAAGCACAGGTCTCCGAGGGTTAACTTTGGCTACACCCGCTCATTCCCACTGCGCAGAAGCGGACTGTTGCATTTCATGGGTATGATTCTATATCACTATCACGCAATTTGACTTTACGCCAAGAAGATCCGGTATTTTATGATTGGTAATGCTGATCACGAGGGGAATTGGATCTGGGATTTTTGGATCAGTTAATATATAGGCGGAAGATCTATCCTTCTGGGCAGGATGATGACACACGGAGGGCTGGTACTTGTATATATATCATTTGGAGTCTTATTTTGGTTGTTTAGATGTCATTGTATTGTAATTATAGATTATATAGGTCTAAATTATAATGGTTTTTTGCATTTTGCTTGCGAATGAATGACTTTGCTAGACTGGTGAACTGCAATAGACCGAACGGCAACCCAGTTACCCTGAACACAGATAATCCCATCGGTCGGAGGAGCATTAATAACATCGCCGCATGCGGCATTGCGCTGCCATTTTTCATTTGCGTGAATCAGGGACAATTAAACTTTAAAATTAGGGGTTTATTACGCCGACGATTTCTCGACCAGTTTTGCCAAATGTTTTTCTCATTGACTACTTATGCCTTATTGGAACCAGTGAATGTATATTACCAGAACATTTCAGTTCATGCTATCATTGATGTATCATAGAATTATCGCCTCAAGAATCCGAGATGGTAACTCTTCTAAACTTCTGCGACGAATACAACACCACCTTTTTTCTCAGAGTCCTGTGCTGAGAGCGAATTGTCAATATCTGAAGATATATCCTCGAGGCCAGCGGCATCAACATTAATATCTGCCTTTTCGACCTGGTGAATACCCAGCTTCTTGTCTCTACGCTCCAGGTACAAGGGGATCGGAATCATAATCAGCTCCAAAGCACTGAGACCAACGGACTAAAACACAGAAGTTAGGAATGTAGCCCAGTACGTAAATCTAAAATATCTTACCCAAATATAGCCTGCATAATATCTCGGCGCATCCACAGTTTGCCATGCAGTCAACGGCAAAACCAAGGCCAAGATACAATACCCCATATTAACAAAAGCAAGAGAAATTGCCCTAACTTCCAAATCATATGCCAAAACTTCTGCAATCCACGCGATGACTAAATTAATTGGACCGTTACAGAATCCAAGAGCAATGAAGGCAAAGTACTTTGCACCATTCGGAATATCCCAAACCAGTAACATGACGTTGCAAGCCAGAACAACGACACCAGCCATAACTAGCGAATCCCATCTATTTCCACGCCAATCACTATAGAAAGCGAAGAACATAGCAGAAACTATGGATATAGCGGCACCAGCAGTGCTGAGGTTGTTCACCAAATTTATATCCGCAGTTGTTTGCGCAGGGTACATGTCGTCATTCAGCCAAAGCAAGTAGGGTGTCGACGACGCATATGGTGTCTGCCAGTAAAGGTTCGCTAGAATGAAAAACACCCAGGTCGGCCAAGCCCTGAAAACACGCTTAAAGATAGCTCTGTCGAGTCCAACACTAGGAGCAAAGCCTTCTGCTAGAAGTCGTGTTTGCGCCAGCTCTTTTTCGCGAGGAGTCAACCACCGGGACTTGCAATGAGACGGAACGTTGGGGAAGAAAAACACGCCAATGAATGAAATCGGAATAGTAATGATAGTGCAAACGATGAATAGCCATCGCCATCCTTGTAACCCACCAACACCGTCTAAGGTCAGACAGGCGTTCTGTAAATAGCCCGAGAACATAGAACCGAGTGGCCATGTGCAATAGTACACAGCATTACGCTTTCCAAGCTCCTGCTTCCTGTACCAAGAATTTAAGATTGCGACGTTGCAAATCCAGCATGGAGTGGAAGTCACACCAACGAAGAATCTCATAACCATCAGCTGATTATAATTCTTCACAAAAGCTGTGCCCAACGTGAACATTCCCCACAAGACTTCGCAGATAGGAATGTAATATTCAGCACTACCCATTTTAACGTTAACAATTAAGTCATATTTGTATTTTGTAATGAATAGTACTCACGGTACGACTGTCAGAAGCATGTTACTTGGAATCTGGAAGATAATAGTTCCAACCCAGTCTATTGAGAATTAGTTTTAATAGTTCAACAAGCTTCAAATTTCAATACTTCAATCATACACACTGCATTCAGGTAGTTGAGCTTGTTTCCATACAATTGGAGGTCATCGAGCATGCCAGATACATATGCATTGTCTGCACAAGAAATTATTAGCATATGGTAAACTGCATGGCCAGAATCTTAAGAAAACCTACAGATCGCATTCACATCCAAAGTGTTGGCCCAAGTCGAGAAACATGCGAATACCAGGATGAGAAAGTCAAGCTTATTCACAAGAACCCGCTCCTCTCTGGACATATGCTTCGGAAACCAGCCAATCCATTCCGCGAATGGATTCATATAGTAATCGAAACCCATGCTGACAGGCGTACCGTTCCCAGGCAGTCTTACGTAATGAAACCTATTCTGAGCCCAGTATCAGCTGAGCTAAGAGGCAAGCGGGGAAAGATGGATTTAGTCTGGGCAGAGAAGGGAAATGGTCCCATCTATTTAAATAGCACCGACCGAGACACGACGAAGATGATACCAACCTTACTTCGTAACTAGTGAACAAAGAGTCGAAGGAATTGCGGTATTTGTATTATCGGAAGTCCGGATCGTCTTTCTATGAGTTGTGCGATACGGCATAAGGTCTGGCCTTGCTCGACTTAGTACTAGTTCTGCGATACAGAAAAAGCAAACAACCAGCGCACTGTGATTTTGTTAATTTATTTGAGGGATCAGTGGCTGGCGGCGTTCTCATCGTCGGACGTAAATGACGCTAAACAGTTACCATAGCGCTCTGCAAATTGTACCAATGTATATTATTGATGCGGAGCATTTCGCTCGGGACTACGCACGGATGGGGCAGGACACCATTGAAAGACTGGAAACTTATCAGAGACGAGCAAAGTTCACGGGCCTGAACTCAGGGACAGTTCCTTGTGTTTGTGTGCTGGAGTGCCATGACACAGACCATCGCCAGTGCTTGCATTATGAAGTTAGCTAATACAATTATTACTAACGACTTTCAATTCATAACAGGTTAACGTTGCGCCAGCCTAAGTGGAAAGCCGTTGCACCGCACAAGCATCAGTGCATTCACGCTAACCGTATTTGAACAAGTGTTATGCGCTAGGGCGACAAGCATCTCTGATAGGCTCGGCTTCACATATCGTCGGCCCTTATCCTCCCTTCGCATGCAAGGTTCTATAGAGCTACTCCCAGCAGTGCTGTCATTGCTATCTTGTCCGTAGACTCAGTCACTACAGAGATGGAAACTTGCGGATTAATGGAAACATGCATTATATCCCAAAGCCAGTAGTTAATAGTAGCAATTACTCCCAAGAGAAGTTTACAATCGATTTCAAGCAATTCCATCACACTGCCAGCATCGATTTCTTGAAGGTTCTGCGGTGGCGACTGGGAAAATTGCTCAACAAATTCCTCAAAGCGCCATCGAGCTCTATATGAGGTACAGTCCGCGGGCTTTGATATTCTTAATGGCAAACGCTTAGTTAACGTAACCCGTAGCAGAACCGGGCCGAACCGATCTTAGCAGTTTCCTGTCAGAAGAATGAGCCGCACTGCGGTATGCACTTACCCGGATAGGAGGAGTGAAGCGGCGATTCAGTGAAGCGGCGATTCAGTGAAGCAG